>NC_143053.1:62335378-62638409 GCF_052426305.1 Pelodiscus sinensis | reverse complement strand
AAATTACAAATACTATCTTTAGACAGGCAAACAAATATAAACTATATGAATGCACACCAGATTCAAGCAATTGTATCTAATAGGTGACATCATAACTGTCTGGATAACTGTTTTCAGAGAGTAGTTATTAACAGTTCACAATCATGCTGGAGTGGCATAAGTGGGGTTGCACAGGGGTCTGTTTTGGGACCGGTTCCGTTAAATGTCTTAATCACTGATTTAGATGATGGCATAGAGAATACGCTTATTAAGTTTGCAGATGATACCAAGCTGGGAGGAGTTGCAAGTGCTTTGGAGAACAGGGTCAAAATGATCTGGACTAGAGAAATGGTCTGAGGTAAACAGGATGAAGTTTAATAAGGACAAATGGAAAGTACTTCACTTAGGAAGGAATAATCAGTTTCACACATACAGAATGGGAAGCGACTGTCTAGGAAGGAGTACTGCAGAAAGGGATCTAGCAGTTATAGTGGATCACAAGCTTAAATATGAGTGAACAGTGTGGCACTGTTGCAAAAAAAGCAAACATGATTCTGGGATGCATCAACAAGAGTGTTGTGAGCAAGACACGATAAGTCATTCTTCCGCTCTACTCTGAGCTGGTTACGCCTCAATTGGAGTACTGTGTCCAGTTCTGGGCACCACATTTCAAGAAAGATGTGGAGAAATTGGAGAAAGTCCAGAGAAGAGCAACAGAAATGATTAAAGGCCTAGAAAACATGAGCTATGAGGGAAGACTGAAAGAATTGGGCTTGTTTAGTTTAGGAAAGAGAAGACTGAGAGGGGACATGATACCAGTTTTCAAGTATCTAAAAGAATACTCTGTTACAAGGAGGAGGGGAAAAAATTGTTTTCCTTGGCATTAGAGCACAAGAAGCAATGGGCTTAAACTGCAGCAAGGGAGGTTTAGGTTGGACATTAGGAAAAACTTCCTAACAGTCAAGGTAGTAGTTAAACACTGGAATAAATTGCCTAGGGGGGTTGTGGAATCACCATCTCTTAAAATATTTAAGAGCAGGTTGGATAGACATCTAGATAGTGCTTGGCCTTGCCATGAGGATAGGGGAATAGACTTGATGATCTCTTGAGGTCCCTTCCAGTTTTATGATTCTATAATGTTATCTCCTGGGAGGAATTCAGAGACAGTACGACAATCTCCAGTTGGCTTCCTGGAAGAGATGGGCTCACTGTGACTGGTTTGATGAAAATAAGAAAATCACAGTATTCTTGAAAGAAATAATGAGGCTTTCTAAAATTGGCAAAATTGGTCTGATTGATATTCAGTCCACCTCAAAGAGAGTGAAACCAAGACACAAAGACAACTAAGGTTCAATACATGATAATGATGGGAGAAGGTAGCAGAAGACATTCACTCATATGCGGAAACAAATGAAACAAAGACATTCTTCGACTGATTGAAAGTAGTCCATAGTTGGCTCAGGTTCATTCTTGATGGCTAATCTTAGGCAAAGACAAACATGGCATGGAACAGAGATCAGTTGAACACGTTAGCCAGCTATTGAACAGACCATTCTTCATTGAATTAAGTGCTATTAACTAGATGACTCAGTTTAGCAACACCACCTTTACTTGATGAAACAGAAAAGGCAAAATCATCATGATGAGCTCAGGAAAAACATCGTACAGAGATGGAATACTAGCAGAAATATATAAATCCACCCGTCCAAAGGGGCTTTCCCACCTCTTCCCATTTAGGCCCAACCTCTTCCGGGGTGGCCCAGGGCTACTTCAAAATTTTTTGAAGTGGTCCCTGGGCAAAAATTATTGCCCACTCCTGCTCTAGAAGATACTGACATCCGAGAGAGTAAAGAAATGCCATACGGCTTCAGAGATGCCACAATTACTCCTGGCTCCCCCCAGCACTGCCTCTGTGGTGCCGCCTGTCTCCTTCTCCCCCTGTTACCTCTATTAGGGGCACCAGCAGGGTGGGAAGCAGGGGAGTCTGCTGTGAAGCAGCCTCTGCAGGGTGAGTCTGGGCCTGCTGTGAACAGAGGCTGGACACTGGCAGCAGCCCCTGGAGCTCAGACCACCCCTGTGGAAAGGGGTTGTTGCTGGATCAGCCTCTGTCCACAGCAGGCCCAGGCTTGCTGCGGACAGAGGCTGCTCTGTAGGAGGCGGAGTAGCCTTTGTAGACAGGGAGTTTGGACCCCCCACATACAGGGAGTGCTGCCACCCTGCACAGTATCAGAGGCAGTAGTGTGGGGTGGCAGGCAGCTGGTTTGCGTGGGGAGCTGGTTTTTAAACTAGCTCCCCTTGTGGACATGCTACTGCCTGGCACCTTGTGCTGCTGCCTCTGATACAGAGGATAGGGATGTAAGCAAGTATTCAAGAAGTTGACTCACCTGATAAGCCAGAGGCAGCAGGGTGGTGGGGGAGTAGGAGAGGCTGCCAC
Source organism: Pelodiscus sinensis (assembly GCF_052426305.1). Lineage (NCBI taxonomy): Eukaryota > Metazoa > Chordata > Testudines > Trionychidae > Pelodiscus > Pelodiscus sinensis. The sequence continues at coordinate 62,635,996 of NC_143053.1, read as the reverse complement.
AAAGCAGCCTGTGCCTGTAATGGGCCCAGGACTGCCTCAGGCAGAGGCTGCTTCACATCCCACAGAGTAGCCCCTGGCTAAAAGAGTCTGCTGCGAGATAGGGGCTGCTGGGCCCAGCATGAGCCAGGACCAAGCTACGGCTGTTAAGGACTAGTCCACTAGTTGACTCCCCTTCCCTTGCTGCCTCTATCAGATAGAGGCAGCAGAGGGGGTACTTTAAAGCAGCAGTGCTGCACGGAGCCTGTACCCTGGGCTCATGCGGCGCTGCCGCCTTTGAAATGCCAGGACGGCATCCTACTACAGTCAAACTGAAGAGCCACAGCGGGGGTAGCTCCTGGACTGGTGCGAGCTGGGATGGAGCCCTTCCCTTATCGATTATTCATGCACTTGATACAAGTGCGTCGACTACAGGATTAATCAATTACCCACCTTTTAACATCATTAGCGTGGGTTGGCAGGGGACTCCCTGAGAGTGGGGCACATTGGCTGCTAGCCCCACCCCCAGGGACTATCCAATAGTCGTGTCAACTATAAGAATTCATGCGGTTACATGACTATTCAATTACTCACTATTTAACATCCCTAATTAAAAAATGAAGGCAGTAAAATTGTGTGATAATTACCGTGGAGTAGCTTGATCCTCACTAAGAGAAGAAGCACTTTTGGAAAATAGGCAATATGAGGTGAGGGTATTGATAGGAATACAGACCATTTTTGCCATCTCCTGGGAAAGGCTTGGCACCTCACAGGGTTAGGCCCCTAGTCTTATTAAAGATATGCATCTTTAATAGTGAATGGACTTTAGATAAGGCATAAAAGGGAAATGGATATGCATTCGTAGGTCTATTGGAAAGCACATAACTGCTTTAAATAGGAATTTCCATATTACTCTAATAGTAATAAAAAAAAGTTGAAATGCTCATAACATGTTCAGATGCTTTTTAGTACATTAAGTTTAAAAAGTTATTTTGCTTACTGAACCCCTTTATTATGCGAAGAAAAGGGTAAACGTATTATATTCATTGAACCATTAAATGGGAGTCCAACAAGCCATTAAAATTAATAGATCAACCTGGAACTTGGGCGGATGGAAAAGAAAAAAATCAAGGTGATTAGCTGTCAAAACGTTGCATCCATTTGTCAAGATGAACAGCGTAGTCCAAATTTTGTATAATAGTCTTTCCATTTTAGTATTATCATTATACAAACGCTTGTCATCTTTAAAAGTTGCAGATTAGAATTAAATGGAAATGATATACCCATCCGGCAACAAAGCTAGAAAAAAATATGATTTAAGTTTTGTGGGAATTGATTTCATGTTCAGTGTTGCTGGTCTCATGGACTACAGCGTGGTAGGTAAGATCAGTTGCATATGTAACTGCTTTAAAAGCCTGTGCCGATATCTGTTGTAGGTTGGTTGACATGAAACTATCGGGTATCTTCACAAGGTAGAACACAATGAAATGTACATTCTATAAAATGAATAGTTGAATGACTAGATGAGCTCAGTAGAAGTGAACAAATGGAAACAGTATGTTGATCCAAGTTTTAATATTATTTAAATAGAATTTGTGCCGTGGCAATTAAAAATAATATAACAGGCAGTGAGATGAAGCTGAACAGGTTATTTCTAAGGGTGGAAAGAGTAATAGGTGGGGGTTATGAATGGAATGTTGTTTTAACCCCTGGACTACTGCTGGGTATTTTGCTAATCCTCACAGAATGCACCTTGCTATGCTCCATAAACCTAGTGCTCCATTGACTGCAATGGAACATAAATGGCACATCTGCAGCACAGCAGGTACAATGGGAGCCTGCAGTGAAAGGATTAATAAGGATTATGACCTACAGCAATGACTAGTTAGTTGGTGATTCTGAAGCGCAGGACACTTCCCTTTCTCAGTTATTACTTCAGGCAGCTTCCCGTTGCCCATTATTGCCTTTACTGTGGTTGCATGTGTGATGACAAGAATACTATTGCAATAGAAAGCAATTGCAAGATGTCTGAAGTGTGTTGGAACACATTAGAGGTGGGATATTTTCTGTGTCTTGTATTGTGAAAGTTGTTTAGATTTAAAATGTGGATTCAAACTAAGGAATGCTAGATAAATATTGAACGTTTTATACCGTGTCCTAGCCCTGCAAACCAGAACTCTTAAGTCAGCATTAAACTATAAAGGTTGGATTTACTTTTAATCCTCTAGAAGGCATCAAGTGAAATATTTTCAAGTATTTCAGTCAGGAGTCGTTCCAGCATTGAATGAATAACAAATGTGGATGCTTATGCCAGTTGCATAGGTATAAATCTGAAGTAACATCTTGGACATCAGCAGAATTAGTCTGGATTTATACTAGCAAAACTAAAGGAAGGATATTAGCACTGAATTTTAAGATTAATTCTATTCAACCCTTTCCCTAAATTAGATATTACATGGTACATCTGATCCTCTTGAGACATGCTATGCTCTTGAGACACTTTCTGTAGTTTTGACAACTCACATTGAATCCAAGCTCTTGTGATGCCACAAGTCCAAGTTATTGCATAAATGCAGTAGTGCCCACTTATCAGAACTTGCAGTTCATCTTACAGGGTTGTAGGTTCTTTGAAACTGGCCCATAAATTATACTTTGGGTCACAATGAGCCACTGCAAAATTTCCTTCTTTTAGTGCAGACACTTGCTTCAATTTAAATTATGCAAATTGTCTCATAGAAAACCACAAGACATTAGTGTTGTGGTGATTGATTGATTATTGGTTGGCCCTAATTATCTCACTGATAAAGAGCGATCAGTGGTAGGAAACAGCTCATAAGTTGGTCTTTCTTAATGAAAGTTAACAGATCCAGATCATATAAATTTGTAACTTCCTCCAACTATATATTTTGATCAGGGATTAAACTCTTCACTAAAAAAAAGTCAAGAGAAGTAGGTGAGCATGCTAACAAGAAAATTCAAATGTCTTCTATGTGATTTCAAAGATTTCCTCTCTACATGTAATGAAGGGACTGGTTGCAGTACGCTGGAACAATTAAGTTATAAGAGCCTGATTCAAAGGCTCCTGAAATCAATGGAGATTTTGTTCACTTCAATGGGAAGTTGATCAAGTCTTTAGTTCATAGTCCATAACGAAATCGATAACTCAGTGTGTTTCACTTATGGCAATAGTAAAATAAATTCTTGCTTCAAAATACCCTGTAAACTGAAGAGAGTTAGTCAGTGACCATTTAATTCTCAAGCATGATTAAAAAAAAGTCAAGTTCGGAAGTATTTTTCTGTAGAGTTCAGCTAATATAAAATAACAAATACAATCCACTCTATCAAAAAGATTAGCTTCTAAAACCCCGAAGTTAAAATGTCTAGAACTGTTAAAGGATGCAGCCATTTCTCCACTGTCATAATTCTTTGTTGCTCAATATCCTCTCACCTGATTCATACCATCCCTAGTTCTCTGGCCTTATTCTTCTCTGGCCTCCAAGATTCGGTTCCTTTTCATGTTTATGCTCTGTGCACCAGTAACCTGCAGTTCTTGCCATCGCCTATCCTCCTTCCCATGCCCCTTTGTCTTTCCCTGACTCCCTTCACTGCTCTTCGTAATAGCAAGCTAACATAATCTTCAATTATGGCGCAGTTTCTACAATATTGGATGGGATCTTCATATACAACAAACATTGCTTGTTTGTTGTTGCTTTGTGTTCAGGACACGGATGTTCATTTCTGATGTACTAGACTTGCCACTGAATTGCAGGTAGGCGATCAATGTCCAGGTGTTTAGGAAAAAAAAATTTCTGTACCCTCCTCTTCGGTCTTGAAGGACTGCCTGACAGCAGAAAGGGCTGGGTATGCCATAGATATTGCATGCCACAGTGCACAGTCAGTGGAGGCTCTTTGCACAACAATATGCAGGGGTAGGAATGATAGGATGGCCTTACACCCAAAGGATCTAGCACATCGCTGATTGTCTAGTGCTCATTCCTACACAGGAAGAGGGGCTGTATGGGTCTGTGGACCTATTGTAGATGCAATAATCCTGGGAGAGTTCTGACTTAAAAATATTTTTCATGTGGGGCAGAGGATTTGTTGCCCTATGCATCTGCTCAGCACCTAGTCCAAACACTTCAGATGAGCATTGGGTGAGGATTTGGCCTTTAATGTAGATTTAAGCTGTGGGCTGAATGTTAACAAAAAGCAATTTTTATATTCTAAAAATTAGATTAAGATGTGTGAAAGATGATCATTTTACCAACAAACATAGAATGCAGAGATCTCCAGGCACAAAGGCAATCAGGGAAATTGTCAATTGGCCTAGTTTGGGCTGATTTCACTGAATTGCCTTTTTAATACAACTAGCATCAGAAACCCAATATATGGGGCACAGATATGAGACTTTCCTGTGCATATCTTACCGAAGTACACTTAAGGAAGCAGAAGGAAGGTGTGGAAGAGAAAAACTTTCTGACTAAAAAGGGAAGTTTTGTAGCATTCATTCTCTCATTTTACATATTCAAAGGAGATAAGGGAAAACTGGCTTTTGAGATGCATCACAAGGGACATTATATTTCTCACACATCATAATAAACACATGGATTTCACTCATAGATGAGGTCGACTTTAGACTAAAAAATGTGTTTTGGGATAGTCCTTTTTTTGGTACAGATTCAAAATCATTTTCATTGCCTATTTTTAAGAGGGAGGGTGCCAAGTCTCTTGGGAGGTCATAGGTGTTCTCTTGGGAGTGTCTCCATGACAACACTGACAGATGCAGACTTTCCAAGAAATGGAATTGTGAAGGAAAGGAAAAAGAAGGCTCTCATGAATTATGCAGGTTTTCAATAGCTAATCAAATGAATACAGCTGGACTCCTTCTTAATAAAGTTGTCATTATGATGTTGCATCAGCATAGCATAGTAATGATGTACTAAAATCTGTATTGATTAGTAATTGAAAGCTAAAAGTAAGCTTAAAAGCAGCAATATGTAATCATCCCTCTATTTTCCAATTTGCCATTCTCTGTTTTGTCTTATACTGTCACTAGACCCAGCTTGCAATTAGAGAAGAGGCATGGAAACTAGATAACTGTTCTGCCATCATCATTTGCATTTTAAATGCATTGTGTGTAGCCAGGCATGAAGAGGGATGACTCTGTTTTCCTTTGGTGAGAGTTATATTGTAAATCCTACAGTCTAACCAGAACTAAGGACAACATGCATTTGTGCTGCCACAGGAACAACGTAGCTCTGAGGTCTTGTCTCCACTTACCAGAAGATCGATGCTCTGGCTATCCATCTTCTGGGGTTTGATTTAGTGGATCTAGTAAAGACCCGCTAAATTGAACGCTTAGGGTGCCCCTGTCGACTGTGGTGCTCCTCCTGCCGTGAGGCTGCCACAGAAAATCGATGCAAGGTACATTGACTCAAGTATGCAATGTGCATAGCTAGAGTTGCAGATCATATCTTGCATCAATTTTCTCTGCCAGCATAGACATGGCCTGAGTCACATTCGATCCTTCTTTCCTCACAGGGTGAAGTAAGCTGTGCTAGTCCTTTTTCTGGGGAATGGCATTGTCCTGTGGAACCCTGCTACGTTTTTCTTGATTTCCTTCTCTGCCCAGTGCCATGGGTTATCAGATTCTGAGGGGTATGATTAGGGAGACAGATGTATGATTAGCAAAACCAGGCGGCATGTGTGATACATGGGAAGTTGGGGATATTTAAACTGCCTTATTTTCACTTGAGGAGTCAATCGGGAACCTTTATTAGTATTTTGAGAAATTTTTGGAGTCATGTGAAATAAAAACTGAAACTCTCATGTTACAGTAGTGTTCAAAAAGAGAGGGGCAATATAAATCTTAAAAAAATTATTTTGATGGCAAAGGCCATCTATGAAAAGAGGAGAGAAACCAGAAATGGTAAAGTAGGAGAAGAGAGGGATGGAGTATCTTTTGGTGTCTTCATTCTGAAGCCAGGTACACTCCAGCAAGCCAGATGTATGCCATGTGAACAGTTTACATTTCATGTGCTGAGTATTCTGTTTGCATAATATATTTATCTAAGTGCCTCACTTGTACATCTCTAATATAGGTGCTTAATTTTGTTACTTTAGATCTGAGGACTGAATTGACTGAACAATTCAAGTCCTTTAAGGTTGTTTAGAGGATGTTTCATGCTGTGAAACAAACTGTTCTTCGATTATTCCATGGTTTCCAATCTACTCAGATAAAAAAAGGGTTTTTAATGCTAATTTTTATATCCCATCCAAAAATTGTTTAAATACCCCCCATTATAAAGATAGGATCCTTACGACGGAATATAAATGTGAATGATATTTGTAATAGGGAGACTGAGGTTGATAAGCACTACAGGAGGCACATAAATGGATTTTTAAATCCTTTAAAAATACTGTCTCTCCCACCATATTAATATATTGGAGCTTTAAAAGTTTTAGCTGGCAAAGCACTCCCTGATAGCCATTGACCAGGGAAATTAAACCACTCTGACCCTCTTCTCAGCCCCATTATGCTGACAGTTAAGAGTCCCTTATAGGAAACACTTGCCCAAGCTAAGGGTTTTCTCCTTTCTTTATTGTTTCTCTTTACTCTCATGTACAAAGCTTCTACCCATTTATCTACCTTTCTTCCTGCTGTATGTTCACTAAAAGCTAATTGACAGAGTGCCAATGGCCACAGTCTTTCTCTCAATAAAGCCTGGCAGTATCACACATAATTGATTGTGCTAATCCATGACATAATGTATAGCATCCTGCATTCAAAACCCAGAAGCTCACTGGTCAGTGCTGCTGCTGTTAGTCTAAGACATTTTGTTGGAAAATGAACCACTGACCTTGGAAACAGCCTGTGTAGATTATTAGGATTATGAAAAGAACCTCCGATTACTTTAGCATGTAATATATTAGTGCTAGTAAAAGGGAAAGATTTTTTTTCAAGAGCTAAATCACCTTACTCAAGTGAGTAGTCCCTCTGAAGGCATTGAGATAGGGGCGGATATAGGGCAGGGCGAATGGAGCGGCCGCCCCGGGCCCCACGCTTAAAAAAGCCCCATGCATGCGCTGTGGTGCCACGGCGCATGCGCCGTGGCAAAGGGGGGCCCTACGGAGTTACGCTGCCAGGGGCCCCGCAAAACAGTCATCTGCCCCTGCATTGAGACAAAGTCAAAGAGGATTTGGCTTCCAACATGTGCTATCATTTTATATAATCTTTTATGTTAAAATATACGGAGGTAGTTTTAATGTATTTTTCTATCTGATTTCAATTTAATGTACTTTCACATCTGTGTAGAGATAAGTATGGTGCTTACTTCAAAGTTTACAAATTTGCTAGGTCAGTATTTTGTGAAAGGTTTTATAGTAGTCATGGTAACACCAAAAAAAAAAAAATCTAGTGAAGTCTTATATGTTACAATAATCCTTAGAGAACCCTATTAGCATTTCTGCATTGCTAATTTTGACAATGGAAACATACTTCAGCTTGATAAAGATTTCATTAATTCAACATAGACTTCTGTCCTGGTTTTACTTTTCTTTAATATTAAAGACAGTATGGACAAGATTAAACTACATTTAAATGTCAATTAAAATTGGTAGGAGGACCACGACGTCAATAAATTATTCATATACAAATAAATTCAGTAATGATTTTTGTCATACTGTAACTTTTAGAATGGCATTTGTATATTACCATATTTTCCGGCATATAAGACGACTTTTGATGCTAAAAAACATCTCCCAAAAATCGGGGGTCGTCTTATACGCCGGGTATACAGGCGGCGGGGCAGCCCAGGCGCGCCTGGGATGCCCCGCCACCCGCTTCCCCCGAGACTTTGCAAAGCCGCGGAGGGGCCCCGCCGCCGGCTTCCCCGAGGCTTTGCAAAGCCGCGGAGGGGCTGCGGCGGCGGGGCAGCCCAGGCGCGCCGGGGCTGTCCCGCTGCCGGGGCGTCCTCAGAGGCTTTGCTCCTGGTGTCCCTGGTCTGCTGGAGACGGTCCCCAGCAGACCAGAGGCACCGGGAGCAAAGCCGAAGCGGCGGCGGGGTGCTGTGCTTCTGAGGCTTTGCTCTGGCAAAGCCTCAGAGGCGCGGGACCCTGCCGCTGCTGCGGCTTTGCTCCCGGTGCCTCTGGTCTGCTGGGGACCGTCTCCAGCAGACCAGGGACACCAGGAGCAAAGCCGGGGAGGCGTAGGGGCGCTGGGGTATAAGACGAAAACCTATCTTTTAACTAAAAAATTAGGGGGTCGTCTTATACGCCCAGTAGCCTTATATGCCGGAAAATACGGTAATTCAGAAGCACTAAATTCTGTCTCCAATGAGGAAACTGCAGTTGAAGACTAGCATCATTAACAGATGTTAATTTAGCTTTCTTGTGTTAAGGACTAATCTGGACCTAACCTCAAACTGAAAATACTGAAGACATTTGAAACAAAATAGTATCTTTGTATAATTCTAATAAGAGCTAATGATAAGTATCATTAGCCAATTTAATTTAAATTACACATAAACTGAATATAATCGAATTGCTTTTTCCTCTCACATAATTGAAGTATAAAATTGAATTGAATCTGTTTTGATTTAACCATAAAGAAGTATTTGCACCTCTTTTTTTTTAATCAAACTTCAGTGCTCTTAATTTCAATGTATTTTATATAAATATGGAGTCAGTTTCATCCTTAGAACTATCCTTTGTTGAAGACTAAGGATGAATTTAGCTCTGAGATAAATTTGGCCCATTTTGGAATTTGTTCACAGGGCACCTTGGTTGAATGATGAATGATAAGCAAAGAGAAAAGACAGTGGATGTCACAAATATTTTCCACACTAGGTAATCTAACAAATAAAAAATGAGCTTCTGAAGACATGTGAATAAAAGACATGGCGTGCTCCTCTATTTTTCAGTATGAGTGGGTAAGTTATTAGTTTTTTCCAGAGGTCCCTTCACGTGAATAACATGCCATATACATCACACTCCAGGAAGGCGAAACAAACCTATACTGATTAGCCTCTGGAAAGACAGTAGTTGGGTACACTTTTCATTCTTTGTATTTTCTATTTTGGAGAGGATGTTAAGAGTCTGTACCTGAGTGTCACGAACAGCTGAATTATCACTTGTATGTGTGTGAAGAGTTATTTTTAATTAACCACCTTCTTCCGTGAAAGGGACATATTTGAATATTGGGAATCTGAGAGTGACTAGAAGTAAAATTTAAATACTTCTTAATGTAACCACCACCAAGGCGGTTTGAACCTGGAGACCTCTCTTTAGGGAGCCTCTACCTTCTGAGCTAAAAGCCAGCTGGCTCCCAGCCCATGCTGTAGAGGTCTCTTGATCTTAACTGTTGCAGTGGTCTAGGTGCCACTTGCAGTCCTCAGTAACCACGCTAGGTGTGTGGGTTACACTAACACTGCTCAAGTGAGGCTGCAATGGAAAGATTCTAGGAGACATCAAAGCCATTTTAAAAAGGAGCAGATGGCAATCACCTTCTTTTGTAAGACATTAGATATAATTTTCCCATGTATTGCACAACCGAGGTGGTGGTGGTGGTAAGACCTGATCCAAAACCCATTAAAAGTAAGTGTTTCCATTGACTGTAGGTCTGGCTCTTAGTGAGTGCTCTCTCCTGCCAGATATGAATGGATTTGCAGGGCTGGAATTACAATGGGTGCATTGTGTTTATTCTTCTGGAAGAGGAACAGCTTTCCATTACTCAGTAATGAGTATTCTGGCCAGTTTAGGAGTGGAACTAGAGACTGGAAAGCGTATCCCACCCAGTCCTGCTCTGCCTAAAGATTAACTGTGTTTTGTACTGTTGGGGACTTTATAAAGCCCTGTAACTCCATGGGAAACAAAGAAGTATGATATGGGTCCTATCTTTACAACATTTCATTCTAACTGAATTTTATAGTGAAATTTACATTAAACTTTGCATATGGTTATTAGAGCTGGTTGAAGTTTTTCTTTCACTAGAACACCTTTAATAGAATCATAGATTAGGATTGGAAGAGACCTCAGGAGTCATCTAGTCCAACCCCCTGTTTAAAGCAGGACTAGCTCCAATTAAATCATCCTAGGCAGGATTTTGTGAAGCCTGGCCTTAAAATCTCCTAAAGCCATTCTAGTGTTTCACCGCCCTCCTAATGAAATAGCTTTTCCTAATATCCAACATAGATCGGCCCTGTATGGGCATGTACAACCTAGGGCTAGATTCATCCCGGAATTCATACTGGCTAATTCTATCATGCAGCCTGATGCTGGGCAAGAAATTGTTGGGGGGGAAAGTGTCCACAGCAAGTTTTGGACCAGGTGGGATGATAGGGACTCACCCAAAGTGAACAGTATTGGAAATGAGAGGAGAGGGAGGATGATTAGGAAATGCTCAACCCTCAGGCAGTGGTTCTTATTTACAGACTTCCAAGGGAGCACCTGTTGATGCTAAAGCTCATTCCCTAGTAGGGAAGTTCTCTGCTGTTGCTCCTTTAACTTCCCTTTCAACTGGGATTTTTTTTTAACCAAAGAAGACTTGTTTCATGATTGCAGAATGTTGGTATTTTGGACAGCCTGCTACCTACTTTATTTGGGTTCAATGCTCCTAAAATGCAAGCAACTTTGCTGAACAAAGCAGATATAATTTATAATCCCAGCAAGAGCTCTAGTGAATATGGCCTTTCTGACAAAACATTCTGCTTACTCTGGAAGGTATATTGTGTATTCTACTTACTCTGGAAGGTATTCTGCTCTGAAGATGAACATTGCTGAAGTGAGTTAAAACCATGTCTTTCCTTCAGGATAGGTGGAATTTGAATTAAATAATGTGACTGAATGCAAAGTTTATCTGTTTTATGTTTATATTTATAAACAGATGGAAATACAAGGAGAGTAAACATGAATTATTCAAGATTGAAGAAAGACCCTTGATTTTAAAAAGCCCTACAACAATGTATCTTATTATCCCATTATTTTCCTCACTGAAGAAACTTCTTCAATTTTAATTTAATAGCTATACACCAAGGTCCAAATTTACAAAGGTATTTAGGCACTTAAAAATTCAGATATGTATATAATAGGGGCATAAATTGATTAATCCAGCTAAATTAGAATTTTTTGGTAAATCTATGTCCAAGATCTCAGACCAAAAGCTGTTGAAGCCAGTGGAAAGATTCAGAATCCTCAGACTCTGACTTTTGCTCACATGCACACTGATTCAGAGTTAGAAGTTGCTAAGTTTAGTAATGAAGGGCAGCAGTAGAAAAGTGCATAGCAGATTCAGTAAAGAGACCTATTTCTGTTTCTGAACTCAGGAATGCAAATATGTTTTTGTCCCCAATGGCTTTTCTTGATGGCTTTGAAAGGTCCATAAAGAATGCAACAAATTATTCTCTTCTCCCTAATATGTCTAATTAGTTTGGTGCACATCAGAGATGCAATGGAGTTTTTAAGTGTGTGAGAGGTTTGTGACCCTAAAGTAAAATAATTCAGACTGTGAGGAAAGTCACAGTTTCAGTGTTCTGTAGTCGCTTGTCAAGCGCATGTTGATTATACTGTGCCATTTTTCCTCATCAGAGAGAGGTGATTTTTTCCATTTGAAAAACAACTGAATACTGCAAACAAAAGACAAAAAGTCTCATTGTGAATATTTGTTCTGAGTTTTAAATCACTTTGTTTTAGTCATATATAGACCCAAATATTGGTAAACAACTTTATGCTCTTATTCCAGAACTAGGAAGTGTAATTGTGGACTACAAGAAGTGAATTAATAGTTTGTAGTGAAAAATAAATTAGACTTTGAGTTCTTTAAAATTTATTCAGTTTTAATAGTAACATGAGGAAGAAATCTTAAGTATTATTGTCATCTACACAGTGGAATATTTTATTATGAACTGCCTTGCTTTAAGAGGGTGAGCTGAGTTCAAATGTGGGATTAATTGTACCTCCAGCTTTGTTCAAGAATGAAACAGAAGTGCTTTGATTATATACATGGAAGTTGGATATGTGCTCAGCTGTGATCTTACAGAAATATTTTTGGCATATTGAGTACAGTTATTTTTAAAGGAAACGATTGAAAAGGTCTTAAGTGTTAGCCTACTGTCCCAATGATCCTGAACTACTGTATATATGACTCAGTTATTTTCTGGAGATTAGGCTAGATGAACTATCAAGGTCCCTTCTAGCCCTACATTTCTATGATATAATATGTGGATGTTTTCAGTAGGGTGCTTTGTTATAGCCTATATGAGTTACATGACTGTTGATACAATGACAGATGTGCTAAGAACTCAGTTGCATATCTTCAGTGGTGTACACAAGGTTTTTATTTTTAAATGTATGCTGACTTTGGTTGTCTTTAATCTAGAACAATCAGTATTTGAGAGAACTGAAACTGTTAATTGATTTGGCTAAGAGTTTACATGTCAGGCTAATTACTTTAGACGGAAAGCATGCCCTGTGGGTAATCATGATATGTAAATTACATTCCCCATTTCCCTGTACATTGTTCTGGCTTTATTTAAAAAGGGTTCCAGGTCTTGGCTTCCAGGAAAGATGTATATTTTAAATTAAATGTTCTATCATTGCAGTGGAAAAACTGAACAGCTAATTACTGATAACTTGACTCTGATTACATGAGCCAACTGACTGTAACTTCAAAGAAGGAATGCTGATGATTTAGGGTCTGTAAACTATATTCAGGGTTTGGCAGTCTCATAACAGAGCAAACGAAGTGTCAGGAGCCTTCACAGAATTGTCATGAGATTTCCTGCTCCTTTTGAAAATGACTTTGTACTTCAGAGACTGTTAGAGACTGGCTTCCTGGTCATTCATATTCACTGGACTCTTGCTCTTAGAAACCTCTGACTTAAAGCTGAAGAATTTCCTAGACTTGGGCCAAATTCTGTATTGACTTGTATCCCATGCAATTTTGCTTCAAGATTAAATCATTATCAAAACCAATTTAGTCAAGGATAAATATTGGAGTTGGGAAAAAAAGGAGTTGAGACATCTTGGGAGATCATTCCTTCAACAATTGTAAATCTACATAAAATCCTAGCCAGTGGTTTTTTTTGCTTAACAAAAAAAAAAAAAAAAGGTACCGGTACTCCAGAAGAAAAGTTTGTTGAGCTCTGAATGGAGGTGCTGGTACTGGGTCTGGAGGTGCCAGTACTGTGATCCCAGCGCTCTTTAATTAGGCTAAAGGTTTCAGCCAAATACCTCAGTGTTCTTTAAAAGAAAGTATTGAACCATTTCCAGCAAACGTTGGAAAATTCAACTAATAACAAATGTAGATTGCTTTAAGACAATGAAATGTACTAATTATATTTTCCTATATACTTATTTACTATTTTAAGGCTGTCACCTTGAAATTGACAAATTAAGGAATGTTTGAGGGTTTCCATTATGATGGAAACAAATAGAACAGACTGTCAAATTTGAAATTGTAATGTAACTCAGCCAAAAAATGTTAAATTAAAGTACAGCTCAAACTGTTGCAGTTTCAGTCTCTTAAACTATCTAAAAAGTCCGTGAGTCAAGGAGGATGAGGTAATAACTTTTATGGGGCCAGCTTCTGTTAGGGTACGTTTACACAGCAGCGTTATTTTGGAGTAACATTAGTATTTTGTGTCTACACTACAAGCCTTTATTTCGAAATTATGTTGAGCTGGAGGACGACTTATTCCAACTTCTGTAACACTCATTTTTTGAGGAGTAAGGGAAGTTCGACTTCCTGCTGTGTAGATAGTGCCAAAGCCAAATTAAGCTATTTTAACTTGAGCTACGCAATTGACGTAGCTGTAGTTGCATAACTTATTCTGACTTTAGCCCTGCTGTGTAGACATACCCTTAGTGAGAGAGACAAGCTTTTGAGGTATAGATTTCCTCAAGTCTGCTTGCCTGGAGGCTATTTAACAATGAAGACATCGGAAAACAAAATGGCTAAATTGAAAATTAATGCTTGTCTTTACAAATAGTTAATCACATGAGTAGAATTCAGTTAAGGTGAGCTTCTAGTGTAACAGTTTGAGGGCCAGGCCCTTATCTATAAAGAATAACAGTTAGTATTTTGTATTTGTTTTAATTACAGAATTTTAAAGTAGCACTTAAAGCAAGGTTAAGGCACACCTTTAAAAAAAAAAAAAAAGACAGCTTGTTACTCAAAAGGCCTAGCTAAATAAAAGATTTAGCTTCCAGCATGAATAATCTAATTACTGCCCCTCCTCCCCCCATTATTTCCGCTGGTGGAAGATCAGGCATTTTCTTGGCCAAACTTACTCAGAACTGCCATGCTAGCTTTTAATTTCTGTCAACGATTTTATCCCTTAGGTTGCATAATTTTAGAACTTTGCTTGCTATGACAGCATGCCACTGCATTGAAATACATTTAGCTCATGTTTAGATCTTCAAGAAATTCATATTTTTCCTTTTTATGAAGAACATGTTAAAAAATGAATTGATTTGATATTCATCAACAACAACAACCATGGACTCCGCGCCCTTTGGTGTCCGAAGCCTCCCTCACTATTTCCTTCCATATTTCCCTGTCCAGTGTGGAGTGGCTTAGTTTCGTAGACCAGCTCTGCACCAGACTACTGATTTGATATTGGAGTTAGCCATTTCTGCACATGATGGAACTATTAGACTTCTTGGTATGTGGCAACTAAACATTATATATCACCTGAACAATGAAACTTTCCCAAGCAATACTTCCCTTTTGTCTTCCTATTTTGAATGTTGCATTTTTGGATTATATTAAATTGGGCTAAATATAAACTTCCCTGCTGGTGAGAAGAATTGATGTGGGGCAATGTGATAAGGGCATGCAGACCAGTTATGGGAAATGAACAGTAGCAGTGCTAGTCTCCATGGTGACTGAATGGCTGACAGACTAGTCATTCATTTGCAAGTGAGAACAATGTGTATTGTTGCTTTTAAAAAAGAAATGTCTCTGTTACAGTCCAGCACTTTTTGAATGTGCTCCTAATTCTTTTTTTTTAATTGGTGCCTCAATAACTGGCAGTGGCTTGCCATAGTATTACTAGAGCAGGTAAGGGGAGTTAAAGGTCTCCATAAAGAGGTTTGAAATTATTTTTAATGGGGAGGTAATTCTCTAGGAAAATATTTTGGCTGTAATACCTAGAAAGAAGCCTTTGTCAAGTTTTCAAACTTGGCATCCTAAAATTAAACCCTTAAATCTGTATTTAGGTATTTTAATCCCCAATGTTTGAAAATGTTTACTCTTGAATTTGGGACAGGCCTATCTCTCATCTGCTGAGGAAGCTGTCCCATAGGTTGGGTGAGCAGTGAGCTGTCTGGGAGCATATCTCCGTATAGACAGCACAGTGGTGCAAACCTGCAATTTCAAAAAAATCAAGGTGCCACAGATGATTCCTTATGGCAGATTTTTAGTCCTATTCTACTTCCAGTTAGTATTAGGGATGGGGAATGGTAACTGCTTAACCAGTTACCAGGTAAGCCCCTCCAGGGCCGCAGGTTGGACACCACTGCTCTAGGATTCTTTGTTAGTAATGCACAACATACTATAGAACAATATTCCTGACTTTCAAAGTAGCCTCAAGCCCATGAATACTGACCTTGGCCAAATAACTTTGTTACAAACAAGGCAAGTTACTGTTTGTAACTTGGACCCATGTTATCTAGGGATAGAAAGGAAGATACCAGTATTCTGGCATATGACGTTCTTATTGCACTACTGTGACATTACTACTATTAATATATTATAATAAATGGCTCAGAGGGGTAGCTGTGTGAGTCTGGAACTGAAAAAACTTACAGTGAACTATTTGCTGTTTTTAAGGTTTTTATAGTAAATGCCATTGCCAAGCAGTTCATCTGTCACAAGCTGTTTTACGTTTCACAGTTAAAATCTGGTGGGAAATAACACTGGTTTATAAGGCCATATTTTCATACAATCATCTAATTTTTTAAGCCAAAATCACTGCGGGTACGCTATTTACAAACTGCAGTTATTTATGCCTGCAGTCACTTGGACAACCCAGCTTCTGATTTAAGGGTTTAATTAGGGCTTAGAGGTGTACCGTGACCTAATTGACTGGCACAGTTTAATCGAAGGCATTAAATTATGTTCACATGTTTATACTTGTGATTGTGTACCTACAGAAGTAAAGGTCTCATCAAGGTCTCAAATGTGAACCTAAATATCCATTTTTGTTCAATTCCACTATGTGGTGGCAATTTTTTTTTAAAAAAATCAATGTTTAGGTGAGACACAATATACTGCAATTGCTTTGCTTCTTTACAGCCATCTGTAAGATTAGTGACTGAGTGCTAGCTCTCAGAGCCGTGCAGGCACCGACAGTGATAGTGATTCCCAAACAAGGAAGCAAATGAAACAGAATGATGATAGCCTGTGCTTCTTAGAAATGGAAGAATAAAACTGTCAATATTTGGTACAGGCAGTCCCCAGGTTACGTACAAGATAGGGACTGTAGGTTTGTTCTTAAGTTGAATCTGTATGTAAGTTGGAACTGGCGTGCAGATTCAGCCGCTGCTGAAACTGACGAGCGGCTGACTACAGGGAGCCCGAGGCAGAGTTGCTCTGCCCCGGGCTTCCTGGAATCAGCCGCTGATCAGTTTCAACAGCAGCTGAATCTGGATGCCTGGGACAGAACAGCTGGGGCGCTGCCAGGTAGGTCCCCGCAGCGCCGCACCTCGACGCTGTGGGGACCAACCCGGCAGCACCCCAGCTGCTCTACCCCAGGTGTCCCCAAGTCAGCTGCTGCTGAAACTGATCAGCGGCTGATTCCAGGAAGCCCGGGGCAGAACAACTCTGTCTCCGGGCTTCCTGTAGTCAGCCACTGGTCAGTTTCAGCAGCGGCTGACTTGGGGACGCCTGGAGCAGAGCAGCTGGGGTGCTGCTGGGTTGCTCCAGTAGCGCCGCTCCTCGGCGCTACTGGACCAATCCAGCAGCACCCAAGCGGCTCTGCCCCAGGCGTCCTGATTCAGCCGCTGCTGAAACTGAGCAGCAGCGGCTGAATCAGGACACCTGGGGCAGAGTTGCTCTGCCCCGGGCTTCCTGGAATCAGCCGCTGATCAGTTTCAGCAGCAGCTGACTTGGGGACATCTGGGGTAGAGCAGCTGGGGTGCTGCCGGGTTGGTCCCCACAGCGTCGAGGTGCGGCTGAAACTCACTGTGCCGGGACCAACCGGCAGCGCCCCAGCTGATCTACCACAGGCGTCCCGAGAAAAGCCTGATCTGCTGGGGGCGGGGCGCACTAGGTGCGCCCCTCCCTCCTCCAGCAGACCAGGGAGACGCGGGCAGCAGGACCGAGACGCGCCACGGACCCGCGGCCCGGGTCCTCCGCGTCTCCCTGGTCTACTGGGGGTCCCCCCAGCAGACCAGGGAGACGCAGAGCAAGCCGTGGAGGACCCGGGCAGGGGGACCGCCCAGACGCGCTGCGGTCCCGCCGCCTGGGTCCTCCGCAGCTTTGCTCCCTGGTCTGCTGCGAGAAAAGCCCCATTTGTAAATACGGATCCGACATAAGTCGGATCCGCGTAACCCGGGGACTGCCTGTACATGTACAAAGGATAGAGACCCTGATGTGTGATCTGTGATTTTTACTCAATAGGTTTACTCACATGTGTAAAATTGCGCACGTGAGTAAGAGTTTGCAGGATCAGTACTCTTGTTGGGAAAAGAGATGATAAAGACATGATTATAAAAAATGGGCAGTAAAAGTGGTTTACAGTGTGAATGCTTGTCTTACACATTATGGTAAAAAAGAATCTGAGTTTGAAGGCAGTTGTGATACAGCTCATATAATCTGCCAGGCAAGTTTATTTACAAGTGGCCTTCTGTGAAATCACTCTCTTCTTCAAAGCCATTGATGACCCCTGATTCTCATGAAATGCTGATCTGTTAAGACTGTTTATTTTCCTTATTTTGAGCAGAGTCAATATCCTTGAACTTTAACAGCATATATCAGATTTCCAGGAGGAAAAAATAAACTTAATGTAGCCTGTACTAAGATCCTATGTAAGCACCTACTGCCTTGTTTGTGTAGTTTAAGTTTTTAGCTTTTCATTTAAAGGTCTGTTCATGCTAGGTGTCAACCATAGAGTAGACAAGAATGGCAAAATGCCATTGGTTTCAATAGCAGCTGAATCGAGCTCCCTGTTTAGTATGATATTCAAATATAGGTTCTATAACATCATTTCTTTTCTGCCCATTGCATCCTATAATGTCTGACATTCATTCACAACAGATTTCTGTACAATTGACTGAAAGATCAGATCATGAATGCAATACTGGTTTATCACTGATTGAGTTTTGATTAAAAATGGAAGAGCTGTGAATCCAGCACCTCATTTTAAGTACATAATCCTCTATCAGATATTCCCTAGAACTAGAAAATAAACCTGATGACATTCTTTGTATGCCCACACTATAGGATTGTGTCTAAAACATTTGTTTACACTGTGGAAATCAATTTTTTGTCCTCTCCAACAACAGCATTTTTTTAGTGTATTCAGGTAACCTGAACAAATAGTTTATTTTCTACTAACTACTGTTAGTAACATGTGAGAAGAATGATAAAAGTTCATTAACAGTTTAATTATCTTTTTTGAGATCCTTAAAAACAACTGAAATAATTACTAATAAAAATAATCACTTAACTTATTCTGGAAAATATCCCTTCCAATTAAACCATAACAGAAATGTATGCTTGGGAATTCTAACATCTTTTGAGATTGTTTCAGCTGGAAACAGATGAATTTAATATAGCAGAAGTACAGGCAGATTCAAACACAACAAACAGCACATAAGTTTATAGCAGCTTTTTAACTGCATCTCCATATGACAGACCATTCATCAAAATTGTCACCTGTAATACAATACTGTTCAGAAGGAAGGTTTAATCATTTAAAATAGGCCACAGATATTGTTCAGATGATAAATCTGTGCTGTGGCAGCTTTATATCCTTCAGAAACACACAGAAGAATTGAAGCACCCTTGTCAGCAGATGGTATCATGAACAACTTGTGCTCACACCCCCAGAATCAAGTTCAATTGAGAATTTTCATTTAGTTAAATTTCCTAGTCTCAGTATGAGCCTCCACCCAAGACAAAAGAACTTGAACAAGAAATAGTCAAAGGATCCGTTCTGACCATGATTACTTCCAAATAGCTGTAAAAGTAATTTTAATCAGCTACTTCTCTCTCAAAAGAGAACACTACCATGCCTTTTAATTTAGTGACCCAGAAAACTTTCTCTGATGTTGATGTCGCCCAAGGGCATGTGCATTACAATTAATCTGTGCGAGACACTGCATATTAGCATGATATTTAATGCCCTGCCATATGAGGTTTACATATTTTTTTTCTTGCTGTCTTTAATCCTTTCTGGAGGGCAGAGGTAAGTGCTGGGAATGGCCACCATTGAAAGAAATGCAAGTGCATACAGCAAACATAGGCAAATACTAGTCCGTTGAAATAATGACTGTTTCTGTAAAAGTGCAGATTTTCCATTGTTGCAGTAAGAATGTGAGTGTGGCTTGCCCACATGGCCCTGCAGTTCAGACTATGGAGGTGTGAACTTTAGCACTAGCGTGCTGCCCTGTAGTTACCCCATATAGGCCCCGTGGGCATGAACTAAAAATTCAGGGTCTACACAAGGCAGTTACAGCACAGCTTGCTAGTGCTTGCTACAGGATACCTCCTGTAGTTTGAACTGTGGGTCTGAGTTCTACTGGTTGCTTGTGTATCTGAGTGAAAGATACAGTAGCTCAGGGGTGAGTATGGTAGAAAACACAATGGCATCTTTAACGGTATGTCGTTTGTGTATGGAAAGGGGTGATGGCGCAATATACTAGAAAAAGCATTCCTGTATTTATTTCCACTGTTACATAGTCATTATGATGTGAACTGTAATCAGTATGTTGGAATGGAATGTGATTTGTGGGGCCAGAGTGTCTACTTTGGGAATGAAGCTCAAGTATGGATTGGAATTGAGAGCCCAGGGCATGTCACAAAAAAACTTTTATACTTATTTCCATTAAAAAATTGTATGAGGAGAATTATCATATAGATTATCAGGATTTTGATTTTACAGCGGCAGATTGTGCCTATGTCTTCTTTGCTCACTCATCCATGCCATAAGGAACTTTCACCTTTGTGCATCCTGCCCTTATGCACAGTCAAAGCCCTTATCTGAAGACAGGAGCCATTACTTCCATGCACCTCTTGGGAATGGAATCCTTCAAAAGGGGACAAAGGAAGTAATGCCATGAATACTCCATTCTTTACGCTGGTTTTTTGAGCCAGATGGGTATCGAAAAGGTTATACCGTCTAGATGAAAAGGATAATGCAACTTCTGCGCCTTCCCTGTGCACTGGGGATGTGTAGGATGGATTGCACACACCTTATTAGAGCTTCCTCTGGGACAGTGCAATGCCTGTGATAGTGGTGTGTACCTTATGGATGCACACTGTGTTTAAAGCAGTGCAATGAAAGGAGTGATCTTTTTATATCACATTATGTCTAATCAAGGATTCCAAATTATTTTGATTATTTCTCAGCATGCTTGTTTACCTTTTGAGGTTTTCTGATTTCTGTTGCTGCCTGATCCATACAACTGTGCAAAAAAAAAAAAAAAAGAGTAGAAAATTATTTGGGTTAACAAGAAGAATAATCTTTGGGGGGAGGAAGGGGTATAAGAAATCTCCCAAATTTGGAATTTTGCATTCAACAAAAGGACAGATGTCTCAATTCAAATTGAGTCTCTGTACTGCTTTCCTAACTCACTGGCAGCTTGGTCCCACCAGACAGAGGGGATCATGTTGCCATGATTTGGGGGATCACTGCAGGCTACAGTCAACATTCCAAGTGTTCATTTATGCTGGGAACCTGTGCAGAGTGGGATGAGTCTGTGGAAAGTTGCTCCCTTCAATGCTAACTTGTCCTCAATATAGAACTGAAGAGTATACCTGTGGTGATAGGCACTGGCAAGAATGGTGAGGTGCTAGTACTTCCCATTTTATGGACTACTCATCAAGGAGCTGAAGCTTTAGTTTCTAGAGGAGAGAATGTGGCTCTCTGCATTATCATTTCGATACATTGAATATCACCTATTGCCCAGTATTTCATTTTCACTTGTTTCCTTGTTATTCAGGTAAGATGCATCTTAATAAATTATTCCTTTCTGCAGTTGTCATAACCCATTGTGAATTCTTAATACAGAACACAGGCATTGGTTTCTGAACGAGAAGAGCAGTTTCTTCTTGGAGGCGTGTCCCTGTGGTTGGTGTGCTGTAGGTGTCTAGGCACACCTGCGCTTATTAAAGGAACTTTCTAGCAGCAGTATTCCCCTGGGTGCCAGCACGCTACATGGGGTCACCTGGGATGCAGCGAGCGTGCTGGTGCGCATGCGCCATCAACCGTCCCCTCAGTTCCTTCTCAGCCATTCCTGGCTTGGTTGGAACGCAGCAGTGCTCCTGCTAGAATTTAGAGTAGTTTTACTTGTTAGTACATAGTAATTAGGATTTAGAGTTTAAATTGTTTGTCCATGGTTTTCTCTCCACTCCCCATTAGTGCTATTTTTTAAAAAGGAAGGTTTTTTTCTCTAGTTATTATAGTGTTAGCATAGGCATGCCAGGCTTACCAGGATTTAACGGTGTCTAACATGCAGGATGTCTATACCCATTTCAGATGGACATGCCCAGTGCATTAGGTGACTGGGCCAGGATCGCTGTCCCCAAAACTGCCACCATTCTAAGAAAATGTTGGTTAGGTTGTTGAAAGCAAGGGAACTCCAGCTGAAGCTTCTCCCATGGAGAAGGTAGAGGGACCTGCCTGAGAACTGGCTTCGACTGCATCACCACACCGTACCTCACCGACAGCAATATCAGACTAGAGACCCACACTGAGAGACGAGCTGTCATGGCTCCTTCCCCACTCGGGCATGATAAATGCAGAAGTGGGGGCCAGCAAGTGTACCCCAAAGCCCTATCTACCAGGCTTTGGTATAAAACTTCCCCCCAAGATCTTAAAAACCTAGATCTTGGGAATAAAACTTCCGCTGCCACCACCCAAATGTTGATAAAGAAATCAGGGGGAAGATCATTTGGGAAATCTTACCCCTAAAATAAAAATCAAGGCACACAATTAACCACTGCCAGGTTAATAAAAAGAAAAGAAAGAACTTTTATTATTACAACAATATTCCTGTTGCAACCATAATGACTAGATAGGGAGGTAACAAAATATACTCATGGAGAAACTCCATGGGCCTAGAACTTAGTTACAAAGAAAAGCCAAAACATCTTTTAAACAGTGCCAGATCTCAGATCCCATACCCAATCCTTAAAACAATAAAACCTAACGAAACTGCCTAAACTTTACCCTACTTACAGAAAATGAAGAATGGTGTCTTGGAGAGAGAGAGAGACATGCTTGTCCCTCTCTGTAGTTGCAGAGAACTCTCTCCGAGAGACAAAAGGGAGAAAAGAGAGAAACCCAAATTCCTTTGTCCCAGTTTGAAAAATCCCACCTACATTCCTATTGGTCACTCCACCTGGCTAGGTGTAGTTAACCCCTTAATCCCCAGGCTGCTGGCTAACCCTCATAATCATGACACGAGCCTTCAAAGAAAATAGTGAAAAGGAAGCACTCCTTGCCATCTGGTGACAGACCACCAAAGAAAGCATCCCCTTAGGACAAGCCCTTTCATCCAAGGCAAGAGCTTTGGGGGAAGCGCAGTTGCCAGGGAAGTCTGGTATGGACAAATCAAGGGGCAGTGTCCTCCAAAGACGCACGCCCTGTGGTCTCAGTGATGAAAATGAAGACAACCGCCTCTGTGTTATTGGTACCAAAGGCTCTGGTACTGACAAAATCGGTGCCCAAATTACCATTGCAGATTCTGGCAAAAGGGTGACCAGAACCGGCTGTGCAAACAGTCACAAAATCAGTACTGACCATATGTACTGAGTGTTTCTCAGTGCCGTTGACATACAATAGTGGTAGAAATGTAGCTGTGTTAGTCTGGTGCAGCTGAAACAAGAAACAGGACTATGCAGCACTTTAAAGACTAGCAAGATGGTTTAATAGGTGATGAGCTTTCGTGGGCCAGACTCACTTCTCAGACTCAGACTATTTGATCTGAGGAAGTGGGTCTGGCCCACGAAAGCTCATCACCTATTAAACCATCTTGTTAGTCTTTAAAGTGCTACAAAGTCCTGTTTTTTGTTGACATACAAGGCACGCGATGAGCCAGTGCTGCAGTGATCACAGGCTTTCACACCAGCAGAACCAGCCTTCCTGCTTCCTAGAATGCTTACCACACAACAGGAGTTAGCAGTTGCGTTGGTACTGGGTACGCCACTCTTCGGTATTGACAGTACTCCTTCATCAGAGGAACTGAGTAGATTGATGATGCCAGCAAGCTTGGTACCTCGCTTCTCCAGTGATAGTGAGGATGACCTTCTCCCTTTTCACCATGCTATTCGTCGCCCAAACAGACCTTGCAGTTGCAGCAGCAACAACAGCTGGTACAGATACAAATGTGGCAGCCCTTCCCATGGCTCCCTCCCATCTCACTCCCACAGCTTTGGCAGGGGTGGGGTCCCTAGAGTACCATGAAGGCCCAGATGCCACACCGGTGATGGTGAGACCGCAACCGATGGCACCCAACCTGCCTACCCGTAACATCAGAAGTGACACAGGAAGACATTGAGGACATGGATGAAACCCAAGAGGAGGACACACTTCCTCCATCTTATATTTCTTCATCCTCCCTGGACGAATCCATAATACCCCTGCCGCCTGCTATGGATGATGACTTTAAGTCATGTCAGGACTTGTTGTACACTGGTCGAGGTCCTGGACATTCTACATAAACTAACTATATATTGCAAGCTTTGCCTTCAGTGAAAACAACCTTGCCTGTTACCAAGGCTGTACTTGACCTTGTAAAGATTTTGTGGCAGACTCCAGCTTCCATCCCACCCACATTGAGAAGGGCAGATAAAAAATACTACATTCCAGATAAGGGGGCCAAGTTCCTTTTTATGCATCGTGCCCCGAATTTGCTAGATGGCGATGCTGCAAACAATAAGGGTAAGCAAACCCAGTTCAAATCTACCTCATATGACAAAAACTGGAAAAGGCTGGATCTCCTAGGGAGAAAATTATACTCATCAGCATTCCTCCTTATTAGGATTGCAAACTATTCGGTATTATTAGCCAAATACACTTACAACCATTTTGACAAAATGAGACCATTTATTGAAAAAGAACAAGGCCACATTCAAGTCCAACATAGATGAAGGCATCCTTATAGCAAAGACAGCACTCCAGGCATCCCTTGATACCGCCGACATGGCTTCCAGATCTCTTGCCACATCAGTAGTGAAGCGTTGCATCTCCTTGCTGCACCACTCTAGACTCCCTAGGGAGGTACAGAACACGGTTGAGGACCTTCCATTTGAGGGTCAGAAGCTATTTTCTGCTAGCACAGATGCATCCCTTAGGACAATTTTGAAAGCCCTGGGGATGTACGTCCCTCAACCAAAAAATAAAACAATTGTATGTATACGCCCTGTGGCAGACCAGCATCCTATCTACCTGACAGGGGCTATGAGCTGAGATGCTGCCAGGCAACAGAAATGCAGGTAGCCTCAAGAACAGCAAACAACATCCCAGTCATCCAATGGCATACAAATATTTTGAATAGTTGGCCAAGGGTTTGATGTTGTTTCTGCTAGCCAACCACTACAAATTCATTCTACCACGCTTGGTCCAACATAACTGACACGTGTGCTCTAAAGGTCTTTGCGAAAGGCCTAGCAATTCCATTCCTCACATTTTCCCCAACCCATTCCACCCCCTTCCCCATCTCTCTTCTGGGATCCATCTCACGAGACCCAGTTGCAACCAGAGATGGGGGCAATAGAGATTGTCCCAGAAGATCACAGAGGATAGGGGAGTTCTGTTCCAGATACTTCCTCATGCCAAAAATGTCTGGCAGGTGGAGACCTGTACTAGACCTGCTCAGACTGAACAAATACTTTAAAAAAAAATAATTCAGCATGGTAATACTGGCAGAGACCATATCCTCTTTGTAATGAAGCCATTGTACTATGGACATGGTGCATCCATCATATCAGCGGTATATATCCCAGGCAAACAAAATGTCACAGTGGACCAACTGAGTTGTTGTTTTCACCAGAAGCACAAGTAGGAGGTATACCCTCAAGCCCTGAATTCCATATTCCGTAGGTGGGACTTTGTGGGAATAGACTTATTCGCAACATCACTCAATTCCAAATGCCCCAAGTACTATTCCAGGGTGGGCCTGGGAATGAACTCTATGGATGACACCATGATCAGCAACTGTCCTCACAGCCTATTGTACACCTTTCTGCCCCTTCCCGTACTAGGGAAGGTCATTCACAAGATAAAACACAACCAGGCCAGGGTGATCACGATAGCACCCGCATGGCGCAGACAGATGTGTTGCAGATGTCAGTTGCTCCTCTGATTCCTCTTCTTCCATGGCTGAATATAGTATACCAGGACCAAGGCCGAGTTCTGCATCTAGTGGCTCACAAGCTTCAACTCATCGAATGACTCCTTCAGGGTTAACAGTGCAACCTTTCACATGTCCCAATGAAATACAAAAGATAATCCTTAGCTGTCACAAACAGAGCACAAGAAAAAACTTACCTTTACAAATGGCGGCGTTTCTCCCACTGGGCTAACCACAGAGCGCTTCAGTTCTGGTCAACACAGCTCACAATAGTCTTAGAATACCTCTTTGCACTCAAGGTGCAAAACCTGTCTAATTAATCTATTAAGGTGCATGTGGCGGCCATATCTAGTGAGCATAACATGGTGGACGGACAAACTCTTTTTTCTTACCCGACCACCAAGACATTCATGAAAGGAGTTAATAATAGCTTTCTTCCAAAAAACCCAATAGTCCCATCTTGGGATCTCAACTTAGTCCTAAACACATTGACTCACCTTCCATTTGAGGCCATGGCAACATGTTCCCTGGCACACCTTTCTATGAAGTGGCATTCTTGATAGCAATTACAACAGCCAGAAGGGACAGTGAGCTAAGCCACTCCAACCCACCGTTTGACGTTCCATAAAGACAAAGTTGTACTAAAACCACATCCAAAATTCTTTCCAAAAGTAGTCTCATGTTTCCACATCAATGAGCCTATATACTTACCAGCCTTCCACCAGAAGCCTCATCTGGATGCCACTGCAGCAAGGCTCCGCTCCTTGGACGTTAGGCGTTCTATCACCTTTTACCTAGACAGAAAAAGACAATTTAGACAATCACACAGGCTGTTTGTATCAATAGCAAACCACTCTACAGGACAAGCGGTATCCAAACAGACTTTTCAAATGGATTGTGAACTGCATTAAAGAATGCTATAACAATAACAAAGTTGCATTACCTGCACTCTTGCAGGCACGTTCTGTGAGAGTGATGGCCACATCAACGGCCTTTTTGCACAATGTGCCCATCCGAAACATTTGCAGGAAGGCAACATGGGCTTCCACGCATACCTTTAAAAAACATTATGCAATAGATACTTGTACTACCTTTGGGATGGTAGTCCTCACTGTGGTCCACCGCTGAGGTCTGAAGCCCCTCCTTCCTAAAACCTCAGAGTACTGCTCTAAAGTCACCTATAGTGTAGTGCCCACAGGGACACTCCTCATAGAAGAAAAGAGAAGTTACTCACCTTGTGCAGTAACTGGTGTTCTTCGAGATGGGTATCCCTGTGGGCGCTCCATGACCCAGCCTCCTCTCCTTCTGCTTCAGAGCTTTATTGTCTCTCTGCGGTTGAGAAGGAACTGAGAGGACGGTTGACAGTGTACGTGCATCAGCACGCTCACTGTTGCAAGCAGTCGCATGGAAATGTGCTGGCACTCGGGGGGAATACTGCTGCTAAAAGTTCCAATTATAAGTGTAGGGGCATCTAGATACCTACAGTGGAGCACCCACAGGGACACTGATCTCGAACATCAGTTACTGCACAAGGTGAGCAACCTCTCTCTTTTCCTTTTCAAGCTAAGCAACTAATAATTTAGTAAAATAAGTGAACAGATCAAGCTGGGAATACAGGAAAGCTAGGATGATATCAAACCGTATAATGAACAGAGCAATCATTCTAAGAACAATAGAAAAACAGATAAGATTAGAACTTATCATTGTTCTCAGGGAAACATTATGAAACAAAATACAGATTCTCCTGTGCTATTTCCTGTTTTTTTTTTTTAAAGAAGACCTTTAACCTGAGTGCTTAAGGAAAAAGCAAATGAATTTTGGGGTTTGGATTGTATTTCCCCAGGCCAAGAAAATTGTGTAGCACAGCTACTGAAGTAATAAGTATTTCATTTATACAGTCTTCTTTTTTCTCTTGATGTTAAATGCCCAGACTGGAATATGGAATCTAAATCAACTGATGCTGTCCCTGTTCACCTCACCTCCAGCTGGTACTTGGGAGATGAAAAATGTGACTACAAATGTGTGAAAGGTGCAAGACAAACCATCTGCTTTCACACAGCTGTGCATGATGGTCCTGTCTCTTGGGGTACAACTAGCTAAGGTCAAGTAGCACAGTGGCACCGGTGGGAAATTGGTTGAGTCAAGTATTTCAAAAGCTAGCCATGTCTAAACATCCTAATTAAGTCAGTATTAATTAGCTTCTATAGGTTCCTGAAAGTGCTCCTCTGGATATGTGCCAATATTCATAATTCAAGAGAGTTGTTTTCTGTAAGGGACGTTTGATCGAATTCC
Organism: Pelodiscus sinensis; assembly: GCF_052426305.1. Lineage (NCBI taxonomy): Eukaryota > Metazoa > Chordata > Testudines > Trionychidae > Pelodiscus > Pelodiscus sinensis. The sequence continues at coordinate 62,608,210 of NC_143053.1, read as the reverse complement.
ATTGTATTATGAATTATTATCAATATATAATCAGCTTATAGGAGAACGTTGTTCCTGTCTCAAGTATGTTATCGTCTTGATAAGTTAGTGCAAATGCTCCTGTTCACCCTAATGGAAGTGGGCTCATGCTTTAAATGGTAAAACAGCACAAGATACACTTTGAGACCAAGATAACTCTTGAGATTCTAATAGAGAAGAGGTGTTATCTGTCTTCCTTTCACACCCATTCCTCATTGACACCAGTTAGCATTTGTTGGCCTAGTAGAAAAGTCATCAGTGAGTATTAGGGTTTTAAGCAATGGTTTCATGGTGTGCCTCAAGGTGGCATATAAGATGCTATGAAAGAGACAAGAGGATGGGAGAAAAGATCAAAATTAGTGGTGAGGCATGATTTTTGAAGGAGTTTAGGAGGAATGTATTCAATATTGTCTGTCATTATGGTGCCTGATACTGAACTCTGTGTGTGTGTGCAATTATACGTTTTTCCTTCCTTAAATTCCTAAATTTGCCCAGCTACATAGTTTACGCTGTCAAAATAATTGGAGGTCTATGAATTGTGCACATGCTGGCCTGTGAAAAAGTTATACTTGTACAGTGCTGACTACTTCCAACCTCCTGGTTTCCTGTTTCTTCATTTCATGTACCTGTTTTGTCTGGTCTTTAGCTAGGATTATAAATTTTTTTAATGAAGGGATGGTCCTTTAGGGCATTCTTGTGCAGTGTTTTCTAGAATGGGAGTCAAAGTTGATTGCGGTCTGAATACAGTATTGTATTGCAAAGTAATAAAAATATTGTTTCACTTCACATCGTATCTTTTTCCTGGTGAGAACTGTCAGTGGTGCATGCTGCCAAAAGAACTTCCCAAAATCCCATTAAGACTCCTGCAGATACAACTGATAAAATAAAGTAGAATTCATAACTTCTTCTTATTTAGTGTTTATGAATGTTTGAATGGAAAAGAACACTGGCCAATACCAGATGCCCCAGACGGAGTGAACAGAACAGGGAATCTTCAAGCAATCCTGTCACCCACTCCAAGCCTTTGACAGTGGCCAGGGACACCATTCCTACCCATCCTGGCTAATAGCCATTGATGGACCTAACCTCCATGAATCTATCTAGCTCTTTCTTGAACCCTTTTAAAGTCCTGGTCTTCACAACCTCCCCTGGCAAGGCGTTTCACAGGTTGACTGTGCACTGATTGAAGAAAAACTTCCTTTTGTTTGTTTTAAACTATTAATTTCATTTGGTGACCCCTAGTTTTTCTGTTATGGGAATAAGTATATAACTTTTCCTTATTCACTTTTTCCACACCAGTGATGATTTTATAGACCTCTATCATATACCCTTTAGTCTCCTCTTTTCTAAGCTGAAAAGTTCCGGTCTTTTTAATCTCTCTTCATATGGGACCCGTTCCAAACTCCTAATCATTTTTGTTGACCTTTTTTGACACTTTTCCAATGCTAATATATCTTTTTTGAGATGAGGTGGCCACATCTATACACAGTATTCAAGATGCAGGTGTACTATGGTTTTATATAGCAGCAATTAAGATGTTTTCTGTCTTATTTTCCATCCCTTTTTTAATGATTCCTAACATTCTTTTTGCTTTTTTGACTGCCACTGCACATTGAGTGGATATTTTCATAGAACTATTCACAATGACTCCAAGATCTCTCTCTTGATTAGTTATAGCTAACTTAGTCCCCATCATATTGTATGTCTAGTTGGAATTATTTTTTCCAATGTGCATTACTTTACATTTGCCAACATGAAATTTCATTTGCCATTTTGTTGCCCAATCACTTAGTGAGGATGAGGTTTTGTTAACTCCCAAGTTATGTGGCATCTGGTATAAATGAAGATGAACTTGTTCTCACATGAATATTAGTTTTCATGTATAACTGGGTCTTCATGCTGGACATCATAAAAAGTAGTCAGCCAATTTGGTAACCAAACAATATCATGACGCTTTTGTGATGAATCAGGAAGCATGAATAACAGAGTAAAAAAACCATCACAACTAACAGTTCACAGATTAATAAAAAGGTGGAAATGAATGGATTTGGAAAAATCATATGCGCAACTTGCAAACCAAATAAACAAACGCAAACCTAAATTAATTGAATAAATTGTTATCTGCTGTTAGTTTGATTTGTTCTAATCAGTTTTATTCGGTATCTAGTAATGAATGCAAAATAAAGTATTAACCTTATACTTCAGCCCAAAAGATCTGCATGAAGAACTAATTTGGACAGATCTTCAAATAGACACTTTTCTTTCCCAATTTTCTCACAATGTTTGCTGTAAAAATCATGGCTGTTGAAATTCATGAGTAATCACAAAACAATTCATGTGATGCTCTAGTAGGATTCACCATATGTAGTATGCACTTGGAACAGACCTCTTTAATTATTTTTTCCTGTTTGAACTGCAAGACTAAAATATAGTTGTTTCCTATACATCTTAGGCTCTGTTTGCTAGAGTCTTTATTGCAGTAAGACAGGGTTTTTATGTAAGTCCTTTGTGTTCCTTGGTCCATGTAAATACAAGATTTTTTTGCCAGCTTTATCCAGTTCTCTGCTGGAAGGTTTTTATTTTAAGCTTTATATTGTGTGTTCCTCATTACAGCTTGAATTAGGTCTCTGAGGGTGCCTGATGCCCTTTCCTGAAAGATGTGTTACATCTTTAAGCGCTTCCAAGGTCAGGTTCTTCTTAAACTGGGAAAACATAATTATCTTTTTATTGATCTATGGAAGTGCTTTTATTTATCTTCTTACTGAACACCAAAACAGATCAGGAAATATACCAGAACAAGCTGGATCAATCATAACATTTATTTTTTAGCTACCATTTTTGCTATGTGGTTACAAATTAATCGTTTTCAAAACCCAAGTTTTATACTGACAGCCTCCGAACAAAAATAATGACCTGATTTAAAAATGGGTGAGTGGACTTAGTTCCTGTTGTTGTTGATGGAAGTTGAGGTTCCTCAGCATGTCTAAGAGTTGGACTATGGGTAAGCTTTAGCTTAGTGATGTAAGCAAGTGTCTCCTTGTGGAACCAAGAGCCATGTTGTCATCTTATCGTCAACATGAACATCTACACGTAAACGTGTTTAATCAACCTAAAATATGCAATTTCCTGCAATCTAGACAGTATATTTTAATAGAAGAACTGCAAAAAAACTGTGTGTGAGAGAGAAGGAGCAAACGTGAGGCAGCGGGTGATCTATCTCCTTTCCTTTCTTACTTATGTCCCTCTGTCAGTTTTATCACATTTGATGTATCACAATTCCCTATAATTTGACAATATATTTCTATTTATGGGATTTCTTGCTATGCTATATTCTAGTGACATAAAGTGTATATGATGCCACAAATTGCATGGCCCGTTTTGCTGCTATAACACATTTCATACTCAGACTAGTTTGCTGTTCACTATTATCCTGGATTCTTTATCAGTGTTTACTCTTTCCCAGGCTTCTTTCTTCTATTTTGCTTCCTATCCTATCACCCCATCACTGTGATTATTCTTGTTTGGTTGTCAATTCCATTTTCCATTGCCATATTATGATCTATCCCTCTGCTAAGAATTAGGTGATGCTGAGAGTCTTTCAGGTTGGTTTGGAGGAAAAATCAGTTGATGCAATGTCTGGGTATTTTCTTGGTATAAAATGTTTTAAATAAACAAAGACCATCACAAAAGCATGGTGATACTTCAGCCTTAACATCAGAGCCCCATTTGAAGGAAACAGTTCCACCCCAAGAACTTAGACTAATTAGATTCAGTCTGAGAGCAAATTTTCTTGCTGTTTGCTGCAGCTTTCCCAAAAGAATCTACATCACTGAGCTTACAATATAGTGTTTTTTCAAATACTATGTAGTGCCGAGACACTCAGAAAAAGAATTTGTAGGACTGTGTGCACCATCTGCAGCATTAACAATACTGACCTTAGACTTATAAGTAGAAAAACTTAATTCTCTTATGTCTTGTATTCCTTTTTCAGAGAAGCTAAATATACAATTGTGTTATGTCCATTTATCAGTGTTTCATGAATGAATCACTTGTAACTATAGCCGATTAAACTTTCCTGTGGGAAATTTCAATATTTTCATACTTTTTTTTTTTCTTCCCAAATTGACACTGACTTTTTGTTTCTAAATTTTTCATGGAACAAAAAGCTCTGCCAATTTTCAGTTCAGAAATGTTAGTGAAACACTTCAGCATTCTCAAATTGAAACATTTTGGTTTGGTGAATCATATCAAAATATCCCATTTTCAGCTTGGTTTGATGTTGATTTGTGTCCTCTGAACTGCTGGAGTGCTTCTTGATTGTTTTTGTTCAAGTGCCTCATGATCTTATTCTTCTCTATGAGCTGGGCTCCCAACAGATTTGGATTTATCATGGTGCAGTGCATTCACATGACTCCCATGATGTATCACAGTAGTTTAACAAGAAGGGAGACCTTGGTGCTTTATGGGAGCTGTATGTAACAAAGGGAACTGGATCCATGGAGAAGAATGCAGGAATGAGGCACTGGAATTACAACTCCTATGAAGCACTGTGTCAGTTTGGGGAAACACACATTAACATTGAACTATTCCCCCCCCATATTTATATATAATGTTTATCTCAGGTGAACCTGTTCTAAAACCAAATATTTTGTTTTACCAATACAAGATGAAAAATCATTTCAGCAAAAATATTTTTTCCTGTGGAATATTTTATTTTTTTTAGAAACTTCATAATTTCATAAAACCATTTTGACAGAAAATACAGTCCAGCTCTAATTGCAGAGTTATGTAAAGAGCCTTCCAGCTTGTGCCTCAAAATTTAATGTTCTGGGATCCCCTCGGAGAATTTGATATGAAATTAGATTAAGTGATTTTTCCAGAAAGCACTTCAATAATAAAAATGAACAACTTGTGCAAAAAGTCATGTCCATCTACATATGTAGCCCAGTGGAATGTCCAGAGAAAGCAATGGAACATTGCCATATGAATCTCTGTCAGTTGTAATGTGTATTATATGTGAAAAGTAGGAGGGAGGAAGAAAGGACTGTTAAACTGCGATGCAAATTGTTGCTTGGAAAAATGTGCTTTGCTATATTTCTGAAGGCTAATGTAAATTCATAACACAATATAATCTAGAGTTTGTTAGGACAAGAAGGTCAGGTCTTCAACTGGCATCAATCAGCATAATTAAATGGTGTTCCACTGATTTACATGAGGTATGGTACATGATATAGTGCAATAAAGAGTTGATTTATCTACTGTGCACAAAATCCTGCAGCATGATGTGGTGAGAGTTTAGTCAAATTCTTTAACCCCCCCTTTGTCTCTGCTTGGCCATACTTTCCTTGGCAATACTTTTCTATAGAATATTCATTTAAATAATGGGAATGAATATCAGATGGGAACAAGCATCTTTTGGTGAACTGGGACCCTGCATTTACCATTTGCACAAGATAGAAGTTGTAGTTCATTATGGAAGAGTCAACACACAGCACTCATCATCATGACACTGAAACCAAGCTCTTTTGCTATGCGTGTCACAATTCTGGGCAATTGCAACTGTATGCTCCCCTCGTGATCCACCAAGGGTTACTCACTGCAGGCTCCTAGTTGTGCTTTCCCCTTCAGCTCAACATTTCCCTGGTAAACGATTTTTTTACTGTGTGTCCTAAAATCCATCCTTGGCATGTTCATTATAGTCCCTTGAAGTTCATATACCCTTCCCAGGGTTCACATCCATCTTCTCCCAGAGAGTTGACATACAATCCTGAATCACAATAATAATTAATAATCTTTGCATTTTTGACACTGGGCCCAAAAGATATTTAAACTTAACTCAATAGGGTTTTTCAAGAATATTGCTGTTACATTGTGGTTTATTTCAGTTTTGCTATTATAAATGTTACATAGAAGCTGGTTGTAGTTTGTTTTAATTTTGCTTTTGCTTTGTACATGATAACCTAGGATTAATTCTTAATATAATTTGCACCACAATGTGAAGTCACATAAAAAGCAGAGACCAAATAACTGCTACATGAAAGGAAATTTATTTTTCAAATTACAATCTAATTTTACGTATGAATGATAAAAATTCCAAGGGAGGCAAAAAGCTGCAGTGAGGATAACAAACCTCTTCTACGTAAGCCCTGACTGTCAGACAATTGGAAAAATGCCAAGACTGTATTTTTAAAAAAACATTTGTATAAACAAATGCGGCCTGAGCAGAAAGGTACAACCTACTTATTCAAAATCAATACAAATTCATTTTTACCTTGTAGAGAACACATCTTGGAGGTATGCAGAAGCTACACCTACACTGTGACAGGATGCATTCTGCCTGGGAAACACAACGAGGGAACACACTGTCTTGTTCGCACACACAAACACAGTTGTGGCCATCAAGTGTTCTCTCTGATTACTATACCAGACCACTAGCCAGTTCTCGGGGGGGGGGGGCGGGGGCGTGTGTGTGAAGAGTCACAATTCTGCCCCTTTAGGGCATCTGAACCTGATATGCCAAGACCTGCCCCTTTTTTGTCCCCTTCCCATTTAAATCTGAGAGAATAATTGGGAATTCTGGCAACAGCCCTGCAAAGGAGCACATAAGGCGATAGCTCCCCATACCTCCTCCTCTTCTCATATCCACATATAAGCAGCCAGAATATAGCACCTAAATATTAGTAGTATTCAGAGAAGTGTTGCTTGTTAAGACACTAGGGCTGTGTCCAGATTCAGGGTTTTTTTCGAAAAAAGGCGCCTTTTTTCGAAAAAAACGTCACCTACGTCTAGACTGCAGCCACATTCTTTCGAAATTAAATCGAAAGAACGCGGCTTTTCTTTCGATGGCGGTAAACCTAATTTCACGAGGAAGAACGCCTTTTTTCGAAAGTGCTCTTTCAAAAAAAGGAGTTCTTGAATGCAAACAGGGGTTTTTCGAAAGAGAGCATCCAGACTGCCCGGGTGCTCTCTTTCAAAAAAGCGGCTTGCTTTTTCGACCACTTGCAGTCTAGACGCTCTTTTTCGAAAGAGGCTTTTTCAAAAGTATCTTTCGAAAAAACCTCTTTTGAAAGAGGCTTTCAGTCTAGACATAGCCTACATTAACACTTGAGAGGCCAGGGTTCAATTTCTGACTTTGCCACAGGTGTCCAGAGCTATTTGGCCATGGAGCTCTCTCTGGCTCAATTCCCCATTTATAAAATAGGGACTTCCCCTTTGTCTGTTTAGACAGTCAGCTCTATGGGACAAGAGCTCTCTTAGGGTACGTCTAGACTACATGGCTCCGTCAACGGAGCCATGTAGATTTGTTTGTTCGGCAAAGGGAAATGAAGCTGCGATTTAAATAATCGCGGCTTCATTTAAATTTAAATGGCTGCCGTGCTGAACTGACAAACAGCTGATCAGCTGTTTGTTGGCTCAGCACGCTAGTCTGGACGCTCCCGTCTACATGAAAGCCCATTATCGACCTCCCCGGTAAACCTCATCCTACAAGGCATAACGGGGAGGTCGATAAAGGGCTTTCAGGTCGGCGCGGGAGCGTCCAGACTAGCGCGCTGAGCCGACAAACAGCTCATCAGCTGTTTGTCGGCTCAGCGCGGCAGCCATTTAAATTTAAATGAAGCCGCGATTATTTAAATCGCGGCTTCATTTCCCTTTGCCGATCAGCCTAATCTACATGGCTCCATCGACGGAGTCATGTAGTTTAGACACACCCTTACTGTGTGTTTGTGCAATACCTAGCATAATGGGGCTTTGATATCAACCTGATTTTCTGGAGGCTGTGGTAGGAAAGGTCATTAATTACCTTTAAATACCATCATCTGTCTCAACAGAGTACAAGGTGCCAATTTTAGATGGTTCCTTTCTGAAAGGGTTTTCAGTCTAAATTAAAAAAACAAACAGAAGACAAGATGGACTGAAAAGCAACGGAAAAGACTGTGTTAGAGACGGCGTATAATGTATGTTATTTGTTCACTTCTGAGTATCATAGAGGGGGACTTGAAAGTTAAGACACTTGTGGATTTGAGAAGTAGGATAATGAAAGTATTTCCAGTGTACCAGCTGAACAAGGCAAAGTGTCGGGACAGGAGGTGCCAAGCAGGGCATTGGAGGCTGATGTCAGTGGTGAGATAGAGAAGATGTAAGAGAATATCTTAGATGTAAGCTGGATTTTGAAGCTGTGAAGGGCTCTGACATTTTCATTATGTATTGTGTGAGTAAGCATTTGTGCACACTACTCTCCAATGTGATGTCTAATTCAAATATGTAGTTTAATACCGACAAGAGCACAGATTTTTTTTTTTACAGCAATTTAAATTCCAGATCTAGTCATGGAAATTTTTCTGTGTTTATCTGCAAAAAGCACAAATTGTATGGTCTCATGCTGCTCTTGGTTTGTACTCAGAATTAGCATTGATGTAACTGATTTGGAAATGTGGTTTCCCCATTTGACCCAAGACATCTGTTCCTTTCTGATATTGAAATCAGAGGATTTCATACAGCTCTGAGTACTTTTAAAATAACCTTGTAGTCCAGTAATTAGTCACTGTTATAGCTACGAGCTAGATGAATGACCTGCATAGATGGTAGAGCTCTGGCCCACTGATGGGGTAAAGGAGGCAACTTCCCAGGGACCTAGTGATTCAAAATGGCCGGGGGCTCCCAGCCCACACCACTGCTGCTATGGCTGCTGCCAGAATCTCGGGCCCTTTAAATCTCTTCTGAAGCACAAGGTCCTGGCTTTGGGGGGGGGGGGGGGGCGCTAAGAATTGGCCCCCTGCCTTGCCATGGGGCCCGGTGAGTCTGCCAGGCCCCACTGGTAGTGCTGACTCTTCTCATGCCAGGGGAGATTAACTAGTGTAATGCCGGGTGATGTTCAGATCCAGGGTGCCTGCTATTTGATATGTACGTGTATCAGAAGTGTTCATCTTATGCTATTTCTGGTCTTTCCAGCTCCCAGCATTCCTTCCTACCCCTTGTAATTAAAAATCCCCAGCCCTAGGACTCCAGCATTCCCTCACTATAGTCATTGGGCCATTCACAGTGCCACTTATTTTCTGAATACATTGCATGCGTATGGGAAAAGCCTTCCACCTGCAGGCCATTCACCTTCTTCCTGGATCACAACGGTGTGACAAGTGATCAGTATCTCTCTTAGCCATTTTCAGCAAAGGAGAAAAACTGATCTCTGGTGAGACCATAGGCAGGTGTGTTGGCTACTGGTCAATCCCACCTTAAGATACGTTAATATTAAAGAAAATCCCAGTTGGTAAGCAGGAGTGTATTGCATTTTTGTGGGTTCATTCATTGTACCTGTCTTTGAAGTGTTGATTCCAAATATCAAAAGAAAAAAATTTCTGTTGTATAATTTTTCAGATGAATAATTGTTTATAACCCCAAAAAACAGTGATTAGATGAATATTACCCAGCTAAAGAAATATGTTTAAAAGCTTGCAATACTAATCATTGTGAGAAAAATGGGCAGTGTAGAAATTCTGCAAGCAGGAATGTGTCATTGATAAACGCAGATGGAGCATATTAGCGCAAATCTTAACTGGGATTCATGAGGACAATGTGGAAACTGAGAAATGTGAAATACCAACATTGAAACTACAGTGGCAGAAAGGAATCCTATAATAAGGTGTTGGTTAGAATACAGATACACATTTTACAAATTTCTCCATTAAAGCACATTTTGGGCACAAGATTTATTTTAAAAGCAATAAAATATGTTCTGACTCTGGTTGGAAGTAGGACACAGCTCTTCACTTCAAAGCTGCTACAATGCCAGATTATAATATTCACTATCATCTGAAGTGGGCGTGAGCAATAATTTCTGATGGGGGCCACACCATGATTTTGGTAGGTGTTCAAGGGCTACCCTTTTCTATGGAAGGGGTGAGGGTCGAGGACTGTGGTGAAAGATAGGGTGTGGAGTCTGGTGAAGGAAGGGGTTATAACCTTGAACAGGAGATTGGGGTTCAGGATCCAGGAGGGGTATACGGGTATGGTAGCTTTTGACTTGCAGGAGAGGTTAGGAGGTTGTGCAGGGTTGGGGAGGCAGTACGGGTGTAGGAGAGGATTCACACTTTTCTATGGAAGGGGTGCAGAGTCTGGGAGTGAGGTTGGGTGCTCAGGGTTGAGGATTAGGGTACAGGAGGAGGTGTGGAGTCTGAGGGGGAGTTTGGGCAAAGGAGGGGGTTGTGACCTGGAGCAGTAGGGAGTGCAAGGTCTGGGAGGGAGTTGTGACGTGTGTGTGTGTGTGTGTGTGTGTGTGTGTGTGTGTGTGTGTGTGTGTGTGTGCGCGCGCGCGCGCGCAGAGGGCTTAGGTGGTGACCCTGGAGTAGTAGGGGGTGGTGACCTGGGGTAGGGAGTTGGGGAGCAGGAGAGGGTGGGGTGCCAGAGGCAGGTTCTGGCCAGGAGGCGTTTCCCTTAAGTGGCTCCCAGCCAGCAGCCCAACAGGGACCCTGAGGCAGGCTCCCTGCCTGCCACAGCCTCAGGCTGCTCAAAACATCTGGAGCCTCAGGCTGCTCAAAACAGCTCCCTCTGTGTGCTGCTCCGCATCGTGCACCTCAGGCAGGGGCAGCAGGCAAAGTTGCCCCCCGCCCACCAGGGGTATGCAGCACCTAGAGGGCACTGCCAGCTGTTTTGAAAAGCCTGGGAATGCAGCAGACACAGCACCTGACTCAGGGAAGGGCTGAATCAAAATGCTGGGTGGACTGTATCTTGGTGGACCTCTCCTGATCTAAAGACTGCCAGTGCAATGAAAGGAGTTGTCCACTTGCCATCCAATTCATAATGAATGGGTGTCCTGATATCTAAAACCACCATCAGATGTGAGATCTTTTATGGCAATTAAAGCCGTTGTTGTCTTCTGTACTGTTCCCTCAGACCTTTATTCTGTTTTCTCTATCTCAATATCTGTCTAGGTTCCCCTTGCATGATGTTCATCACCCTGATCATCTATTCAGGAGCTCTAAGTGGAGCCATAAATGTACATGTATAATATTGCACGTAGAACTGCATTCCGCCTTTACTGTGTAATCTGTACATGTTACAGATCATTCAATGCTGGACATGCTCTTTATGACATAAGTTTGTTTGCTCTTGTCGGGTATGATGGCTCTTTTTTTTCTAAAGACTATTATGAGCAGACATAATGTTTCATTGTCCACTGACTAATGCATGTATGCATACATGCTTTACACTTCTGGAAGACCAAATGAATGGAAGCAAAGTAAGAGTTTAGAAGTTCTGCTTACTTTATTCATAACTAAAATTTGCAATCTGCTAAGGACACGCCTGACTTCATGAGCTGCTGTTCCAGTCAGCTTGCTTATTTCAAGTTCTTTCCATGTTTGACTGGAAGCATTAAGAAATGGTGAAGGCATAAAATATTTAAAGCCTATGAGGCACCGCAAACTGTCAATGTGATCTATGCCACACATGTGTGGCATTATATTGAGCCTTTTAGGGCAGCTTTTGCAATTTGTTAGCTCTAGGTAGAATTGCTGTTTTCTTATACTTCACTGAACTACATCATAAAACAAATAATTAACTTTTGAATATACTTTAATATCTCCAAGTCTTTTTTGTGTGATCTAGTTGCTTTCAGCTAGTACACATCAGAAAAAGTGGTGAGGTTGGGTGGGGGGATTTTACATTGTTCTAATGAATGATTTAATAGTTTTAGAATTGGAAGCAACCTTTGGAAGAATGTTTTCATTTGAGTCTTGATGCTTCCACATCTTTGCTGACTTGCCAGTCTGAACAAAGTGGTTTTTTTTTTTTCAATTTAGAAGGAATAAGTCATGTTAAAATTACCAAACTTCCCTTAGGGCCTGAAGGAAACTCAGTAAAGTCTCTGGCATGCGGTCCTTTCATAGTAGGGTTATCATCCAGTGAGCCTAGCAGCTTTGACTGGAAATAATGTGGAGGAAGGGATGTATATGAATTGCTAAATAAAAGAGCATTATTATCCTTGTTGGAGAAGAAAAGAACATTTGAATCAAAATAATACACTGCATTTAAGGTGCTTTTTTTGTTTTTTGGGCAATTAAAGTAACTTTTACTTTCCCCTGCTCCCAGTTCAGAAAGTAGAAAGCAGTGACTATAAATGTAGAGAAACCTAATGATGAAAAATGAAGATGGGTTAAAAAAGATTTCCAAAACACTCCCTAAATCCAGAAATTCTTTCTTGGTAAATCAGAAGAGCAAAGTAACAAATGAATTAACACGGGTGTCCTGTGACATTACTAATAGCCCTGCTTGAGGGAAGGCTCCTTGTAATGGAAGGTTTGTTAATAAAGAAGGCTTTTTGGAGCTACTGCATTTTTTTTTTAATAATCATGGTGTCAGTTGACAGTGGCATTTCTAGGTAATGTTTGATATTTCTAATGAACTAATATATTGAAGTGGCTGCAAGAACATACACATTTAGGGTTTTGTTTTTGTTTTTTCAATTATTCTTCTTGATACAGATATCAAAAGATACATTTGTGACTGGCTAGATTTTCCTACAAGGCTCCAACTTGTTTCTGAGCAGCAGTTGGTGAAGAAAGGTTCTTAGCACAACTTTAATCACCACCAGATTGCAAAATCTGGACTCATGGAATTGTAGGCACTTCAAGAGGTCATGTTAATCTACTCTCCTGCTCTGAAGCAGGACCATTTATTCCTGGATTTTTGCTGATTGGGAACTAACAAAACCTCTTAGTGGGCCAGAACTGAAGCAATTCCAGGCCCTGCGCCTAACGGGCGTGTGCCACAGAGAAAGGAGCTCAGCCGCTGGAGAGGAGACTGCGCTGGGGCTGAGGCTCCTCAACAGGGCCGGCCCCGGAGGCACTGCTATAGCGGCCATGTGGCCTAGGGCCAGCCCCGGAGGCGCCACTACCATGGTCATGCGGTCTGGGGCTGGCCCCGCAGGCTGGAGGTGTTGCTGCCATGGTGCCTGTGGGGCTGGCCTCAGGCCATGTGACCACGATAGTGGTGCCTTTGTGGCCAGCCCCAGGCCGCCTGGCCAGGGCAGCAGCACCTCCGGTCTCTGGGGTTGCCTGTGGATGAATTGCCTTGGGGCTGGCCTCAGACTGCGTGGCCCCAGCAGCACCACCTCTGGCCTCCAGCACAGTTTGTGGCTGTGGTGCCTTGGGGCCAGCCCCGGACCGTGTGGCCGTAGCAGTGATATCTCCGGCCTCTGGGACTGCATGGCTGTAGTACCAGGGCCTCCCTCCGGGATGGCTGGGACAGCATGGCTGCAGCCGTTGCTGCAAGGGGGCATGAAGCCAGGTAAGGTTCCTCCTCATGCCCAGACTCCCCCTACCCCAAATCCCATCCCTTCCCCCCCCCAAAACCTGGCACCCCCAGGTTGCTCTAACACCCTCCCTTGTTCTTGCACCCTTTCTCCTGGCCACACGCTGTACCCTCCCTTGTTCTTTCTCTGTACACCTGGCCAGACACCCTACTCCCAACCTGCTTCTGCACCCCAGCTCCCTACCAGGTCCTGCACCCCATCCCTATCCTACTTGCTGGCAGCCCTGTCTCACACACTGTGCCCCTCATTTTTGCCCCTACTCCAGAGCCTAAGGAGGTCAATAAAATCCACTAACTCTGCAACCCCAGAGAAGTAAATCTGGTCTATGGGATGCCCTGAACCTCAATCCTCCCTATTCCTTCTCCTCACCCCGTGAGGCTGGGCACCAGGGGAGTGAGGTCTCAGTTGGGGCCACATCAGTGAGCATTGGGGGGGGGGGAGGGTTGGGGTTGGGAGGAATTTTTTTGTTTCTCACTTGTGTGGTCCCCAACTGATTTTTTTTTGTGGGTCAATGACCCCCCCCCCATCCAAAAAGTGTTTCTCACCCCTCCCATAAATAAAGGAAACGCTGAAACCTTTTGTGTTGGATACAATATTTTACTTTATTTAAAATGAAGTTTGATAAACTAACATGAGAGAGTTAAAATGCTTCATCTGTTTCATAATTTAAATTAAACTGTTCTTACTCACTGCAGCTGGTTCAGAAAATAAGGTTACTGTACCCAGCAGGGTAGTTCTCAACCCCGCCTCTTCTACCTGAGGCATTGCCCCTTCCAGGTCAGCCCGCGGCCACTTGCAAAATTATTGCCCAGCCCTTGTCTAACCTGTTCTTAAAGGAGGGGAAAAAAGGAAAGGAGGGGAAAACCTTCAGTGATGGAATTTGCACAACTTTCTTTCAAAACTTATTCCAGTACTTAATTAGCCTTATATTTAGAAAGCTTTTTCCTAACATGTAACCTAAATCTCCCTTGCTGCTGATTAAGCTGATATGAAGACTCTTATCAGGTCCTCCATCAGTCTTCTTTTCCTGGACTAAGCATACTCAGGTTTTTTAAAATCTTTTCTACTAACAGGTTGTGTTCGCTACAGCTTTTATAATTTTTATTGTTGCCTTTCTGGATCTCTCCAAATTGTTCACGTCATTTTTTTTTATTGGTGCCCAAAACTGGACATACTACTCCAGCTGTGGTCTCACTTCCACCAGTTATAAACCCATCTATAGGAATTTTATCTATTTCCTTAGTTTGCTTATGAGAATATCACAAGGGATAGACCTTGTCTGCTGTTTTTCCTTCTACCCCCTACCAACTAAGGCAGCTATGCTGTCAAAGAAGGAGGTGAGGCTCGTTCTGGCATGATTTGTTCTTGGCAAATTCACAATAACTATTTCTTTATAATCCTGTTAGACTTTTGGTCCCTGCAAACTGATTTATTTAATAATTTGTTTCTGTCCTTCCCATCAACCTTTTAAAATCGACCCTGTACTTTATCTGAATGAGTGGAGTAAAGCCTGAGGCGGCATTCACATCTTGAATTAAGGGCAGTGTAAAATACTGTATACTGTCATTCAGTGTTAGTGGCTTCCATATGGTGGTGCAGAATGCTCTGTTGTGAATGCTTTGGCGAGCACTTGGAACTTCAATACTGTGCAGGCAGGTGAGCAGGAAAAGCCCTGGGAACTTTTGAATGTTTATTTCCCATTGGATTGGGAGAGCTCACCAGCATTGCTGAACGTGCATGCTCAGCGTCAAAAGTTCCTCCAGCATGGAGTGTTCTGGAGACTGGATCCGATTGCTGTGTGGAGAAAAGAGTCTGTGCAGGCAAAGCCCCAAGCCAGCAAAAGAAATGCTGATATTTATGCCAACATGCACAGGGCATGGGGGAGAAAGGCTCCACCAGGAGGACACAGTAATACTGCAAGCGAATAAAGAAGCTTAGACAAGTGTACCATAGGACGAGGCTGGTTCTGAGTCCTAGACATTGGGAAGGTGAATGACATGCACAAATAAACATGCACTGCAACATTTTCATCCCATGAGGCATTGGAACCCTATACCAGATTTCCAGTCTCCTGCAGGGACTGTCAGTAGGGTTGCCAGGTGTCCGGTATTCACCCAGACAGTCCGGTATTTTTGCCTCCTGTCCAGTAAAAAATATTGAGAGAATGCCGGACACCTAAAATGTTGGGTATTTTCTGATTTTATTTTTCCCTGGCCAGGAGGCGAAAATGCTGGGCACTTGGCAACCCTACAAACACTCAGCTACCAGCCTCCCCACCTCTCCCTCCCAGGCTCCCAACACCCCCAGCCCCCCGAACCCAGCCCCCATGCTTACCTGGCTCCGCAAGACTGCCAGCACAAAATGGCTGCCAACCAATAACTTTGGTCTCTCCACCCCCCGTCCCTTTTTTTCCTTCAACAGAATTTTTCCTGGTGGTTTTTTTTTTTTTTGCAGGGGGGGGGGGAGAGTGGTTCGGTATTTTTGTTTCAACCATCTGGCAACCCTAACTATGAGATAGTTACATCACTCCTTGAGTCAGTGCAACCCCTGGCAGTGAGGGTGTGCTCCGTTGACCACAGCCTCTTCGAGGGCCATGCAAAATTGCATTTGTTAAATTTGATGCTCAAAGTTGAATGAAATAAAACAAAGCTATTTTTGTAGTGTAGACATGTCCTGAGAGAGTATTTCCCCAAGTTGCACCTCTTGGGGGAAGGAAAGGGGAACTTGTAGCTTCCACAGAGTCACCTGAATCTTCATCGGATTAAACCAGCATGGCTCTATTGATTGTGGTTGAAGTTAAAATGATTTACACCAGTTCAGGATCTGGCCCCCTGATGACAAGTGTGGTGTGGCTGTTTCACCCCAGCAGCACCAGCTGGAAGTTAATCATATTGCAGTGTGTTAGAAGGTGTACAGATTGCTGCTCCTTTGTTTCCTACCCTAGCCCACCTAGAAGTATTACGCTTTCATCCTTCTCCACCAACACAATGCCCCATCACTGTAATGCTGGTGTAACACAGTGCATCTTAATGCACAATTAGAATTGATATTAATTATAACTGGTTGGGAAAATTCCAGTAAACATTTTTTTTCAAAATTTGTCAAACTTGAAACCTTTCTTGGAGACCGTTCTAATTTGACAAAGTTTTAATTGAACCTAGGCCTGATTCTAATGGAAACCTTATCGGATTCTTGCTAGCCCTCCTGTTTGTAAGTTTTCCAGGATCCATAGCTCTAGGATAGCACAGCAGGCCAATTTCCTAAGAGCTGGGGCTTCATTCCCTTTTGTGGAGGATTTAAAAAAAAAAATCAGATTTTGTTCCACATAGCAGATTCTTCCATGAAATAGAATTACTTTTCTTTTCCCAGCACTGCTATTACTGCCACAAACTGGCCCTAAAGAATCACTCTTACAAAAGCTGTTACTGATCCAATGAATGCCGTGGCTGGATTGGAGTGTGTAGAAACTGACAGTGGTATTTCCTGCCAACTACCGTACATCTTGCAATCAAGAACTGAATTGAAAAGCATTTAATTATTGCAAAGGACTATTGTGCACTTTGTTAATAGGTGTAGTGAATAATTCAGCGGCATTTTCTCCAAACAGAAGCTTGGTTTCCCTCCACTGCTAAATACTAGCAGAGGAAGTGAGGACTCATCAGATAAAAGATTCTGAAGAAACAGAATCCAGGAACTAGCTTGAGATTTTCTTGGACTCCCGGCCTTCCTACCGTTAGGTGAGCAGCAGTACCATGTGGTAGAAAAGGGGTTTACCAGCCTCTACCACAAAATTGAATCTCCCTACTAGCATTTCCTCTCCTCTAGGCAGAGAAGGAAAGAAGGGGAACCCTGCAATGGAGAAGCAAAGAGATAGGATATAAGACACAGATGACCCATACACTGGCTTCCCATGCAGTAATGTCCCATATAAATCAGCCAGCCTACAGTCATATCCCAGTGCTAACAATCTGGTCCTGTCAGGCCCATCTGTCTTAATGGCACCTCTCTAAAAATGAGAGAGGAGAAGTGAATTTAGGAGACATAATGGAGGGCAGATGGAATTGATCAGGAAAAAATGAAATGAGAAGACTACATGGGAGGAAGGAAAAGAATAACACCATTCCTGCTTCCCTGGTCTCCTGTGTCAATGCAGTGACAAGTCCTGTACACAGACAGAGTTGGCAGCAAAACCATTAGCTAATCTTGAACCATAAGAGGATTGTTCCATTTTGTTCAGTTGATATTGTGTATATGTTGTATGTAACCCAGATAAAATTCTTCACGGGCTCTCAACTTGTGTGATCCCAGCATGGTTGTGGAAGGCACGAGTCACCACAGAATGTGTTCACTTGAAAACTGGCATTGGCGTTTAGTTGTTCATCTGTCTGAATGAAAGCTGCTATTTCTGCCATCATCTGCATTTTACCCTGTGAAGCCATATCTTCACAATGCATCCATATTGTATTTAGTGGTGTTGTAGCTATGGCCCTAGGATATTAAAGAAACAAGATGGGTGAGATAACATCTTGTATTGGCCCGACTTCTGTTGGTGAGAGAGACAAGATTTTGAGTTTACACAGAGCTCTTCTTCAGACCTGTCTAGGCTCTAAAGCTTGTCTTTGACCCATAGAAGTTGGTTCAATAAAAGGCACTACCTCATCCACCTGGTCTCTCTAATGTGTCCATATGGCATTTAAAACAGTAAGAGAGAAAATAATCTAGTAAAAAATATACTGTCAAAACAGCAGGGTTCTGTGATAATCTGCTCCTTAGACAGTAATGCGCTGTGCGTGCATCCTGTGTGAGAACTGTGTGTTGAAATCTCATACAAATATTTTACAACCCACATAGCAAAGCAGGATTGTCTAAAATCTCTTCTAATAAAGGACTTTTTCTTTCCTTTCTCTTTCTCCTTCTTTCTTTTCTGAGTAATTGTGTCTCCCACTCACAAAGGTATTTTCTGTTGAGCACCTTTCATATGGTGAAGTAAAAGAACGAGCATGAAAATTCTTAGTGACATTTTTAGATTTAAAAAAATAGCTCTGTGGTTTTACAATAAAGGTATCATTATCTTTAGATATCTCAGAATATAGAGTACAAATACACCCAGCTCTTTTCCTGTCCTAATCTGATCAAGTGTTTACTCTTACTTGTTTTTTGAGTATACATTGAAGAATTCCTTTCATGAATTACTCGTGACTGTATTCTGCAACCCTTGTTCAACTTGAGTAATTATCTAGCAGTAGCCCTATTCATTTCTCACACAATGAGATACTATTAATTGAGAGAAAGGGTGGTATGATATAATCCAAGCTAACTGCAGAGTAAATCAGTGTTTCGGTTTTTGGGATAAAATTGCATATATCAATATATCCGAGCCCTTGTCAGGTCGACATGTTAATTACCATATAATGGGTTCCAATTTGTTTTGCTTGAAGCATGAAAAAAGGCAAATGTGCTAATCTTAGGAAGTGTTAGGTCCTGCTGCATTTTCTGTAATTCAGGTTCCATAATTTATGTGAATTTATTTATGGAATACTACTAGTAATATTCATATTGCATCCATCTGGTTAAGAACATAGCCTCTATGTAGAATGAACAATCATTTCCAAATATGGAGAACAAAACTTTTTTAATCTACGATTTAGCAATTATAACTGGGCGAATATATGATTTTTTTTTCAGTTTGTGGCAGCTCCCTTATCCCGTCTATAAAGGCCCATGTTTCTCCTAGATTCCAACATTTCTCCCATGTGTCCATATTTTTGATTGACCTGTGGGCTTTTATCATATACCCCTATTTGTATCTATGCTCTGAAGCACAGACTATTACCTAAATCTCCCACCATTCACTGAACGTAGATTATCCAACAAATTCTTGGAATGTATAAGAGACTTTATTTAGTTTTTAATTAGTTGAGAGACTGTTCTAGATTTGATTTTTTGCAAATAGGGAGGAACTGGTTGAGAATTTGAAGATGGAATGTAACTTAGATAAAAGTGATCATGAAATGGTAGAGTTCATGATTCTAAGTAATGGTAGGAGGGAGAACAGCACAATACAGACAATGGATTTCAAGCAGATAGAACTTTAGTAAACTCAATGAGTTGGTTGGTAAGATCCTTTGGAAAGTGAGTCTAAGGGGAAAAATATTTCAGGAGAGCTGGTAATTTTTCAGAGAGATATTGTTAAAGACACACGAGCAAACTATCCAGCAGTGTGGGAATGATAAGCAGTATTATGGCAAGAGTCTACCCTGGCTTAACCAGGAGATTTTTAAAGATATGATACTCAAGAGTCCTACAAAAAGTGGAAACTAGATGAAATTACAAAGACTAAACATAAACTAACAAAATTTAGGGACAAAATTAGAAAATCCAATGCCCAAAACAAGATTAAATTAGCTAGAGATGTAAGGGATAAAAGAAAATCTACAGCGACATCAGAAGCTAGAGGAAGACCAAGGACAAAGTAGGCCCATTACTGAATGAAGGTGAGGAGACAATAACAGAAAATGTGGAAATAGCAGAAGTGTTAAATTACTTCTTTAGTTTCAGTTTTCACTTGATAAATTAGTAGCGATTAGACAGCTAACATAGTGAATGGCAGTGAAAATGAGGTAGAATTAGAGACCAAAACAGAAATAAAAAGTTAAAAATTACTTAAATAAGGTAGAAGTCTTTAAGTCAGCAGAGCGTGATGGAAAGAAATCTTAGAATTCTTAAGGAGCTGACTGAGATGATATCTGAACCATTAGTTATTATCATAGAGGACAACAACTTAAACATGAGTCAACAGTGTGACACACGTAAAAAAAGCAAACATGATTCTGGGATGCACTAACAGGAGTATTGTGAGCAAGACACGAGAAGTCATTCTTCTGTTCTACTCTGTGCTGATTAGGCCTCAGTTGGAGTATTGTGTCCAGTTCTGGGCTTCACATTTCAAGAAAAATGTGGAGAAATTGGAGAAAGTCCAGAGAAGAGTAACAAAAATGATTAAAGGTTTAGAAAACATGAGCTGTGAGAGAAGACTGAAAGAACTGGGCTTGTTTAGTTTAGAAAAGAGAAAACTAAGAAAGGGACATGATAGTGGTTTTCAAGTATCTAAAAGGGTGTTACAAGGAGGAGGGAGAAAAATTGTTCTCCTCAGCCTCTGAGTATAGGACAAGAAGCAATGGACTTAAATTGCAGCAAGGGAGATTTAGATTGGATATCAGGAAAAACTTCCTGCCTGTCAGGGTGGTTAAACATTGGAATAAGTTGCCTAGGGAGGTTGTGGAATCTCCATCACTGGAGGTATTGAAGAGCAGGTTAGACAGACACCTGTTAGGGATGATCTAGACCCGTGGTCCTGAACACGGTGCCCGTGGGCGCCATGGCCCCCCCCCCCCTGGTTGCATTTCTCGGCGCCCGCCAAGTGCTCAGGGCTAGCTTGGCCCCGGGCACGTGGCGCATGCGCGGTGCCAGAGCCGGCCCCGGGCGCGTGGCGCACTGTGAGCGCCGGCCCTGGGGGCGCCGCGGATTCACCCCCCACGGCGCATGGGGGGGGAGAAAGCGCTAGCGCTGGCCCCGGGTGCGTGGTGCTTGGGGGAGGGGGGGGTGAGCGCCGGCCCCGGAATGCGGCTATGGGGGGTCCCGCCCCCCCGGGCGCCCGGCGGGCGAACGGCCACGCCCCCTGGCACCCGGCAACCCCAAACGGTTGGGGACCACTGATCTAGACAGTGCTTAGTCCTGCCATGAGGGCACGGGTCTGGACTCTGATGGTCCCTTCCAGTTCTAGTATTCTGTGATTCTACAAATCCTGAAAGATAGGAGAGATTATAGAGGACTGGGAAAGGATAATATAGTGCCAATCTATAAAAAGGGAAGTAAGGACAACACAGGGAATTACAGATCAGTAAGTTTAACTTTTGCAAAACCAATCAATTTGTGTACACCTAGAAAAAATTGTAAGTCACAACCAGAGCTCCCTCTGTGCTGTGTGGCAGCACAACTTCACGCAGATCATTAATCAGCCCTGCTCAGTCAGTCAGTTCCATGCATGCAGCTCTGAGCCTTTGACTGGACAGGGCTGGTTAATCACCTGTAAAGCTATGTTGCTGCTCAGCTTAGAGGGAACACTGGTCACAAAATGGATTGGCCAAGAACAAATTGTGTCAACCAACCTAATAGTTTTCTCTGATGGGATAGGGTGAGGAATCGGCAGGTTTGTTTATAAGCAGGGCTCGACAAATCCGCTTATCTACTCGACCGTGGTGAGTAGATTTTAGCCAGTTGCCCCGTTCTCTGGCGGCTCACGCATGCGCAGTGCGGGTCTTGTGCATGCGCAGTGTGGGGCTGGCGAGTGGTTTTCGACGTGGTTTCTCGAGCCCTGTTTATAAGGCTTTTGATACTATCTCGCATGACTTCATGAACAAATGAAATATAACCTAGATAGGGCTCCTACAAGATGCTACAGAGTGTAGTTCTCAGTAGTTCACAGTCATACTGGAAGGGCATATTTGATTAGGATCTGCAGAAAAGGACTTGGAGGTCATAGCTGATCTCTAACTAAATATGAGTCAAAAGTGTTACACTGGGGGTGGGGGGGAAGCAAGCATTGGTCTGGGATATATTACCAGGAGTGTATAAGCAAGACATGAGAAGTAATTTTGCTGCTCTACTCCAGATTGATTAGGCTTCAATTGAATTATTGTGTGTCTAATTCTGGATGCTACATTTCAGAAAAGAGGCTGACAAGTTGGATTAAGTCCAGAGAAGAGCAGCAAGAGTGATTAAAGGTCTAGAAAACATGACATATGAGGGAAGATTTTTTTAAAAATGTCATTACTTTTGTCTGGAAAAGAAAATTGAGGAGGGGCATTATAACAGTTTTCAAATATAGAAAATATTTTTACTAAGAGGAGGGAGAAAAATAATTCTCCTTACCTTCTGAGGATAGACTAAGAAGCAATGGGACTGAATTGTGGCAAGGGTGGTTGAGGTTGAACATTAGGATAAGCTTCCTGTCAGGGTGCTTAAGCACTCAATAAATTGCCTGAGAAAATTGTGGATGTCCATCACTGGAGATTTTAAAGAACTGATTAGACTAACACTTGTCAGGGATATGTAGATATTCTTAGTCCTGCTCTGAGTGCAGGGAACTGAACTAGATAATTTTTCTAGGTCCGTTCCAATCCTATAATTTTTTAATTCTGTTAAATCTGAAACTCCCATATCCTAAGGGAGGGCCCTAACCATTGGGCTAAAAATTATAATGGGGTGAACCACATGCTTTTCCAGCCACTTTTTTCTGTGTTAAAATAATTGGTAAATAATGTCAAATTCATTAATCTGTACCTGTATCTTCATTTTTCTGTGAATAAATTATTAATCCATGAATTTTTGCCTACCTCAGTTAGCAATATACTTTGCTTTCTTGTTGCATATTAATCTCTTTTCCTGTATCTTAAAGCTATTCACTGCAAGGTGTAATTAATGAAACGATTGATTAAAGAATTTATCACTGATTTTTTATTTAAACAAGGAAATGTGATATGTTAACTTAGATACAGATATTTTTTTAAATATAGCAGCCTATCTTACACTGCTCTTTCTCACTATAATTGCTCTTTGCTCAATTAATTCTTACATAGGTTTCATTTACTAATGTCTGGTGTATATTAGGCTTGTATCCAAAATGACCCAGAGAACTATAATAGTTTCACTATTGATCATGTAGTGATTTTCTGTCTCCTTTGTTTGGGCTGTATCTATAGAAGAGATTCAGCGATGAACAGCAACCATGTTAATCCACTTCTATCCAGTTGCCAAGGGCTTCCAGGTTTAGATGAAACAAAAATATTGACAGTACAATAGGTAACAAGGGTCAGATAATTGTCTGCCTTTCTGACTGTCTGACTTGGATTAACCTCTCCCGGTTTTGTTGTTGTTAGTGGTGAGGTTTCATAGTTCAACTCTTTCTGCTTAGGTCCATGCATGTCACTCACCAAACCTATGATTCAGAAATAAACATAAAAGGTTTCAATAGACAAATAGGGTATTTAAGTAAATGAAGAATTGATCAATATCACCATTTATAAGATGTGACTGTGTGTGAAGTTGTGGCTGATGATGGCTGCTGTATAGCAAGAGCTCTGTGTTGTCTGTTCCCTTGTAAGACAATAGTTGTTGTTTCATCACTGAACTCATCATCAGCTATCACCTTGCAGGGTTGGGCAAATAATCCTGATATGTGGAAACAGCTGATGTAGATAGGAGTTTGTGTGCATGTGTGTGCCTGTTTGAGAAAGAAAAGAAATACCAGTCTAACAATTACATATTTCTTAAATGGGGATGCTTTTCTCATTTAGATATGCTTGCTCTCTATATAAAGGATGCTTATGCCTTTTGAAAAAAGCAATAATTGAAAAGAATTCAGTATGCTGATTGCTGAGGACATAAATGAGTAATGAATTTGTCATGTTCTTATATTGCCTTATCTAACCTTTCATCACAGCTATGATTATAAACTCAAATATTATTCTATGGGTGGTTCAACATGAAGCAAGCAGGGGGGTTCTCAGAAAAGATCTCTGTTCTAATTACAGAGTGGACTAAAATCATAGTTTGCATGTCTGACTATTGACAGAGTGAATGCAACAGCAGTTGCAAGAATGTTATGTCATCAGATGTCTTTTATACCTTGACTTTTATTGACTTGCATAATAATAGCCTGAGCATGTTAGTGAATTGTTGTATTTATATTGTTAACAGAGATTTCTGAACAAGGCTTGTAAGGGTTCCAAATGTGGTTAATAGATACAAGTTGACCCTTTTTGCTTCGGTTGAAACAAGAGATTTTGGCATTTTCCACTTTAATCATTATTTACTGTTGCACAAATGATCGGGAGTGAGTGATTAAAAACAGTGATGTATTTATTTCTATCTCCAGTATTAAGTCATACAAAAATGTTCCTAGGTGTTCAGATTGGGGCACCTCAGGTCTTAGTTTTGAGGTATACTAATTTTAGATCTTGAATTTACTTTTAATGTGCTTTAAGCTTTGTTAAGTTTGCCACCCTTCCTCATATTGGACAGTATTTCTATTTTGCCAATAGTCCTCTTAATTATTCATGGTAGACAGTACTCTCTCTACTTGATGTAAGGAAGAATGTCAGAAATGGGTCTTTAAAAAAATTGAAGGGGCTGGATGATTTAAGGGGATACATTGCCAGATTGAATCCATATGTTACTAATGATGGAAAGTTGTTTCCATCAGCTGACAGGTGAGTGGCGAACTGAAATTGACTTTGCAGTCCTAATGCTTTTCCTGGTAGTGAAGTATTCACATCTCAATTGTCACTAATTAGCATCCTTCTTGGCAGTCTGGCTTGAATGGACACTGTAAATTAACAACACTAGAATGATGGTGAGCCAGTAGGGGGTGATCTTTCAGCTGCTGCATGTGCTGCACCTTTTCTATTGATAAACATTTGTAGCCTTCGGTTTCTATCACACACTTTTCTTGACCATAAATTAATTTTTAAAAATATTTAAATTTAAATTCAGGTTTTGTCAGAGAAAGAAAAAGGCTAGAAATACGGTTGGTATGGTTTACTGTTTATTTAAAGTGGGCAGAATTTCATAGGTGCTGAAATGAAAGGTGCTGGATGTGCTGTGCAGTCTTTGAGTTGAAGTGCGTTTCATGATACACAGGGTTTACAGTTTGCTTCAACAGCTCTCAGCACCTCCACTGTGTGAAATGCTCCTGAACCCTTGCAGATTTCTCCACTTTTGTTTACAATCAAGTAATGTCTGGCTCTGAAAGAGAGGAGGCAGGTGCTACTCAGAGAAAGTTGGTGTAGTGTAATATGTCCCTGTGTGTATAGCACTCACGTATCTTCATCCTGCACAAACGTAGTAGTAGTCCCCCCTTCCCAAGATGCTTATAATAACATTAAAATGCAAAGAAAACAACTCAGACTTTTAATGAAGGCACAAGCCAAAAAAAAAGAGTTGTAAGGAGGGTTTAGAATTTGTTGTGTTGTCTGAGGCTTTATTAGTGTACAAAAAACAGGGACAAGCACAAGAGAAGAAGGCCAAAAGATGAGGAGCAGAGAGGAACATAAAGAGGTGAGTGGGAGATGTGTAGATTGCAGAGAGGAAGTAGGTGAAAATGTAAGGCGAGGATGGGATGTTTTTGTACAGTGCCTTAAGGTGAGAACAAGAAATTTAAACACGATGCGAAAGGAAGCCAGTATATGTATTAAAAGAATGGAGTGTCCAGAAGAATGAAATTGAAATAAAGTCAAATACTTTCAGAGTAGACCAGAACATGAATTGTAGATTGCCATTATTAATTACTATGATTTATAATTATGGTAACACCTAGAGGCCTCTGTGCACTGTGGAAAAAAATAGGACAGAGACCATCGCTGTCCCAAACAGCTTGTAAGCTTAGTAAATAGTGATAAAATGAGTAAATAAGTGTTTTTTTCTTCTTGTATAGATTTTTCATATGGCTTCAGACTCCCTTCTTGCAGATTGTTGGTCATTATCAATGTTCCCTCTAACTTTTTCCATCCATGTTCAAAATAAATTGTTTTGTGCACTGAGGCATGTGTGGATGTGCACAACCAGTAGAAACACGTGATACCAGATATGAGCAACTGTTGATCAGCTGGTTGATACCTTAATCTCTCGTGGGTGGCTGCCCAGGTGCACAGTTTACAGAGAACACTGGCCACTATTGCAGACACAAGTCTAATATTGGCACCTCCCATGGGTGGCTGGTACGTTAGGCAGGGAAAGGCACTGACTTCCCAAACTGCCAGCCACCCCCACACTGCCCCCAAAATGCCTGTGGTAGGCATTCTGGAGTCAGACGGTTGCTGCCCCCAGTGCCTGCCCTTCCCGTGCTCTCGGGCTGGGGAGACTGGAACCATGTGCCCTCTGTCCTTTGTATGGTTCGGGGCCAGAGAGGCTGGGCCCACATGCTCTCCTACCTCTGTGCTCTGGGGCCGGGAAGGCTGAGGCCACATGCTGCCGCCCCCCGTTCTCTGGGCCAGGAAGGCTGGGGCACACATGTACATGCCTGCTTCCCTCTCCTCCGCTCCCCTCCCCATGTTGATGGGTGCCAGGGCCTTGACAGAAGGGGCAGGGATAGGGGTCGGGGCTTGCCTCTTCTAGCCCTACCTCCACCAACCGCCTATGGCCCTTCTCATTATTTTTTGTGTACCTTCAGTTGAAATGTGGGCACAGAGACATGAACCACAAATTGAGCTTGTTGAAAGGAGACCACCCATATGCAAATATGGTTTTAAACATCTTTTTTTAATAAATTTTACTTCTTAGAAGTTATACATTGGGAAAAGTTTCATGAGGATTTTTTCAGATTATAAAGTATAGTTTGGGATTTCTTTATCTTTTACTATATACTTTTAATTCTCTTCAGAATAGCCAATTGGAATCTCTACATTTTCTTGCTGAACAGTTCAGTGTATGAATGATATATGGAGATAAAACTTGAAAAGCAACAAATAGTCTGGTAGCACTTTACAGACTAACAAAACATGTAGATGGTATCATGAGCTTTCGTGGGCACAACCCACTTCATATGACTGAGCTAAATTCATCATAGGTGTAACTCCACTGAAACCACTTGACTACTCTGAAGTTATACCAGGGATGACTTTGACCCATATAATTTACATATTGTATCACAACGATTGAAATGTTTTTTAACCCATATAATTTAAAATCAAACAATTACTATTAGGTCACAACAGTCTGTTTTGTACATCACACACCATATTCTTACAGAAATTATACATATTTGGCTTCTCATTCCATTGAACTGTGCTTTGTGAAATCTAAACAAGACAATGGAATAGGAAAAACTCTTGATATATTCCTTATTTCTACAAATGCATTTTTGCCCAATTAGCACTTTATAATATTAAATGTGATTTAAAAAAATATTTTGCTAATTCATAGAACTTATAAAAGTATTTCTTGCAAGGTTGGTTGCCACTGAACTATCAATATAGCTCTCCTAACGGATGATATTCCTCAAATTTCCTTAATGTACACTTTCAGTATTTCCAATCTTTGAACATCAGTAATCTGATCCCACTCCAGCCTGAGTGAAAAGGTAGGGTAGGGGGACCAAATCTTCATGAGCCTTCAAAATTTTGCTGTTCATTCTGTTATTTTCAATGTGGGCTAAACTCATCCTGATGATATCAGTGGAATTTTAGTGGTCTGATGCCAAAGATGAATATAAGCATTTTATGTCTTAATTCTGAGAAACTTCCCAAAAATTGATTAACATTTTTCATTTGGAGATACATAAGTGAAAATTAAAGAATCAAGAAATATGATGATGTAAACTGAAAGAGAAAAAGTGAGGAAACAAATGGAAGGGAAAGCAGCAGATATACTTTATCAGCATTTAATGCTTGTCATATTTTTCTAGAGAAAAGTGAATAAAACTTCTAATATTAACAAAGAGGAGAAAAGGACTAATTAATTCCTATATTGCCTTTTGTGTATGTGGGGTTTTTTAGGCACATATTTCTCACTAGGGATGCAAAGCAGCAGATTGCACACAAGATTTGAAAACAGAAGCTGAAAGATCCCTGTGGAGTGCAATTTGTTTTCTGTTAGGGAGAAATCTGCATATGAAAATTAACAAAACTGGCTCTTTACTTATTGTAATCTATTTCCCTATTATATTATTTAACCCTGGCTCCATCTCTGACATTGAAATTTGTTCTACAGAGAATCACTGTTTCCCATTGACAAACATACCAAATGTTGGGAGTAGTGGATAGAGCTTTAGTTGAAGAAGTTTCTTACAAAAATTGCAGTGATTGTGATGTAAAGAATCTTTGAAATATTTTGCTGTAGTTATGCAGGAAAAGAGGAAACATTTTAACACTTCACTATAACGTAAAGTTAATAGTTTTCTCAAGCTAGTTAAGGGAAGGGCTGAAGGGTATGGACTGGAGAAGAAAGGGTGGTCAAATGTTACAATTATTGTTGTTTACTATTAAGCGAGCCTCAAAATACTCATTTATTTAGTTGCTTGTTATTACCAACCTTTACCTCTTTGGGTGAGTCTAGACTACAGGTTTTTTTCTTTTTCTTTTTTTTGAAAAAAGTGGCCTTTTTACGAAAACTTCTGTAGTGTAGTCATACCCCCCTGTCAGTCAGTTTCATTCATGGAGTCCTGTGCCTCTACCTGGGTGGGGCTGATTAATCACCTTTGAAGCTGTGCTGCCGTGCAGCTTAGAGAGAACACTGGTCTGGGGGTGCAGGAAAAACATTAAGATTGGATGAGCAACTGGAGTATATGAGGACTGTTCGGAGAGGGAGACTGGGAGTAAGTGTGAGACATGCATTGAGGTAGAGGGGAGACATTGTATAAGGAGCATGGAAGGATAGGCAAGAAGAATAGGGACAAGGCAGTCTGGTGGGAGAGGAAATAGGGACTTGTTGGGAAAGGAGACATTTATGGATGAAGAGACTGGGAATGTTTGCGGGGGGAGGGGTGAGATTGGGATTCAGACAGCGAGCCCAGCAGAAGAGACTAGGCCCTGGTAGGGCAAGGATACTAGGACTGGTATGTGCAATCTTAAATCAGCCCCTTTTTGTGTTGTGTAGTTGGAGGTGAAAGTAAGTGGGCACACACTGGTGCACAGCTCTGGCAAGATCTGGCTGAGCTGCAGAAAATGCCAGCAGGGAGCTATTTAAAGAATTGGCAGGGCCCCAGGTAGCAATAGCAGAGTACCCGTAAGAAACTTTACTTTCTCCACAAGAATTTCATTCTGGCCATTTTGTAACTTTTGAATGCTTGAGTTTGTAACCTTAGTGATGTAATTTTCTTGTGTGATACGCAACTCTTTGAATACTTACACTGGATTCCTTTCACGTCATCTTCAAATTTCTCCCTTTCCCTCCAGGCCAATAAGATGCTCTAGATCAGGGGTGGGGAAACTCCAGCTCACAGAACAGGTCCAGCTTAATTTCATCCAGCTCATGGCAAGTCTGTGAGCCAGAAGCCCTGAGTCTTATAGTTCCCCCCCCCCCCCATTCCTCCATAGGGCTGGAACTGCGAGCACTGGCTTGTGGTGATCCAGGACACTCCATGCGCTGCCCTCACATGTGAGAGCTGTGGGGCAACATCTGCAGGTGAGGGCCTACATGCCTATCCTCTGACTCAACCCTGCACCTGCTCCAACACCCTAACTCCCACCCAGAACCTATTCCCCCCCCACTTCTATCTTGAGCTCCCTTCCGCACTCTAAACCCCTTGGCTCCATACCAGAGCACTCCCCTCATTCCTAGCCCCGTCACACACTTCACAGGTGTCTCTCAACAAAGATGAGGAATTGCTTCACGCATTGTTCCTGCCAGTGCAGAACCCTGATTGAGAATATGGCAAATGAGCTGTAACATTAATTTGACTACTTTTTCTCATCACAGATGCTGTTTGATAATCAAAGATAAGATTCTGTTGGAACAGTAGCTACTGTAACAAGTGCTCTTCATTTCCTAAATGTAGAATTTAAATAATGCTCGTTGGAATATTTCAATATATAGGAACTAGAGTGAAAATGATTTGCCTACTAGATCATACCACTGGCCAGTCAAGTCTGGATTATATTTTGCTTCCAGCGGTAGCAAATACACGGAAATTCAAGGGAAGACAAGTTCACCCCATCCCACAAGCACCTGCAACAATGCACTTAGCCAGTAGAGAAGTATTATACATGTGTGTGGGAGAGGGAGGTGGTGCAGAGAAATCCTTCCTGCCCTCTGCAGCAATAAGTTTCTGCCCTGAAGCATAAGACTTGATTGCTTTTGTTTGGGCTGATGATTCAGCAGGAGTGTAAGATTTATAAGAGCTGTGGTGCCACGCTTGTTCAGGTTGTGTCAGTATTTCATTATGAATGCCTTTGTGTACAAACCTACTTCTCTCTGAAAGAGTTTATGGCTGTTAAATGAGGATTGTATTTTATTGCAAAATTCCCCCAAAGTTGGGTCACATTTATTATTATCGTTGTAATAAAAAAGTAGATGAATTTTAATTTTTGAGTGCATTGAACCGTATGCTTTTGTATTTTTAAAGAGAAATATTTTGAAACACCTGGACTAATAGGTGAACTTTATAAACTCAATAATTATCTGCACATGCTCTTTCCATGTTTCATTAGTATGATGTTTACATCATTCAATGTAATAATTTGTCGTATTATACTATATATATAAAGTCACAACAGCATAGCATAACTATGCTAAAACATGGTAAATATATTATTACAAATATTTACATTCTATGTGATAACTTAGTGTAATTTAGCAACATAAATCTATGATAATCAGTGAAAACTTATCTAAACTAAACAAGGAAATTCTCCCACAGAAATCTATTCAAAATTACCTTTAGGTGTGTGTGAAAATAAAGCACAGTTAATTGAAAGGTATTATCTCATTATCAAGTTTCAGCAAAGCAATAATTTTGCTCTTCCATATTATACGGTTTGTAGATACTGGAACTTAAATTTTTTTTTACTATGATTTTCCTCTTTTTTGAAGCTGATTAGAAAAACTTTCCTATTACTGCAAAGGAAAATGTGTCAGCCAATCTATTGAAACTGAAATGCTTCCTTGAAACATGTCAATTTTGCAGAAATTTTATTTTGGAGAGAAAAATGACTTTCATTTTTAATTATATACTAGCATTTTTAAAAGTAAAAATTGAAACTAAACATTTTGATTTTGTCAAAATGAAATGTTTTGATTGTTCCAAAAAACTCCAAAAGTAATAACTTCTTTGAGAATTTAAAAATATTTGGATTTTATTATGAGTTCAAAGTGTCAAATTCAATAGAAAAAAATCTTTTAACATGTTAGACCTTTTCCTGTTTCCATTAGTGGCAGATGCAGAGCTGTTACTGACTTCAACGGAAAAGAGATCGGGGCCTTATGGCAAACAAACATCTTGTTTCTGATTGCCATATAAGAACCAAGGCCAATCAGTTAGCATAACTGCCAAACTTACACCAAACCACAACAGTACTGATTTTTCAGCTATCAGCTGATGTATACCAAGAATGACACAAATCATTGTAACCACGTTGTGATACGTAACACCTCAGCTCATATACTCAGACATGTAAAAGGATTTTCATACAATATTCTACTGCACAAGATGCTTCTTTTGCTAACTCATTCAGTGTTATACATATCACGTTCCTTCTATTTTATTTAATCTGGAAATAAATTCAAAACATTTTCTAAATACTTGGCTAACAGTTGCCATTTATTGTGAGCTATCAGTGTGTGTAAAACAGCCTTTAAAACAGCTCCAGCCAATTAATTCTAATTTTAAAACTCCAGTTTCGAGTTTTGAAAGTACTGACATGCACTTTTATAAAAGGCTTTTTGGATATATGAACTCTACCTGCCAATGCCATTTGTTACGATTGCTACTTAATTCTTCTTTTATTCAAATTAAATACCTTCTAGTTATTCAGAAACTGTGAATTATGTTGCCACTTCTTGTGATTGTCACACTAGTTAATTAGCTCTTGGCATGCCTGATGTGTCTGGAGAGATTGGAAAAATGATTTGTAATTGTTCACTGAAGTATGAAGAGGCACTTGAAATAAATAAAGCTACACAAATGTGGAAAAATAGATGTGTATTTCTATCTAATTTAGGTGTAAGATTTTATTTCATCAGCAGAAAATAGAAAGGCTCATTTGTTTTACGTACAAAATATAGGCTCACTATTGTTACCTTTACCGGAGCTTAGCAAGGTCATAAAACACTAGGAAAACTGTAAAAAGAAAAATAGGATTGTATAGAAGCAAACTGCCAAATAAAATTTGTAAAGAGTTCCTCCTGTAAGACCTTTGGCATAGTAGCATTGATTCTCTACTAATGTTATATTGTGCTAGAATGGAGAGATTTAAACCACAGACCAAAGTTCATAAAGTGGGAACTTGCACACTTAAATGTATAGGGCTGGGTTGTGGGTTACTTGTATCTCTTGTGGCACAAAGTAGCCTTAAAATTGGCCTAAGCAGCTAGCAGATGATTCACCTGTAGCTGGTTCTGCATCACCGTTCCTCCCAGTTTGTGGTAGAGGGGCGAAGTTTTTCAAGGGATGCTGGCAGCAACCTTGAGAAGTCACTGGTCCAGCCCCTGATGTTGAGGCAGGACCAACTTTACCTATACCATAAGGTAGAAGGTACTGTACTTCAATGATGTATGGTAGTCTGAACACCTTTTTGGAGCTGTTGCAAGTGATCATAAATTAGAGAAGTTCTGAAGATGGGCTGAAGAGGCCTCTGACAGCCCTGGGTCTTGAGGGAGGACAGAAGTAGCAGGAAGTCACCTTCCCTCCCTCCTCCGTTTAGTGCAGATTATCTAGACCCGTGGTCCCCAACATGGCGCCCGCGGGGGCATTTGCATGCGCCCGCCAGGTGCTCGGGGCTGGCCTGGCCCCGGGCACATGGCGCGGCGCTTGCGGGGGGAAGCGCCGGCCCCGGGCGCGCGGCGCTTGCGGGGGGAGGAGTGCCGGCCCCGGGCGCATGGCGCTTGCGGGGGGGAGGCCCCGGCCCCGGGGCTATGGGGGGGGCCCCCAGCCCCGGGCAAGTGGCTATGGGGGGGCCTCAGCCCCGGGCATGCGGCTATGGGGGGGGCGCCCCTGGGCACGCAAGTGTCCCCGCCCCCTGGCGCCCGACAACCTCAAAAGGTTGGGGACCACTGATCTAGACCCCAAGGCTGTGTCTACACAGGCGCAATCTTGCGCAAAAGCAGCTGCTTTTGCGCAAAAACTTCCTGCCCGTCTACACTGGCCGCGTGTTTTTGCGCAAGTAAACTTACATTCTAAAGTATGAAATCAGGGCTTCTCGCGCCAGAACTCTGACGCTCCTGCTCAGGAATAAGCCCTTTTGCACAACTGTTCTTGCGCAAGAGGCCAGTGTAGACAGGCAACACGAATTTCTTGCGCAAGAAAGCCCTCTGGCTAAAATGGCCATCAGAGCTTTCTTGTGCAAGACAATGTCTACATTGGCATGTGCTTTTGCGTAAGAGATGTGCTTTTGTGCAAGAGCATCCATGGCAGCGTGGATGCTCTCTTGCACAAGAAAGCTCTGATGGCCATTTTAGCCATAGGGTTTTCTTGCCCAAGAAATCCCTGCAGAGCGTCGACACTGCCCTCTTGCACAAGAGCTCCTGGGCAGGAGGGCTTACACCTGTTAAAGAGTGTAGCTCTTGCAAGAAGCCTTCTCTTACCACACAGTATTGTAAATCTTCTTGCGCAAGAGCGGGTGGGCAGTATGGAGGCTTTCTGGAAGAACGGCTTGCGGAATAGCCTTCCAGTGTAGACATAGCTCAAGGATTGTAAACCATGGAGTTTTGATGAGTAGTTTAGTCTCTTCTGTAGGAGAATAGGTGGTAGGATCTAGGTTAATACTTTAAATGGTGTATTTTGGTGATTGTAGCTTCCTTTAGTAAAGATAGAGCCAAATCCTGCTCAGTGGGTAATGTTAAAACAATGGGATTTTTTATCTGAGGAAGGGGGTATAGGATTTTCTTTCTTGTTTCTGCTAGAATTAGGAAAAAAGTGATCCAGGATATAAGTGAGCTCTGTTTGTTTGTTTGTTTGATTGATTGATTGATTGATTGAAAGGAATTCAGTGCTTCATTCTTAGTACAGTGGTTACCACAGTTGCACATTATATCACGAGGGAAAGCAGGCCATATACAATATGCGCCTACATATCCTGAACATGAATAGAAGATGTCTGCATTGAATTGATAGAGTAAGAGACCTTATTAGCTAAAAACTTCAGAGACCCAGTTGTTCTATGTTTTTCTACCAAAAGCTTAATCTCCTAAACAGTCATGTAACTATTAGAGAGAATGCCAAATGCTGGGTTAATACAGAATTTAACATACTGAAGTAGTGGTGTCAGATAATTAGCACGATAGATTTTCCAATAAAATTGATGGTATAAGCCATTTATTTTTTATTTTTTTATAGAAGACATTGTAAAATCAATCTGAAAATAACATATCAAACTCTATAGCATGCTTGTAATTTTGGTTACATTGGTTCAGAATTGTTTCAGGCTCATTTTCCTTCAGTGCTCTTCTTCACCTTAATTCTGGCTTGCTTTGAAAAAAGTAAGCTGCCAGTGAGTGGTTCATTAATATCCTCAATTTGATCAAGAAGTACAGTGTCATGTGGTGAGAGTATTTTCACAAATAGCTGTTTCAAACAACTTTT
Organism: Pelodiscus sinensis; assembly: GCF_052426305.1. Taxonomy (NCBI): domain Eukaryota; kingdom Metazoa; phylum Chordata; order Testudines; family Trionychidae; genus Pelodiscus; species Pelodiscus sinensis. Next base: position 62,573,594 of record NC_143053.1, on the reverse strand, counting down.
AGATTTAGAGTGTTTTATTGTTTGAATTCTTCCGTTGATTAACCTTCCTAGCAACAGCATCATGAATTTTTACGGATTCCCATTTTGTGGTCATGAGAACTCTATGTTTAGAACAAAGGTACTGTACATGAAGATGAGCAAAATAATTCACATTTATTATGTAGTGCTTTTTCATATTTAAGGCACTTTACACACTTTATTGTTTAAAATTTGTATTGTATGCAGCATCTCCAGCAGAGGTTGAAGCTCGATTTTGCTAGCTGCTGCCATTAGAACACAAGTGACATACAAAGAGTTGGGGAGAAGTATATAATCAAATATATTACAACATTTATTTACACAGATATACTTTCAGTTTCATATATAGTTACTTTATCTCTGTATAATATCTAACAAACCACATTTGTCCCTCAGTATCTCTTTAGTTGACCGATTTCTTATGGTTGACATTGTAGAAATGGATGATAATAGGAGATTTAAAAGAGTGGGCTGTGAGTTTCCCTCTCTAAATGAAATTTCACAACCAACCTGTAAGATTCTTTAAGGAATGTGTATTACCTTCATTTTACACAAGAGAAAACTGAAGCAGAAAATGGAGGGTCTAGTGCATAGTCCAAGCTGGTGTCTGAGGCAAAAATAGAGTTTAAGGCTTTCTTATTCTGAATCATGTGCTTGATCCTGCATCATCCAAGTCAACAGTTTTTCCAATCAGTTGATTGAAATCAGGATAAAGTCATATGTGCTTTAAAATACAAGACTGAGCCACTTTCAAGTACTGGTATAATGACTGAAATAATTGATAAGATAATGACCAGGTAATTCTCTCAAAGCATTTAATACAATTTTTTTTATATAAAATTGGTGTGAAATGCCCAGAGTTTAGGATGGGTAGAGCCCTGCATGGATACAAAATTTGTATCTGCATGTGTACCCACAAAAACGAGTTGCAGATATTCACATTGACAATTAGGGATGTGGACCCCCACAGAAATAAAGTGGGTATCTACACATTTTCAAGATTCTAGAAGCAAAATTTGTATCCCCATCCATATCCACAAAAATGAGCTATGACTAGCCATATCCACCTCCATGGATATGGATACCTGTGGCTATAAAGTGGATATCCATGGTTTTGCATGGCTCTAAAGATGGGCACTTAATCAATCAAAACAAATTACACAGTGTCTTTCACCCAAATCAAACTGAACTACAGACCAGTTTAACACTGTGTAGCAAATAGCGCTGGGTAACAATTTTGGATAGAGAGCGCAGAATGTCCTGCTCACGTGAAACTGCAGTGCCTTCTGAAAGCCCTGCAAAGAGAGAGGATGGGGGAGAGTGTGGGATAATCTTTTTTAGAGACCTGGTATAAAAACAATAACCTGCTGATATTTTTAAGGTGGAGTTTGTCTGCTAGCACAGCTAAACCTGGTCTTGCTTCTGTTGTTAAGTGGTCTATGTCCTGCATAGAATCAAAGTAAGCAAATGATTCTTAAAATCCTGTCATCCTTGGACAGGCAAAGGTTTTATTCAAGCCACAGCAGGAACTCTGAGTAAAAATGTCCTGGGGCTGCAGAATTCCCTTCCCCACCCCATTTCTCTACTTTGTCTTAATTCCTAGTTTTTCTATTCATTCCTTTCTCTTACCTTGCCATAATGTGCGTCTTCCCTGTTGCATTATAAAGAGGTCAAAGGCATTTTAAAATGGATGACTGCACCAATACAGGAGGATATGTGAGACAAGGGAGTACACTGTGACTGAAGGATGAAATGACACATAGTTTGGCTATCACTGCAGAGACGGCTTGGATTGAAGTGAAATATAGGAAAGGCACAAGCGCAATCACAGGAAACTATTATAGATCTCCAAGGGCAGAATGAAAAGGCAGAGCAGGAAACATTTATGCAGATAGAGGAAGCGGCTTGTAAAAAGGCTAGAATGTTAATCACAGGGGATATATTCAAGGCTCATCAGAGAATAAATTGCAGCAACCTTTATTGGATTTGAGGTGGGAGAGGCTTTAGAAGGAATTTGTGCATTCCGTATGAAAACTTAAAGATGTTACTTGAAAGAAATCAGTCAGCAGATAGATATACATTATTGTTCCATTAAAAGGCAGATAGGTTATTAACACAACTGACACACAAGGACCAGAAGCGAGAGGGTAAAAGCAAGGCAGTTGAAGGGGACAGAAGTAAATAGTGAATTTGCTGTCCTATACAAATGAGCCCATGCCATGTTTGTACCATGAATGCTCCTTCTGCTTTGGTGTTCTGTATGGCTGATTCTTAGACGTCTCCTTATGGTTAGGTCTGTATATGTGAATGACATAAGATTTCACCCACGGGTGCATCTTCACAGCAGGGCTTAACTCAAAATAAGCTATACAAAATGAGCTATGTCAATTGTGTAGCTTATTTCAAAATTTGGAGCATCTACACAGCACTTATTTCGAAATAATAGGGAACTCTTCCTCCAACTTCCTTTACTCCTCGTACAATGAAGGTTACAGGAGTCGGAGTACGAAGTCCTTCAGCTTGACAGTATTTCAACATTATTTTGAAATAACTGCCTGCAGTGTAGACGAGGACTAAGTTATTTCAAAATAACGTTAGTTATTTGGAAATAATGTTGCTGTGTAGACTTACTCCAACTCTCATTAAACTCAGTGGGAAGCCTCCGATTGAGTTGTATGGGAGTTGGGTTGGACCCTTTAGGAACAGAACCTCAGCTGCTACACATTGTTCTAGCTCTAGATTCTGGAAGATTCAGTAAACAATATGAACACTCCAAGAGACAAGTAGGAAAGGATTTTGTAAGTATGTGAAGGAAGAAACTGCAATATATTATAGAAAGTCTAAGCGCCATCATATTCAGAAAGAGTATTTGAAAAAGGGATAAGAGATCAGCCTCAATGGAGCTTCTGCATATGTTTTCGCTAATCCTAAACAAACTGTTATATTTGGCAGGGTGCCATGGAAATCAGAGGGTATAATCTAATAGCTGGGATATTAGGACCTATAAATGTTTTAAGTATGCAGGAGGGAATAAACATATGGAATACATTACTTTTCAAGGCTGTTCAAAGAATACTGGCAGGACAGCTTCAAGGCACAGGGTGAAAATAGGGAAGAAGATGGAAACCATCTTAATTCCCTGCTTCCTGTAACATTTCTTGTAATCCAGTTATGTTAGATATTCCAAAACCATGTCTTGAAGCCGCTGCAAAAGCAAAGCAGTACCAGTCTGAACTGTTTTCTTTATGTAGCTATTGATATGCCTGCCAGTAACACAATATCCATCAAGCCAATCTATTTGGATAACTTTAAATATCAGGACAGAGTCCTGGAGGTGGACTCTGTATTCATTGGGACCGAATGCAGGGAACAGAGCACCAAGATGATGTGTTCACTGTCACTCATCTGGCTGAGCAGAAGGGTTTTGTATTTGTACGAGTTGGAGCACTTCAGAGTGTGTTCAGAGTTTGAAAAGGGCGTGTGTAGGTCTGACTTGCAGTAAAACTCTAGATCATGAATGTATGGATCACTGTGTCCAGTTCTGTGTCTGATAGGGTGAGGTGCAATTTTCTGGCCATCCATAGATGGAAATAGACACTTTTTGTTACCATGTCCGTTTAGCAATGAGAACAAGTCCAAATGAACCCCAAAGCTTCAAACTGGCAATATGAGAGAACAATCTTGTGATAATGGGGAGAGGACAAGGCAAGTAAAGTTATTCCTTCTAATGGACAGCTGTTCGTCAACCTGGTGCTGATTTTTGTAGCTGGGATATGGTGCTTGTTTATCAATTCTAGATTACATATGGGGTAATGGGCAGGAAGAAAAAAATAAAATAATAAATCAGTTGGTACTCCAATGATGTCAGAAATGTGAGAACTTCACTGTTGTGGTTTATTGGATTACAGGGAAGTAGATAGATTCACAGAATGATTTATTGTTGGGCTATGCAGGAAGAAGGACCGGAGATATTGGATGTGGTTTAATTAGCCCTCAGTGTTGTTATTAACTGTCTGGGAATGCCCAGAAGCTAAAAGTGCACAGTGCAGGTAATTTCATGATCATTTCAATATATATATCTGGGGTGCTTTGGTCAGCCCCCCCTTCCAGTCCTGGTCCTAGCTTACCTGCTTTGGAGACCTTACCATTCCCACCTCAAATGATGGTTAAGATGGGCTATAAAGAGGAGCAGGAGGGCTGGTTTCCTGCCATGTTGGTCATAGGAGCCGTACATCTAACACCTTGTTCCACAGCAACATGACAAATACCTCCTTTGTATGCTTTACCAATCTATTTAATCTGAACACTGTCTCCCGTCCCTAAAGAGAACCTGCACTGGGCATCACCTTTGGAGAGGTGCCAGCAATTACTTTGGCTCTCCCCCCTCACATGTAGCCAAGTTCTGGGGTATCTTCTAATGCCCTTTATTATCATACAAAAATGAGTCAACCCCCAAATCTGCAGGTGAGCCCATCCTCCTTGAATAGTTCTGATGCCTCATATGCTATGTCCAGATGTGAAATTACTGGTTCATCTGTGATGCCCCCATAAATTTGGCCACTTCCCTAATCACTACCTCCTAATCCATGTTGACTTCAGGGGCCTTCACAGCTCTCTGCCACACCCTGCATTACAGCATGTTGGATCATACAATTTTTACTTCCTGGAAATGTTCTTGTTAGCTCTGACATTAACTATATGCCTTTTCAAATTTCCAAATTACTGTCCCCAAGGTGAACCACAGTTATATCTGGTGTCCACTCAGAGGTCCCCCAGTGTACAGAAAGGGCATCCCCTGGTGCCATAACACGTCCCTTCTCCAGTGCCAGTTCAGGACTGATTCACTACTGAGGTCCAGCTGCAAACCTGTAGACAATCTGGACACCAGCCTATGTACTCAGTAAACAGTATTGTGCAGATCCATGCCACATCCTTTCTGGCCTACCTATCCCCATTTGGAATGAAAATATAAGGGTGTCAGTCCCCGTAATACACGAGGTTCGAAGGGATGCCGGAAAGGATGAGACCACAACTGGGGGTTTCAAAAAGCACAAACTGATTTTATTTTGATGGCGCCAGACAATCATCAGAACAAAAATTAAACAGATTGCCAGACAACACAAAACAATTCCCTGAGGCTTTTCTAAATCACAATAATTTCCAATAACTGCCCAGGGGTTAGGAACAGTTGAATTAACACTGGTATTATCCATAGGGCTGACTATTTACACAACTTTATACAAGGAAACAGTAAAAAACCTAAACCACAACTATTTATAAACTAACTTAGTAACTTTTTAGCCACTGTCACTTGGCAAGCAATAAGGACAACTAAAAAATCAATTAGGATAGGGATGATGGTGGTGGTGGGGGGGGGGGGGGGTGTTATACCAGTTCTGGAGACAGCAGGAACACAAGTACCGGTCACACGCTCATAAACTGTCTCCACTCGGGTCGACCAACTCGGAGTACGCTCAGTAAGACTCAAGAGCGGGGGGTGCAAGGCGTCTGGGTGATCAGGCCAGGCGTTCACTCAATGCGAATCCCCAGTGAGAGAGGGGCTGCCTGCCTGTTTTATTGCCTGTGAACTTATCACCCCATAGGTTGGTTTTTGCTGCAGTGGGTGGAGTAGCAGGCCTGAGCACCAGTCAGCCCACTGGCTGATCTGTTACTGCAATGGGTGGAGCGAGCAGGGGAAGATTATTAATTTACATGCCCTTATATGGAAAACACTCCACCTCACAGACAGAGCCCCCTATACCAGCCTCAGAGGTATTACAGGCTATGGCTCCCTGCGACGGGCAGCCATTTCTGATGTTCTGTCTTGGACAAAGGGAAAACTAATACAGATTCCCCACTACAGATACATTCTATAGGTTTCAGAATTACCCATTGCTTGAATTGCTCTTGCCCCCTATACCTGGCTAGGATGCTACTGTTGCCATCCCAATTCTGAATGAGTCAGTCCCAATAGCATAAGTACCCTTCCCAGCACTGTAAACAGACTTGTTTATTGTGAGAGGACCCCTGTCCCCATGAATAAAGAAGTGCCCATCTCTTCCTCGTTTTATCACCATGTATCTCCCCACAGCCTCTAGAGGGCAAATCCTCCCCAACTGGATTCTATCTGACCCCCTGGAACTGTTTTTGATGTCCTCAAGTTTAATGTAACTGTGTACCTCTCCCAATGTATATCCCTCAGTTTCAAGGCCCTTCCAGAAGAATCCCTACTGGACTCAGCTAAAAGCTCTGATCCTCAAAACTCAAAAAAATCCAAAACAAATAAAAAACCCATTACCAGAAATGCAGCCGTGAGTAAGGCCATCGCCTGTCCTCAGCAGCACCAGACCTTGAAGTGTATTAGCAGAATGGGATGATGTGTATCGTTCCTGGAGCCAGTGCTTTACTAGGAACTTGTGAACCAAAAAACTGCTGCAAGGATCTGGGTAACTATTCAGCCTGCTCACAAACATAAGGACTTGATAGGCAACTGGAGATAATGGAGGATGCCAACTGTTGGCTTGCTGACATCATGATGTACTACAGCATATGTTCCTATTTAATAGGCCCAAATCAGTGGCCAGTATTCCATATCTTGAAAGTGCACAAAATGTTTAAAACTTCTCTCATAGCTCTGCTGTGTTTGCGGAGGCACCAACCTCTGTGATAGGCTGACAGCCATTATATGTCAAGGTTCCATAGTGCATCTGTTCAGGTTTCTTGTGTATTTCCAATGCTAGCTCCTGAAATCTGTCCATCTGAAAACAAGAGAATGTATCTTCTGTGCTATTGTCAGCTCTTGGCACATACCTGACAGAGAAACAGATTTCAAAATTTAAATGTTGTAGCACAAATGGCCGTAACACCCTAATAGCCCTGTGTGATCTGGAGGTCCTGCAACTGATTACCTCTTCCACATTGTCACCAAAAACCTTTTATTAAAAAATTCCATTCCCCAAATGACCAATGTAGCCAAAATGGAAAAAAATTCCAGAAGTGTTGTATCATGCACTGTCCCTTTTTGCTTCTTGGTAGAGGGTCACTTCTGGGTGCATCACCTGCCTTGGTAAAATGCCCCCAAAACCACAGCTCCCAAATTGTCCAACTGCATTTTTAAATCCGCTTCCAGTATCCATTCCTCTCTCCATAATGGTGCTCTATTAAACTGGTTCATTAACTGTTCCCATGCCCCCAAACCATTCATCTCTCAAGTAACTCCTATAAAATGGTAAGTTCTTGTTGCACTGCATTGGGGCTAACACCAGGAAGGTACAGTTAATATGTCCAATAATACACTGCAGCTCATGGAGGGGGATGGGATGGGTCAGCATTGCCATGCAGACCTGCTTTGCAGCTGCTGCAAAATCTTAGTGGTACACACCTTTCAGCAGCAAGCTAGTCAGTGCCCCTCCCCACCCATACCTCTGGCTGGATGTGGTGCAGTCATTGCCTATGCAAGGCAAAATTTTTTGGATACAAATTAGTTTTAGTTTACAAATGTAAGTACATTTTAAAACTAGGGTTGCCAGGTGTCCGGTTTTGAACCGGACAATCCAGAATTTGAGCTTTCTGTTCAGGGAAACAAATTGAGAAAATATAAATGTCCAGTATTTTCTAAATAAGATATAATGTAGATTGTGATGTAATGTCAATTGTGTCTGGTATTTTTGTTGAAACCATCTGGTAACCCTATTTAAAAATGGAAACCAACTTAAAATGTATCCATGCGATTCATAACAGACGGAATGAGCATATTATAGAAGGGGGTTCTTTCCACCCTTCTATAATACATAGTTTTCATAAAAACAAAATTTGTTTCTAAATTAAATTAAACTATACATTGGTATGGGCAGCATCAAAATATGGAGAAACTGCACATTTAAGCACCTACCACCTTTAAACATTTTTCCTATCAGATTTTTAACTATTAGTGTAAACATATCTCTGAAGTGGGAGCAACTCAGAGATCATAGGACTGTAGCAATCCCACTGTGCTGTAGGTCTTTTATGTTCACAACTGCCTGCTTTCTCTGGTACAGCAGTAGCTGTTCTCCTTTTTCTTGTCTCCTTCCTTCTTAAAGCCCACCTCCGTATTTCCCTCAGTCCCTTCAATCAGGTATGCACAACTCCTTTCCCATGTACAGCTGGCACATCTCAACAATACCTCCCTTCAGGTGGCTGGAACAGATGTAGCCACTAAGTGTGAGCTGGCCAGCCACCTGCTCCTAATGATTCCCCGATAACTCTTCCACTTACTACTGCTGCTTTCTCATCTACCACCTGCTTGACTCTCCTTCCCCAAACACATCATCTGCTTCCTCCCACAGTATTCTGTATTCTCCTGTTTCCAGGAGTCTCCCCACTTCCACACAGCAACTGCTGTCTACCCAGCTCCCTCGTCCAGCTCAAGTCCAACAGCTAAGGCTAATTCTATTATCATTATCATCATCATGATTCATAATTGAGATGACCATGTATTGTCCCACCTCAGCTTCCTACTCTACCAAAGCCTTGTCTCAGGCCTCATATATTGACAGGTTAGTATTAGAGATGGGCTCAAACCAACATTTCAAACCTGAATGACCTGCTAAAATATGGGGCTGTTTGGAGTCTGAGCCAAAGTTGGCCCTGTTGTGCCCATGTGGGGCCGTGTTGATGTCACCACATCTGTGTGGCTCTTCTTGCAGGTCCAGTGTCTTACGGATCCCATATGTTTCAGAGATTGAACTGAAATGCTGGAACCAAACACCTCCAGACTTTGGGAAAACTTGGAATCACACCAACCTTTGCATCTGAAATCCCTCCTTACTTCTTATCTCTGTAGACATGCTGGGTGTGCATGTGTGTGCCTACATAATATAAATCTCGTATCTGTGGACTCATCTGGGTTGAATTTGACCAGAATTCATGTGAATCTAAGATACTGTATGAATCCGTCTAATGCAGTGGTTTTCAAACTTGGGTCGAGATCCTGCCAGAGAAAGCCCCTTGTGGGCCCGTGAAAGCTCCACAGCCATGGAGCCTTGCAGCTCCCATTGGCCGGAAATGGCAAACTGCAGCCAATGGGAACTGCATGGCTGTGGAGCTTTAGAGTAAACAAAGCATTTGCAGGCCCGCCAAGGGCTTTTCCTGGCGGGTCTGTGACCAAAGTTTGAAACCCCCTGGTCTAATGTATACTTTTAAAGGCTATCCTATGACTGTGAAGTCCGAGCTCCTTGACTGCTAGTAGATTAGTCAGTAGTTCATGAGCTGGTCCGGAGAATGAAACTGGCCTACTGAAGGTTGTCAGAAAAACAGCATCCTTCCTCTTTGTGAGTTTGTGTGTTTCTGGATGAATTATCCAGACTACAGTACATTAACCAAGGGAGGTTTGGACTGTGTTACAAAGAGAACTACTAAAAGGTAGGAACTCAGGGGCATATATACAGCCGACACACATCTGTTAACTTATATACCTGGTTCTGTGCTCTTATGAAGAATATTATGGTCCAGCCATGTGTTAAGATGCTGTTTACAGTATGTAAACATAGATGTAAGAGGTGAAAAAAATCATATTCCTTTATGGAATTAACAAGTTGATTAAGCTAGTCCACTAATGAGTCTCTTTTTTCCAACCCATATTCAGAACTATTACAGCCAATATAGTATATTTCCATTTATCTGAAATCTTACCGTAGGAACCTCTCCATTATCTGAATTGTTCCTTGTCCCTGCCTCCCAAATAACTGCCTGCATGCAACTCTTGCCACTTGTGCCCAGCTGCCTCCTTGCACCTCTGCCATGGAGCTCCTCTTCTCCTGGCTGATATCATGACTCTGTTATGGGCCCAGTTCCCGCTTTCAGGATCCAGTACTGAGGCATGCATGTGCCATGCAGTCTCAGAAGGATCCAGGAACTAGGGAGTCTGCTGTCTGGTTGTTACTATGCAAATGTAGTGAGAGCACTGAAGTCTATACCCTCCTGATAACTGAATGAAATCCATATCCTCCAGGCTATGTGAATAAATGGGAGATGCTACCAAATGCATCAAATGTTTAAATGCATATAGCAGGATGGCACTTTGCCTTAGAGTCCCAAATTTCCTAGATCTGATCTTGAGCACAATGATGTTAATGGAAAGACTCTTCAAATGGCTGTGGGATGAGGCCATCTCTAGACAGGAATTGGAGTATTGCAGAGCAAACACCACAAATATCTCTTTGATTACCTAGTCCTCTAACAAATACAGCCACTCTTACAGTGACATTGATGAGCTCAACGATTGCTTTGCCTAGTCCTCCTTGGGCAGAAGGAAGATGCTGGGACAGTAATGCAAGTCCTGTGAAGTCAGTGGTGGAGAGTACTAAGTGGCATGTGCCCTGAAAGAATGAAAGCCTCTATATGGTTTCCCCCAAGAGAACCATAGCAGAAGACTCTGATATGATTAAATGTGACTAAAATTAGGAGAACTATTTCCTCCTTTTCAGCATTCCATCACTTTAGTGTCATTAATTTCTTATCAGGGAATGGTTCAGTTCTCTTTCTCTCATCCTCCCCAGTGTAATGATTTTTTGCCGTCTTAATAAGTTACAATGAATATGCTGTATTAATGGGAAGCATCATTAAAGAGTGTAATTTCTGAAAAGACTTAACATATTTCACAATTAAGAAGGCATTAATTCAAGGTCTCTTTCAACAAGTAAACAGTCCAGATGTTTTCCCTCATAATATTTTCTGCCCTGGTGAGAGAGATGTTTTGAGTTTTTTCTGTCTGTATTTGTGTGTGGGTTTTTTAAAAACTTTTCTTCCTGAGGTGTACACTCATTTGGTTAAACCAGCATTATCTAGTCCCGTAACCTGCCTTAAATATAGAACACTTACAGATAGATAGTACATAGCTTAAAATATGTCATTTCACAAACGTAGCTCTTTAAAACTGAGTTATCCCCAAAAGATGCAAAGCAAACATTGTAAATGTGTTTAGTTTCGTTTTAAAATATATGATAATCAGTAAAGACAATTAGTGGTTCAAAGAATCAATCGCATTAGGATCCTAGGTTTAACTTAAAAACATTGAGATATGCCTCACTGTTTTCTTCTTTTTTACCCAATGGTCTGGCTTTAATGACACAGGTTATACCACCCTTAACTGGGACTCTGTGGTCTGAAAACATCCACAGTTTGGCATGGACCATGGATATTCCTGGACCATAGAGCCCAGGAGGAGGGATGTCTGGCAGCAGGGCAGGAGTGCTGTAAGGGGCATTAGTGACTCAGCTAGGAGCACTGTGTATGGGGAGAAGACGGATGGCATGGCAGGAAGTTCTAGCCTTAGCGGGGCTCTCTGGCCTTGGTGGCTGGGGAGCACTAGCCTGGCTGCAGCCATGGACCTCTGGCCCTGGCTAGGGAGCTTTGGCCCTGTGGAGCTCTGTATTCTGGCATGCCTTCATCTGTTCTAAGTCCCAAGAGTGCCAGGGCAGGGCTTGAACCTTCAACCTGTGGCTCTGGAGGTGAGTACCTTATCCATTGCACCTCTGGAGGAGCCCCCCTGTGTGGGGGCCCTCTTTCTCCACCACAGCCGCAGAGCTCCGGCCCCAGCCGCAGCAGCCTGGCTCCACAGAGATCTGCTTCAGTTGCTCAGCTATGGCCATGGTGCTCCAGCCTGGCAGCAGCAGGGATGGGGACAGGGCCGGCTTGAGCTATTCCTGAGCCCCAGGCAGCGGGCACGCAACGCATACGCAGCTTCACCCACTGGGCGCAGGGCGCATGCGCGGCTCTGCACCCCTGGCACGCTGCGCACCTTACAGTGCGCAGTGCCTGATGGCAGCTGTAAGGGGCGCCATGCAGCCCCCGGGCGCATGGCACCTCATGGCAGCTGTAAGGGGCACTGCGCTGCCGGGCATGTGGCGCCCCTTATAGCTGCCATCAGGCACCCCCCATAGGTTGGCACCCCGGGCAGCTGCCTGGCTAGCCCCCCCCCCCTTAATCCATCCCTGGATAGGGAGAGCCCTGGGGGGCTGAGACAGCAGTAGGAGCAGGCTAGAGACCTAGACTGGTGACAGCATGGTCACAAGGGGAGGGGCCTTCCCTCATCCTGGCAAATCCCCTTGTTCGGGACCAGTCAGGTCTTGAGGGTGCCGGACCAGCGAGGTTCAGCCTGTATTTGTGAGTGCTCAGTATTGCTCCGAGCTCAGCATTGTGGTGCTAATTTAGCAAAGCACTTAAGTATAAATCCCCTTGACAACAAAGGGCTTTGCTGAACTGGCAGGGTGCCTAGTAGTTCCATTGAACTCAGTGGGTCTGCTTATGTGAGTAAAGTTAAACAAATGTGACTTTTTCAGGATTGAGACCTATAAATTTCACACATTAATTTTAGAGCTGTGAAATAAATCTTGAGTGAAAATGAAAATTTCAGGTTATGTGTAGTGCAGTATTTTACTATCTGCTTTTTTGTTGATGAAAATAACCTTTATACTTTGGTGACTGAGTTGGAAATGCATATGAGAGTGAATAAACTTTGTATAAACCTTATATAAAGCTACAGAAATGATGTGATCCCTTTCTGGTTCCAAGCAATGCTGCATGCAAGTGTCTTATCTTTGGACCAATCAAAATTAGTGCCAGTTAGCCATCATCCCTGCCTGCTATAGCTTGTGGCTTTATATGCAGCAAACTCTTGCCAACTGTGAACCACTCTGGCAAACTGTCAGGAGTTCAAGGTCAGCTCCTGTTCCAACTTGTATAAAAATTGTAACCATATGGCCCTTTCCCATGGATGTACAATACACTGCGATCTCTGCTCTCTGAAGGCCTTACCTCTGCAAACCACATTGTAGAAACGGATGGGATTCAATTGGGGTTAACCTGGCAATAAGATGAGGTTTATTGACAGGAGTTCCTGTAAATGACAGCTCCCCCCCCCCCCCCCGTTTCTCTGAGCTATACAACATAAGATTTTTAAAGTGGTTACCATTTTAATTAATTTCTCATTATTTCTTGTCATGGTTGAGGCATCTTCAAAGGACTGATAATGTCAGGAAGATAGATAATTGCTGGTTCGTTTTGACAAGAGAGGCCAGCATTTAATAGCAAGGGCCAACACTGACAACATTGAGCCATTTTGCCTTGTGAATAGTAAGATGCAGATCTGGAAGGTTCTTTGACCAATTTCCCTTTAACTCATTAGGAAGCCTGACCCAGACCTGCTGGCTTGCTCCACTCCCATATAATTCTTTTTTGATATTAGCGACATTTGAAGGCTTACGTGTGTCATATCTTTATGCTCTGAACTTCTATTACTGTTGTGAAAAATGAGAGATATGGGCACGACAGCCCTTTCATTTAGTTCTCTTCTGCTCTTTTCCATAGTTGTTATGAATTAAATTATATATGTAGCAAGAATCTGAATGTTCATTACATGTTAAATTCATTGTTCATTACACAAAAAAATTGGGATTTGCAGTGCAAGACTCTAGTGAGAATAATTGTTTCAGATGGCAAACCTTCCCCACAGTGTCTGCGAACCTCATAGATTTTTATGAATTTCTTCTCATAACACCCTTGTGAGATAGAGTATTACAGTAACACCCCTTATTATTGATGCGGAATTGAAGTACAGACAGGCTAAATGACTTGCCCAAGGTCACATGGGAAGTCTGTGGGGTAGCTAGAAATTAAACCTAGGTTTCTTGAATAATAATAATACTCAGACCTCATATAGAACTTTTTATCACTAGGTCTCAAAGAACTTTACCAAAGAGGCCAGGATCTTTATCTCCACTTTATAGATGAGAAAAATGAGGCACAGAGCAGTGAAGTAACTTGTGCAAGGTCACCCAGCAAGTTAGAAACAGACCCAGGAATAGAAATCTTCTTTTTCTGTATCTCCTCCTTTCTCCAAAACTTATAAGTTTACTGATTCTCTGCTCCTAGCCCTTTTGCTTTCTCTCTTTTCCAGTTCCTGATTATTGTTTCCAGTCCTTGTCACCCTCTTTTAAAATTTGCTCATGTTTTTCCTTGGTACTTCCCAGATTCTCATGCTGATGTGACTTGCTGTGAGGAAGGGAAAGAAGGACTTTCCAAATCGTTGGGATTGCTGCAGTGATGGCTTTTCTCAGCCTCATTGCTTTAGTATGCTGACACTAGTGCAAATATAAAGGGGATGCATTGATTCATAATCTAGTGATCTTTTTTCATATGTTCATTTCAAACCATCGGATTCCGAAAGGGCTGGATATGTAACATGAATGTGACTGAACATATGCACAAGCTCTGTAATAAATTTAAAAGGCTCTCCAGCTGAACTGCTCGATCTACAGTATGTTGTGTAGCATTGCACACTGCTTAAACAGATGTGCCATTAAAATAGTCTAGTGATTCTGTGAGCATTATCTGTCTTCAGCTCTACTGTAGAAAGTCACTTTCTATTACAACATTATATTATTGTGGGAAAACATATCAAAAGCTTTGCTAAAGTCAAGGTACATCACATCCACTGACTTTTCCATATCTGCAGAGCCACTTACCTCATCATAGAAGCTAATCAGATTGGTCAGGCATGACTTGCCCTTTGTGAATCCATGTTGACTATTCCTGATCACTTTCCCCTCTTCCAAGTGCTTCAAAATGAATTCCTTGAGGAATAGGATACCAAATGCAATGGCCTTTTTGCTGTTTGTTGTAATTGCACAATACGATATTTAAGATAATTAACGGGGCATACTATGGACTACATCCTGAGGGGGGCTAGATGCTTGTTGACCAATGGTAAAATTCATTGACATCAGTAAGAGATGTGCAATGCTTGATGTGGTCCGTGAGGCAAAGTCTTGTGGTGTGTGCAAACCTCTTTCAATTCCCATTGTTAGGAGAGGAAGTTGAAGTCATTAGCTCTCAGGAGGCAATTAGCATTTTACAGGCCCAGGCCCTATACTTGACTGCCTTTCTCCCTTTAACAGATGGTCTTCAAAGCTCCCTCTCTCCACAAATGCTAATTTCTTGGCAGCTATGAATATGTATTCTGGACTAGTAGCTTCAGGACTCCCTTATTCCCACTGTTTTTATGCACTTAAGACTTTTGCAACAGGAATACTGATGCTTTCATGATCTCGTTACTTGCTGGTCATACTGCAGTGTGCTTTGACATCACTGATTCTGTCCTATTTGACCATCAAAGCTTAAACTGATTTTTTCACCGATGTTCTTAGACACACTCTCTCCTCCTTCTCCCAAACAGATGCTATAATAAAACCCAGTGTGCTAGTCCTTTCATTACATCCAAAAGGACAAGTACATTCTGAGAGGCAGGGACAATCTTGTTCAGAGTTTATACAGAGGGTCCAGTGTACACAATGTGCAAACGATTTCATTGTTTGCAATGATGGTCGTTATTTGCTGTAGAGCTAGACAGGAATATGGAATACTAATACAGCAAAATATACTTGACTCATCCCCCACTTAGATTTAATCTTGTGATCAAGCTGTGAGATTCCCCCACTTTAGCCTATGCTTGCAAAAAATTAGAAACAAAGAATGAAGTGGGACAATACAGAATCTATAAACTCTTCTCCTCCCTCCAAGCAAGCATCCTGAGTGTCCTCCCTTCCTTAGATATCTTTTGATGACAAGTGCAGTGACACAAAACTCCAGTCATTTGAGAAGTGGGTAGGGTTACCAGATGATTTCCAAAAAATACTGGACACACTTGATCTCAGATGGGGATGGGGACTAGCCGGGAGAGATCGGGGGGGCGAAGGGGACGGGGGAACCAGGAAGCAGGACTGGCTGGGAAGGAGTTGGGGGAAGTGGGGCTGGCCTTTGGGGGGGGGGGGGGAACTGGCCGGCAGGGAGCTGGGCTGGCCCGGGTGCATGCAGATCTTGGGGTGCTGCCTGTCCCACGCATAGTCCTGGCTGGGTGCACGGGCAAGTCCAGCTCCGGGGATTCCATCCTGCCCCCACGCCCACTCCTCTCTACTGCATGCTTACTGATACTCATGATAATAATAAAACTTACTTAATTAGAAAATACCGGACATTAATATGTCCAGTATTTTCTCAAGTTGTTTCCCGCACAGAAAGCTCAAATACCGGACTGTCCAGTTCAAAACCGGACATCTGGAAACCCTAGAAGTGGGCTGTGCCCATGAAAGATCATGATACCATCTACATGTTTTGTTACTCTATAAAGTGCTACCAGGCTATTCGTTGTTTTTTCTGTACAGACTAACTTGGCTATCCCCTGAAGCTCTTTCCCTTAGTTCATTCTTCCGAGGGCATGGTTTTCTGCCTTGTGTAGGTCTTTGCATGCTATTGGCATCAGCAGGCTCTTCTGGGGGATTGTCAACACTGGGCTTGTGCTTCCTCAAATATCCTTACAAGGTCATGTGTGTTGACTCAAAAGAAAGACATATGCAGACTTACTCCCTTCACTGCTTGATAACTTGAGTATAGAGTTAGCGAAAGATTTTGAATTTCCCCTGATTTTATGACAGTTTGGAGCACCTCCAAAGATTAAAACCATAGTGTTATCCATACTTTGCACTTTATAGCACCCTCAACCTCTTTTGCAAACATTAATTGGTTTCATCTCCCACACCTCTGGGAAATAATGCAGTTAAGTATCATTTTTCCCTTTATGCTAATGGGAAAATGGGGAGCGAGGTGAAAACTCTGATGCTAATGCTAGCTCTGATCACTACTGTAGGCTCAGTTAAAAACTGGCAAACCCACTCCTTGAATGCCAGGCCATTTCATTTGTATACTATCACAGGCCATAGTGATTGTATTTGGTGCTTAAACTTAACCTTTTTTTTTTAATTACATACATTGTTTTCTCCTATCTGTATTCTATACTAATGTAATAGTGATTGTAATTATATTGTAATGGAATACAGAGTCATTGACTTTTGGTTTTGCTGGTGGATGCTTTTGAAGAGATGTGCGTGTTTGCAGAAGGGGGAACTCTGCCCGTTTTAGAGGGAGATTATTTTCAGTGTATTTATACGCTTCTTTCATATTCTAGTTATTGAATATGCATCTATCATTGGTATTGTAATACTTTAATTATTAAAGCAGCAATGAACAACATACATTACATTATCATGAAATACAGCATATTAAAATCCTTGCTCTCAGCTGCAAGCTGTCTTCACTACCATCAGTTTAAAGACATTTTGTCTCACTGTAGCTTTCTGGATGAAACTGTCAGCAGTCTTGTATGCATCTTTCAGCCTGGCCCTTCTCACATCCATTACTGAACTGTGAATTGTGGCATACTAGTCTAATAATTCTGCCTGCGGGTTTCACTGCACACCATGTATGTGCTCCTGTCATCTATTGATGCCATTGCAAAATGTCAGTTTAAGACAAAGTAACTTCCAACGGACATCTTTAATAATATTTGTAATGTTAATTCCCCCCCCCCCCCCCCAATGCTGGGGCTCATCACTACTGAACACTTCTTTTTTTGGTGGGCCCTTGGGATGTAAAAAAGCTTTAAAAATAGTAACAGTTAAAATCCTAGCAGGTACATGGTTAAGCATTTTGGGGCTGTTCGGCTGGGTGGGACTAGAAAGGGAAGGATGCACCCTGCGGCTCCTGGGGAGCCAGCTGTCGCACCATGCTGTGGGCTCTGCAGTACAAGCTTTATACTGCATAGCACACAGCATGAGGTGGCAGCTGGCTCCCAGGGAGCGGGACCAGCAGCCAGGAGACACATGCCTTCAGGGCAAAGTTTAACAGTAACAGAAATTGATAATCTGATGCTCATTGGCTAACCAGTTAAAGTCTTGCATCCCTTGAATCCCAGAGCATCATGGAGGTGGCTGCTATGATTTAATGCACCCTTGTAACTAAATGGCCCAACAAATGAGAAACAAATCTTGTGTCATCAAAAAGAAGAACTTGAGCATGAAAGTGCTACTTCTTGTGCATTTGAAGGCAAGTAGTCATGGTGTGTGATGACCAGAGACTCTACATTGGCTCCTCTTTCACCACCAATTGAAGAAAGAACCCATGTGGGTGATGACTGTCAGCTTGTTTGCTGTGAGACAAAGCTATAAGCATGGATTTAGGAAAGATCCAGCATCTCTGGGCTGTGGTTTCTAACAGAACAGAATAATTACAAGAAGTACAAGATGAGCGAGATCCCAAGAGTTATGCTGGGTAGCCCTGAGATTTTTGAGATCTTGGCAGATTATTAGATTTGTTACCATTTGGAATGATAGATTGTGACTTATCTGTATGTGTACAGGCTGGACCTCTCTGGTCCAGCAATGCTGGGACCATACCGGTCCCAAATGAGACACTTGTACAGACCAGAGATGTCCCCTGCCACCTGCCCTGAGCCAGCCACTCCCTGCCTCTGGCCTGCCTCATCTCTTTCATCAACAAAATTTGGTGCAACAAAATATAGTACCTTGCCCACATTGCCCCTTTTACATGGATGTGTCTCTATGTTCACTGCTGCTAGTAAGTACATTTTACCAACTGGCAGACAAAAAGCTGACATTGATTTTATTCTTTTGTTCTGAGAGTGGGGTTTTCAGAACAGATCAAGGAGAAGACCTGTGACTTCTTTGCCCTTTCAGGTGCTAACATGAAGCTGCTTTTCCCATACACTGTGCACATTTGCTAGCAGATTAAAAGCCTTTCCTTGGTGAGATTTGAGAGAGATATGATGCCTCACTCCAGACAACCCATTGCAAGTGCCAACAAGGGAGCAACATGCTTGTAGAAAAGACACATAAAAGGGAGATGGATGATGAGAGAGCCTCAAGTGACCTTTGGAAAGATTCTGGCTGTTCAAAAGTTGTTGACTAAAATTGCCAATATTTTAAATCAGTGGTATAAATATTGCTGAAAAGATTGAAGTTTAATGTGTAAAACAAATGCTTGGAGATGACAGACTTATCAGTCACAATGTTGGAGAATTGGTCTTACTAAAAGTAACGTGATGAATTGTCATGGCAAGAAAGTTCCCCATTTCCTTTCCTCTCCAGGTGGTTGTTTAAAGATAGTTTTGGACTAGTGATAAAACCACTTGTATTAGGAAACATCAAGTGACACTCTGACATAGCATCCCACTGCGAAGCAATATTTTTCCTTTTTCCATTATTATTCTCTTCTATAATTCAGTTGCAGAATAAAGGCCTTCTCTGTTCTAACCTTTCTTCACCTGCTGGTATTGAGAATTTTACAAAGGATATTCCTGTGTTTGGCAAATAGCACATCCTCCTCCTTTTCCCAAGTGAAACCACTCATTCTGATGCTGAGTTGGGTTTGGAGTGGTTACTTGTCTTTAATTAAACCTGCTTCCTTATGTCTTCACTCTGGCCCGTCCGGAGGGTTAGACTTTTTTGCTGGCTCCGCTGAGCAGGGTTTTTAGGCTCTGTCTCCACAAGCACATGGCCTATTGCAAGCTAGTTGGAACTCTGAGAAAGGGAGGAAATATACAGCTGTCACCTGCTCTGAGACTACCTGCTCTAGGCCTGATTGACTTCAAGTACGTGTCAGTGTCAATCTTACACTGTGCATGAAGCTACCTCCAATTAGTTCTCTGCTCTCTCGTTCCTCCTGGTGCAACGGGTGGAGTTACTGGCCTGCTGGGCTGTCTTAAACCCTTCCCATCACATCCTGGTATTATTGCATCTCATTGTTTATCCTCATTCCACCAAGTTTCTGTGATGCCTGTTATATCAATAGCCTCATTTACTGCCAGGCACTCTAATTCGCTCTTCTTAGTATTAGACTTTTAGCATTGATAGATAAGCACTTGTACATTTTGCCAGTATTCAGTTGCTTGCCTTTATATGTTGTATTTAATGGGAGTTGTATGTTTGACTGTTCCTCATGAGCACCTACCTATGCTTTACGAACTTCATTCCTATCCTCTTTACTAAGATATAGATGTCCCCCTCCAATAAACTCATTTCTAAGGGAAGTCTCCACCCAAACTGTGCTCCTCTGTGCCTGTTTGCTTTCCCCTGATCTTTAGTTTAAAATAAATCCTCTACAGCCTTTTTAATTTTACCAATCATCGGTCTGTCTCCCTTTCGGTTTGGTCGGTCATCCTTCCTGTATAGGTTCTTCCTTTCCCAAAAAGGTCCCCCCGCACCTAATAAACTTAAACCCTCCTTCCTACCCCATTGTTTTATCCACACCTGGAGACACTGTATTTCTGTGTATCTTTGATTCTGTACATGAATCTGGAAAAAAATTCGGAGAATGTTACCATTGCAGTTCTGGACTTTAATCTTTGGTCTAGCACACAATATCTGACCTCTAACACCTCACTCCTGCATTTTCTAATATCATTGGTGTCTGCATATATCCTGACCATTAGTTCCTCCTCAAAACTGCACAGAAGTCTGTCTAGATGCTTTGTGAGATTTGCAACCTTTGCACCCAGGAGCTGGTTTACCACGTGGTTCTCCTAGTCATCACAAACTCAATTATCTATATTTCTAATAGACAGCTCCCCCATTACTATTGCCAGGCTCTTCCTCGGAACTGGAGTTCCCTCCCCAAGAGGTAAATCCTTAATTTTCAGAGGAAGGAGGGTCCCAACTAAAGGATCATTTCCCTCTGCTCCAGCTTGATGCTCTCTTTTCACAAGACCATCATCCTCCTTACACCAGTCTGATGGTCTGTTGATGTTAAGGGGAACACTGCTGTACTGCACCCCTCACCCTCTCCTCTGTATACCTCTCTGAACTTCTTAGCTCCTCCTGTTTGGTCAGTCTGGCCTCATGGGCTCTGAAGATCATGAGTTTTGCATAATGTATGCTGCCTGCCCACAAGCCAGGTAATGGTACATTTTGTATGCAGTGAAATAAATTGGATAACTCACGCACTGTTGCTGAACTTCTGACTGAATTATTTTTATTCTTGCTGGAGGGTTTTTTTTTTTGTTTTTTTTTTGTTTTTTTTTTGGTGGGAGGGACTGACTGGGTGGTTATTGGCTTAAGTTTAGAGTATGTATGTTAGGTGGGTCTGCCTCTCCCTCTCCCCCTCTCCTTCCTTCTCTCTTTCTCTGTCTCTCTCTCTCAACTTCCTTGCAAGACTCTCTTGTTTGTTGCTTCTCTGATCACTTAGGAATAGGGATTAATTTGTTAACCAGTTAAACATTTAGTTTAGTTAAACGTAATGTTTAACTGATTAACCAACTACGTGGGATACTCCGTTCACATCCCTACTTAGGAACTGGCTTTTTTAACCACCTGTGTAAAACAATATAGACTGACAGGGGTTTGGAGAAATAAAGTTCTCTTTATTTCTATTTTACAGGTAAAGATCAGAGACCAAAGGTGTACAGCTGGGGTATAAATAGCAGTATAGCCTTGGCAGCATAAGTATCTGCACCAAAGACTTTGGTTGTGTTGTGCCAAGTACAAATCCACTGGGTTCAAGTGGATTGCACTCCACATGGCTCAGCCATGCCTCCACTGCGGTTACCAGCACTACCGCTGCCATTCTTTGATTTACGCTTGGGCTAGTTCAGACAGAGTAATGTGTACCCGAGTAGGGGATTCACGTCTCTAGTTTGCAGTGGGGCTGTAGGCTATTGAATTGCCCAATCTGTCAAATGTCTCTGACAAAGAAAGAAATGGAAGACAGATTTTTCTGAGTCACAGTCTGGTGTCTGAAGAACCAGATCACCCAGGCTTTGCTTCCATAAAATAGAGGCCAGTGTTTTTTGTGAGCTGTTACTTTCTGTGTGTTTGATTCCAGACCTTGATCCCTGTATTGTGTGTGTACTTGATCACAGGTTTATAGACAATTAAACTGATATCAAACTTCCTAAAAGAGTTCCCTCGATAGGACCTTTGTTCAGCAGGGTTTCCTTTACTTTCAAGCAGACAATGTATTATTACCTACATCAGCACTACTCAACATGTGGCCCTCTGGCTGCATGCAGCCCACGGCCTGTTTGTTTGCAGCCCGCGGGGAAGTTTGGGTTTACACAGGGCTCGACACACACAGCCTGCGGGTGGGATTCTTTGAACATGGCCTCCACTGGGAACACACTCCTCAACAGCAAGGTGTCTCCCAGGTGGGGTGAGCATTGAAAGATGCAAACGGATGGGCTGCCTGAAACAGACAGGTACGGGGTGTCGGCGTTTCTAGCCCCCCAGGGAGGAAGAGCCGGGAGCTCCATGGCATTGTGGGAAGTGATTTGAATTCATGCCCGTGAGTATGAAAGAAGCTATTTGCATATATTTGTATATATATTTGCATGTATATGCAACTACACTTAAGTTGCAGTCCTTGGCATGTGCTGTATCATTGTGACCCCTGGGGCTTGCAAAGTTGAGTAGCCCTGACCTACATACACTGAGTATTTTAAAAGTTTCTGAAATATTTTGGCAGCAGGATTTGTTAAAATACATCTTCTTGATTTTTATCCTAATCTTTGCTGTTCATCTTATAAAAATATTAAATGTCAAATAAATCTTACTTTGACAAATCTGTCAATATTATTTCCATTTCTTTTGCAAGTCAATTTAGATGAAATTTTCTTGCAAAAAATTCCTGCCAAAACTTCCTTGTCCCTTGAAGACAATGATTCCACTTAGGACTCTCCAAGTATATACAGGCAGTCCCCGGGTTACGTACGGACTGTATGTTTGTTCTTAAGTTGAATTTGTATGTAAGTCGGAACTGGTACATGTTGTAGGGGAAACTCTAGCCAAACATTTCTCCAGAGCTCAGTTTTATTCTCCCACACCTCACTTCCCTCAGTCCTTTATTCTCAAGCTGAGGTGTCTGCTGAGATAAGCCGCTCCGCGTCTCCCTGGTCTGCTGGGGGTGGGTGCTAGCTTCGCGTCTCCCTGGTCTGCTGTGGGGAAACAGCTAATGCGGGGTTGCCTCACCCCGTTTGTAAGTAGGGATCCGATGTAAGTCAGATCCATGTAACCCGGGGACTGCCTGTACATATATTCTTCAACACTACTATGAAAGAACACAAGGATATTGTATTTCCAATAAATGATATACAACTCAAAACGCAGAGAATGGTTATTTTTATTTTGTGTCCTCCTTTATCTCATGTGGTACAAAAGACAGCATTAGCACAATGAGCTGAACGTGGGAATAGATTCTAAGAATAGGCAGTCTGGCTTTGTGGTTAAGGCCCTGGGCTGGGACTTTGGAGATCCGTGTTAAATTTCCAATTCTTCCCCCAGTCACTTACTTTCTCTATGCCTGTTCTGTAAAATGGGAATAATATTTCTCTCTCTCAAACAAGGATATTGTGAAGATGACTTTCTTGATGATTATGAGGTGATACTATAGTGATGAGATTTTTTATAAGGAAATGACCCAAATTGTAGTCTCACCAATTCCACTGGTTCACATTTGTGATATAATGCAAGTCACTTCACTTCCTCTCCATCTCCAGTCTGTAAGTTCCAGCTCACAGAGTCTTTGCAAATGTTAATGACAAGTGTTTTGAAAACACTTTGTATGACAGTTAGCAGTTACCATCTTGGAAATACCAATTATCTCCGGTTGTAAGCACAGGGAAATACTGTATCACAGATGTCAGTATGGGGTAACAGTTGACTGTCTAAGGCTGCTTTTGTGTGTATTTTTAACAAATACTCCAGCTAAATTATGAACAACTTTAATGTGTACCCCTTTCTGTCACCTTAGCTTCATACTTTGCTGAAACATCAGCCAAAGTTCTGTCTTTAGAGATTTTTAGAGAACATTATATACAATGTTAACCTCAGAGTTATTGTATGTAAGACCCTGAAAGTATTAATAGTATCTCTTAGCTTTAATGAGAGAATACTACACCATTTCTAGTAATAGACTGTGGCGGGGTACCACCCGCCTCCGTCCCCTTTCCCCTGGGGAACAAAGCGTTAACCCCCAGCCTGGGGGCCTAGTCCGCACTTGCAGCAGGCCCAGGGGCCTAGTCCAGCACTCGCAGCAGGCCCAGGGGCCTAGTCTAGCACTCGCAGCAGGCCCAGCGGCCTAGTCCCGCACTGCGGGGTGGGGTAGGGGGGTCCGGGCCCTCCCTCTCCACGGGACCCCAACCCAGGGCCCTAATGGTGGTGGGTGGTTCCCACCACCGGCTCAGCGGGGGGTCCTCCCCCAAAACATGCTAAGCCCAGTGTGGGGGGGGGTGTTTCCCGGCCCCTTGCCCTGGGTTGCTTCTTACCCCCAATCTGGTAGCCGACGGAGGTCCCACCTGGCGATGCTGGGTTGCTGGCAGCGGCTTCGTCCGACGGTCTTGTCCCTGGGGTCGCCGCACCAGGCGTTCTGCAGTGGGGCGGGTGGCCAACGGGCGTCGGTGTTGGGGGCGGGCTCGCCCCGGGGCTGGTGGCAGCGGCAGCAGCAGCAGCGCCTCCTCCGGCTCTGGATCTGGCGGCGGGCCTGCAGCTTGGGCCGGAGCTCCTGCCTCCCCAGCATTCTGCCTCAACTGAGCAGCCCAGCAGTCTTTTATAGTGAGGCTGCACTTCGAGCATGCCCAGTAGGGCTGTGGGGGAGGGGCGTGTTCCGCCCAATAAATGGGCTCCCCTTCCTCCTGCTCAGTGCGGGGCAGGTTAGCCCCGTCACATAGACAAAAAACAATGGATAGTATATACCAAACAGTATATGGAATATAGGTAGTGTATCTACTGGTGTTCCTGATACACCACTTTGTTACTCATGTATCAGAGGGGTAGCCGTGTTAGTCTGAATCTCATGCATCTGACGAAGTGGATCTTTGCCCACGAAAGCTTATGCTCCAACACTTCAGTTACTCTATAAGGTGCCACAGGACTCCTCGCCACTTTGTTATTTGTTATATATATATTTCATTAAAAAAACAACAAATGGTCTAGTAGCACTTTATAGACTAACAAAACATGTAGATGGTATCATGAGCTTTCGTGGGCACAGCCAACTTCTTCAGATGACCAGAGTTTTGAGTTTAGGATGTGCAGACCCAAAATAAATAGGGGAGAAGGGAGAGAGGGGAAGGGAAAAAATGGAATAGGGGAGAAGGGAAGGAAAAAATGGAATGGGGTGGAAAACAAGAGGGTGTGAAAATATCAAAGGGAAAACCGAATAGGCAGAACTGGTAATCTATAAGCACCTAAAGATTGGATAGCAGATAAGGATCATAGGATAGCAAGTAGAGAGGAAGGGTACTAATGCAAGAATCTACACAGACAAAGAGCTGTTGGCACCTTCATTGAATGTTAGGTTGATAATGTCCCAGCCATCCATTATCTCGATTGAAGAGGCCTTCAGAGTGAGAATTGAATTTATGGATGAATTGTAATTCCAATTGTCTCTGTGTATTTGGCTAATAGAATTGGTTTGTGACAAAACAGCCACTTGAAGATCTTTTAAAGAGTGATTAGGTAGATTGAAGAGTTCTCCAACAGGTTTCTGTATGTTCCCTTTAGGTAAATCTGATTTGTGTCCATTGATTCTTTATATTTCATTATAAGGTTTCATTACAGTGAGAATACTTCTTTACATTAGCACATACACAAGAACACGTTCCCCTTGGTCCGTTTCTCAGAGATGATTCTCCGTATTTACACGGTAGCTGTAATATTTAGTGGGTTTCCTTTGAGTTCTTCAAAGCTTCTTTGAACTTTCTCACCCATTACCAAGACAGTTTCCCCAATTATCACCTGTAATACCATTAACTCACAAACATCCCACTCTCCCTACCTTTAATATCAGCAATTCACAGACACTTACCTTCCTTCCTCCCCCTTCCCACCCCCCCGCATCCCCCTTCTGTTCTGCAATGTGATTTGTCCTTTTCATATTTGTTCATTTTTTTAAATTGTATCCTTTGGTATATATGGTTGTGACTACTTTCTTCCACTATTTGATCTGAGGAAGTGGGTCTGGCCCACGAAAGCTCATCATCTAATAAACCATCTTGTTAGTCTTTAAAGTGCTACATTGTCCTGCATTTTGCTTCAACTACCCCAGACTAACACGGCTACATTTCTATCACTACTCAAAGCTTAAGACATTGTCAGCAGCTTGGTTCTTTTACAAACACTTCAGAGCCTTGTCAGCAAACAAAAGTCTAAGCATCCTGGTAGCTAGTAACATTTCAGTCTGGAGCTTAGTCTCATCAGTTTTGGGTGTGGTGAGAAATCAGTTGGTTGCTTGGTGCAGATATTGAAACAAGCATATCAAATATCCATTTACAGGTAGTCCCCGAGTTACGAACGGGGATTTTCTCACCCCGGAGGACTTGAGCGGCGGGATGCCTGGTCCTGCCGCCCGCCTCCTCTGGGGCGAGAAAAGCTGCTCCCCATTTCCCTGGTCTGCTGCGGGAGCCAGCAGACCAGGGAGACGGGGAGCAAAGCGGCGCAGGACCTGAGGCCGGACCCGCGGCCGTTTCCAGATCAGCTGGAAGCGCCGGGGGTTGGGCCGGGTCCTGCGCGGCTTTGCTCAGCGTCTCCCTGTTCTGCAGACCAGGGAGACGCTGAGCAAAGCCGCGGAGGACCTGGGCTGGACCGCGGCGCTGATCTGGAAGCGCCGCGGTCCGGCCCGGGTCCTCCGCCGCTTTGCTCCGCGTCTCCCTGGTCTGCTGGGGGGGGGAACGCAGCCAATTCCCCCCCCCCCCAGCAGACCAGGGAGATGTGGAGCAAAGCCCGGGGCCTGTGGTAGAGCAGGTGGGGCGCTGCCGGTTGGTCCCGCAGCACCGCTCCTTGGCGCTACTGGACCAACCCGGCAGCACCCCAGCTGCTCAGCCCCAGGAGTCCTGATTCAGCCGCTGCTGATCAGTTTCAGCAGTGGCTGAATCAGGACGCCTGCGGCAGAGCAGCTGGGGTGCTGCTGGGTTGGTCCAGTAGCGCCGAGGAGCGGCCACGCTACTGGACCAACCCAGCAGCACCCGAGCTGCTCTACCCCAGGCGTCCCCAAGTTAGCCGCTGCTGAAACTGACCAGCGGCTGACTACAGGAAGCCTGAGGCAGAGTTGCTCTGCCCCAGGCTTCCTGGAATCAGCTGCTGATCAGTTTCAGCAGTAGCTGACTTGGGGACGCCTGGGGTTCTTAAGTTGAATCTGTATGTAAGTCAGAACTGGTGTCCAGATTCAGCGGCTGAATCTGGATGCCAGTTCGACTTACATACAGATTCAACTTAAGAACAAACCTACAGTCCCTATCTTGTACGTAACCCGGGGACTGCCTGTACTGTATTTCTATGAGGGTCTCATTCTATCTGGTGCTTTGCCCACATAAATTCAGTTAAGTCAGATGAGGTTCCACAGTCACCTCTTTCTGTTCTCTCTGACACATTCCTAATTTAAAGCAGATAGCTAATAGCTAAATGGGATTTCCATAGGCTTTGTAGCTTCTAAGAGTGACTGATGTTCTCAGCTCTTCCTCTACAAAACATATAACAATGAACCATACATTTATGCTAATGGAGAGCTTCCTTAGTAAATATAAATGGAATAATTCTAATCTATATAAAAATGGCCAGATACTGGGATCCAGCACTGACAGTAAACACATCTCTTGGTCCTGCATCAATCAATTGATTCTTGTGTTTATATCCTTACCCAGAACCCAAACTCTAAGACTTTGTGTGTAGCCCACAAGAGTGCTTGCCCTAGCTGGAGTGTTTATACATAGCTTCAGATAGAACTACTGAGCATGCCTAGTAACCACCACAACCTTCATTCACATGTTTCTGGGCCGTTCTTGCCTTGCCTTCGCTCTCTACACAAATGCAGAGACATAGTGTTCAAACAAAAATCCATGTCCTCTCCACTGATTCTCTCCATTTCTTTGGATTTAATCTTTTCCCATATGAAAATAATTCAAATAAGGAGGACCTATACCATTAAGTTTCACTTTAAGATATTAGAAAAAAACTTAGGTATTTCTTAGACCATTAGTCAGATTTTCTGCATTGGGATTGAATTCAAACTCCACTGAAAGAGTTTGAAGAGCATGGCATCTCCAAGGCAGTCTTTTAGATCAGTGTCTGGGTTGTATGTCTATTTCTTATTTGTACATGTCTGATTATACTGGTAATTTTGACATCTGCACTTTTTCAGTATGTAGCTTAGAAAAATATAACTTCTTTGGCTATGCTATCATGGCTGCAAAACATGATTATTTCACAGGGCACGTACAATATATATGGT
Organism: Pelodiscus sinensis; assembly: GCF_052426305.1. Classification (NCBI taxonomy): domain Eukaryota; kingdom Metazoa; phylum Chordata; order Testudines; family Trionychidae; genus Pelodiscus; species Pelodiscus sinensis. The sequence continues at coordinate 62,545,472 of NC_143053.1, read as the reverse complement.
AACAATTTTGTTGTCAGGCTAAAATTTCTTTCTAATCATGCCATAAAATAATGTGTCAATGTCAGAAAAATGGAAGGACTGGAGAAAACAAGCAAGAATGCCGCTACAGTCAGTTGGAATTATGGATTTTACAATACTCTTTGATATTTTCGCTTGTGACGTTAATGATTCATTCTCTTTTTTTCACTCACTATTAAAATGCTGAATATAACAAAAATTGATTTAGAATAGAAAAGTCATTTTCTTCAGATTTTACTGATGGGAAAAAAATCTATTAGTTTTCTGTTCAGAATGGAAGCATTTCATACATGCTGTCTCATAGCTTTTCAGTAGAATCAGTCAATTTATGTTGCAGCAGCATTTCCCTAAATGATTATGAAATGCCAGAGTTTAGTGGTCATTATTATTGCTATGCTCTATCATGCCTGCATTTTCTAGGAAGCTCTACTAAATTTAACTGGAAAATGTGTAGTCAAGTTCATTAAAGTTGGAAGGGCCTTACATTATTTCCTTAAACAGCATAACTTTCTCTTCATATTATGAATGAGAACTCAGATCCAAATCTTGATAATCACTTGCAGTTTCTCCCTGCCTGTCCACGAGCATCTAGGGATCCTACCTGAGTTTGCATTGTGGCCTCCTGGCTCTGCTATATAGTGCAGGCTGCAATATTGCAAAGCAGGTTTCAACTTATCTATCAAGCCACACAGAGAAGCAAATGAACATAAAATGTTTAAAGGTCAGAGCAGCAATGACCTAGGTTCATTCCACAAATATCTCTTGTTCTTTATGGGTGGATTTGCAGGTCTACAGAGCATGTCTAGTGTTTCTCAACAGACAGTCAAAGCAATAATACAGAGCTAACTTAGGCAGTACAGTAACATCATATGAATGGCATGTTTTGCAGATAAATAATGTTGAAACAAATACATTGGGTGGGCAACAGTGTTCCCTCTAACATTTTCTATCCTTGGGCGGGTTGAAATTTCTCATGCGTACCACCAATATTGAGGTAGAGCATAGGCGTGGATGTGCACCACCAGTCTAAACAAAACACGCACATGTAATTTTAATCAGTCCATAGGTGTGGAAGAATATATATTGAAACAAGGGATATTTAACACAGAGCAATGCATATGATAGTTAATATGAAATTAAATAAAAAAGAAAATTAACATTACCCTTGGAGTGTACGTATCAACCTTTCTACATGTATCAACCTGAGGCTTGTGAGCAAATTGCGGCTCCTAATGGAACCAGGACGGAACCCGGAACTGCTCAGATCAGCCACTCTCATGGCCGGGCCGCTGTGAGCCACATGCATGCTCACGGCCCTCACCATTCCACTCACGGCCCCCAGTACACTGCGTCTTATACTGCACATGCAGGCCAGATCACACACAGCATCCCAGCCTGCATCTACTAGCAGCTGGCCACTGAGCGCAGGCAGTGGCTTCGGCAGTGGCTCTGGGACCCACGCATATGGTTGGGGTGGGGGGGAAGGGGTGGGGGGGGGCAGATGCCTGGCTCTAGAGAAGGGGAGGGGAGGGGGATCGGGTTGGGGTAGAAGTGGTGTGCATGGTGTCCTGGATGCGGCGCAGCAGCTCTGGCTCTGAGCATAAGGTTAGGAGGGTGGAGGATTGGGTTACAGCAGGGAGGGGAGGTGTCTGGCTCTGGGGAAGTGAAGGAGAAAGGAAGGGGGATTGGGTTGCGCATGGCATCCTGGCCAGCTCATGCTCAAAGCCGGTCGTTCAGCGCATGTGCCTCAGTGCGTGGAGGGAGACACGCGGCTGTAGCGGTGGGGGTGGTTCTGGGACCTGAGAATTAGGTTAGAGCGAGGGGGAAGGTATGGGGGGGGGGCACTGTGCCTGGCTTTGGGGAAGGGGAGAAAAGGGGGATTGGGGGGGGAGGTTGCCTGGCTCTGGGGAGGGGGACTGGGTTATAGCCAACTGCTCTTCCCGTTCCCTAAACAGCTGGCACGCTTCCTGAAATGCTAGGTCTGCCACACCAACAGGGACTTCCCCCTGCTGTGTGTCTGAGCAGGGGGCGGGGGGAGGGAGTAGGAATCCTGGGACTGCATGCCAGCTTCAACTTCTCAGGAAGCATGCGGCTGTCATGAGGAGCAGAGGAAGAGCGTGCACTTCCTGAGAAATTGGAACTGGCATGCAGTCCTGGGACTCCTTCACACTCACACTCTCCCTCCCTCCCTGCAGGCAGGCAGCAGAGGAGAAGGAAGTCCCTGGCAGAGCAACAGACTGGGCATTTCAGGAAGTGCTCCAGCTGTTTAGGGGAGGGGAAGAGCAGCCCGCTCGCTTCCTGAGTCCCAGGATCCCCAGGTACTGGCCCCAGCAATCTCTGTCCCCTCGCTCTGGCCAGACCCTCCCCCCCCCCCCCCCCGCCCACTGGCACCCTACCCTAGCACCCTGTCTTCTGCCTCCACCAGCACAGTTTGGGCCATATTAGTGAGGCTTGGGTTTTTTTGGAGGGGTTGTTGTTTTTGCATCTCACTTGTGTGACCCCGACTAACTTTTCTGTGGGTCAGTGTCCCCTGACTCAAAACAGGTTCCCCGCCCCTCTCATAAATAAAGACAACGCTAAAACATTCTGTGTTTGACATAATATTTTACTTAAAAATAAAGCCTGGCCAATTGGGGCCAAGTCCCCATATGGCTGCAGCATCATAATACTCCTGCAGACCCCAAACCTGAGCTTATCATACACTGGAACCCTCTGTCCTGAGCCTCTCTCATCCCCAAACTCCTGTACCCCCATATCCCCAGTCTTCCGCCACAACACTTCTGCACCATCCACACACTGCAGATCTGTGTCCTGAGCCCTCATACTCACAGCCTCCCTGCCCTGAGCCCCTCATGTACCCCAACCCAAACTCCTGCACCCTCACAGCCACAAGCCTGCAACTTGCTCAGCACCTCAACCCTACACCTGACCCCAACACTCTCCAGCCTGGAGGCCCCTCCCTGAGCGAGCATCCTCTTCTCTACTTCCTCCTGCACCCAAATTCGCTCCCAGAGCTTGCACCTCTCACCCCTTCCCACTGCTTTTTTGTGAACCACAGTAGCAGTGGAGACTGCATGAAGAGCCGGGGCAAAGTTGTTGAGCCTTCCCCCCCTCCCCTCAAGTCAGGGCTGTGAAGGCCCCCCAGGGAAAAGTTGTTAACAAAACAAACAAACAAGCATCCCTGGGATGGTGTACCAGCACCTATTTATCCCCAGTGCAGTAGTGTTGGGTTTTTTTGGCTCAGCAACTTTGTCCCGGCTCTTCACACTGTCTCCACTGCCTGCTATTGTGGCTCTTCGTCTGGAACGGGTTGGCCACCCCTGCAATATGCCATGTATTAATTAGTAACAGATTTTGTAAAAATCAGTAAGTTCAGAGTTTTAGATATCTGCAACACTCCAAAGATATTCTGTTAAAAGAATCTTTTTCCTTCTTATCTTAACCCATTAACACCTTATTCAAACTTTGTTTGAATTGCAACCATGCAAATGTCCTGGCACACACATTTCCCTTGCAGCCTACTCTCCCACTCAACCCAGTCAGACAGAGAGGTCTGCAGCTAGTCAGGCACCCCCAAAAAACTGCCCCTGCCTCCACTCCACTGCACAGATGCCATCACTCACCCACCCTCTCTTTTCCCCCCCACCTACCCCATGCATTCAATCCCTTATCTCTCCCTTCCTAGGAAGCTTGAGAGTGCTGAGTGTTCACCTCTCTCTCCTCCTGCAGAGGGATGCTCTAAACTCCCCTTCCCTCCCCTCTGACTCCTCATCAGCCAATTAATTAATTACTTACTCATTCACTCCCCATCCCCCCAGCCACTAATTGTGTCCTTATCTTCCTTTTTTACCAGCTCTCTGGAGCTCCTCAGTTCAAGCAGGCAGCAAGCTGCTTGCTCAGTGAGACACCCCTCTCCCCACAGATCAGCTGAGCTCCCTGCCAGCAGGGATCTTTGAACTTTTGAGTGGAGCTCAGAAAACGGCTGTGTGAGCGCACAGGTGCACACCTTACAGGGAACCTTGGTGGGCAATAATTTTTGGTGAGGGATCATTCCAAGAATTTGCAAGTGGTCAGGGGCCGCACTCTTCCATGATATTAATGAAGGCGGTGTAAGGTCTGGAATGCAGGTAGGGTGCATCTGGAAGCTTGGGGTAAGGGATTGGGGAGGAGGAGAGGGTGTGGGATCTGGGAGAGCATTTAGATGAAGGAGGGGGTGTGTGACCAGGGATAGGAGTCTGGGGTGCAGAGTCTGGGAGAGTGTATAAGTGCAGGGGAGAATTGTAATCTGGAGGAGGCATTCAGGAGAGGGTGCAGGATTTGGGAGGGGTTTTGACCTGGGTCAGGAGTGCAGGACGGGGTGCAGAGATCTGGATTGTGTCGGGATAGGGGATTTGGGAGCTAGGTCTGCAGGTTCCTCAGCCAGGGTCCCTGCCTTCCCTGCCCCTGCACTGGCTGTGAGGCCATGTGTGGCTATGAACACTGCAATCCCAGAGGAGAATGGCCTCTCCCCCCTTCTCCTGGGTTTGCAGCATTCAGAAAACTGCTTTGTGAGGCATGTGGGGGTAGGGCAGTCAAGGAGCTTTGCTGAGGCTCCCATGGGCTGCCAGATCCGGTGACTTGGTTGACCAGGTTTGGCCTGTGGGCCATATTTTGCCAGCCCCTATATTAAGACTTAGTATATATTAGAACAGTTACACCGTATTTACAGTTTACCATTCTTAGGACCCAGTCAAGACAGAATCTCTCTGAACATGGGGTTTAGGGAAGACCCACAAGATGACAATGTTGTGAAACTGAAATGAGATTGAGTTCAGTTTCAATCTTAATTAACTTAGCTAAAATGGATGGTCTTGTAGCAAAGCCCATGAATAGATGTACTGTCAAACCAATTTCCATGTAATACCCATAGAATTTAAAGCAAATCTGGAGAAAAGGGTAAGCAGTGAGGTGGTAACATTTGCGGATGATACCGAACTGTTTAGGATAGTCAAGACAGAAGCAGACTGTGAGGGACTCCAACAAGATCTCACCAAACTGAGCGATTGGGCAACAACATGGCAAATGAAATTTAATGTGGATAAGTGTAAAGTAATGCACATCAGGGAAAAATAACCCCAACTATACGTACAGTATGATGGGGGCTAATTTGGCTATGACAAGTCAGGAAAGAAATCTTGGAGTTATCGTGGATAGTTCTCTGAAAACTTCCACACAGTGTGCAGCGGCGGTCAAAAAAGCAAATAGGATGCTAGGAATTATTAAGAAAGGGATAGAAAATAAGCCACAGAATATCTTACTTCCCCTGTATAGAACTATGGTACGCCCACATCTTGAATACTGTGTACAGATGTGGTGGTCTCACCTCAAAAAAGATATTTTGGCTTTGGAAAGGGTTCAGAAAAGGGCAACTAAAATGATTAGGGGTTTGGAACAGGTCCCATATGAAGAGAGGTTAAAGTGACTGGGACTTTTCAGTTTAGAAAAGAGGAGACTGAGGGGGGATATGATAGAGGTCTATAAAATCATGAGTGGTGTGGAGAGGGCCGATAAAGAAAAGTTATTTATTAGTTCCCATAATAGAAGGACTAGAGGACACCAAATGAAATTAATGGGTAGCAGGTTTAAAACTAATAAAAGAAAGTTCTTCACACAGCATGTAGTCAACCTGTGGAACTCCTTGCTAGAGGAGGCTGTGAAGGTTAGGACTATAACAGAGTTTAAAGAGAAGCTAGATAATTTCATGGAGGTTAAGTCCATAAAAGGCTATTAGGCAGGGGATAGAAATGGTGTCCCTGGCCTCTGTTGGTCAGAGGCTGGAGAAGGATGGCAGGAGACAAATTGCTTGATCATTGTCTTTGGTCCACCCTTTCTGGGGCATCTGGTACTGGTGACTACAAGGTTGGGGATTTTGAGGACTCTGCTACTCAGGAGAGTGGAAGGAAGGGGAGCCCTCAGGATCAGGGAGGCCTTTGGGTAAAAGAAGTGGGAGCAGGGACTCAGATCCTTTCGCTGGTCCATTTCACCAGGGTAGTATAGAAGCCAGGAAAGTTCCCCACAATAGAAGGACCATTCCCCCGCTTACAAAGATAAGAATTTTGATCAGATACTTGTAGGTTTTCTTTTGAAGTGCTAAATATAACTGCACTATAACGTTCCATGGTGGGAGAGGTTTTAATAAGCGTTTACTGTAAGAAAATGAATTTTATAAGATATCTTTTAATTTGAGAGAGAAGCCAGTATGAACATGTGGGGGCACGTCTCAGCTGTGTGAACTTCAGAGGAGTGATAAGAATTTTACGCCAGCTGAAGATCTTTCCCACAGGATCTAATTTTTCTCTCATTTACACTGGTTTTACACATGCATAACTTCTTTTGGATTCAAAGGCATTATTCTTGATTTACCCCTGGGTATGTCAGAACAAAATCAGGTCACCTTCTCCTTGCCAGGTTGGAACCAAATTTATTCTTAAAATCATTGACCTATAAGCAGAGGAAGTCTGAGACTTAAAAATATAGACTCTGTGGTAAGTAAGAGAAGTGAGAGTGAATGACATTTTAGTCAGAGACAAATGAACCAACAGTGTACCTGCACTTCAGGGCTCCTTCAGTTGTTCATTTTGAGTATGTCCCTAAGGATGATCCTATGCAAATCCCAAATCACCTGCTCTGGTTTATTTTAGCTTGTTTTTCTGTGGCTCCAAGACTTGCTTTTAGATCTTTGTTTCTAATGCTGTACCTACTGCTAGGATTTAAATTTAAATAACTCACAGTATAAATTAAAACATAATTTATAGATAATCTTTTGGCATTCTTGTCTGTTTAATTTGAGCTCATTCACATTATGTTTGCTTAAGGACTGGACATTATACCTTTCAGAGTTTGGGGTACAAATTCTGTGTTCTTTCTCAGGAGGATGGAAAGAATAACATTGTTAGAAAACCCTAAGCACTTAAAATATGAAAATAACTAGTTACAGGAAGATACCATTGAATAAATAACCAAATATTTTCAGAGTCCATAGAATCTCTTAAATGTACTACACAAATGTAAAAATTCACATTATACTTTACAAAGTTAGCCTTATTTTTACTCCATCCCATTTTATACTTAATTATCATCTGACCATCTATATATCAGAAAACCTCCTGAGCCAGACGCCATATTATATTATACACATTTCAAATGCAGGCTGCAAGGAGAAACAAGACTGAACATATGTGGCCCACAGACTGTCTTCAAATTCATCGACTTATTACTTTTTATCTACTTAGTATTTTGACTCTAACCAGAGCTGGTCAGAAATTTTTCAGTGAATCACTTTTTTTTGTGAAAGGATGCCAATTTATCAAAACAAAAATGTTCCATAGGAACATGGAATCTTAAAGTCCTTTCTAAAGGACTTGAGTTCCACTGAAGCCAATGTATTGCTAGATAGATACACGTATACATAACTGTATATGTAAACATATAGACACATATATTAAAAATGTTTACATTCACTTTACATTATGCTGCCAGAATGGAGCAAAGGAGCCATAGTATAAATGAGTATAAATGAGAATCAGACCAAATACGTACAGTGAAAATGTAGCCATTTTTTTACGTGAAAGGCACGTAAGCTCTATTATTTGCTTTGTACGTACGGTTTGGAAGAGGGAATCTTATAAAGCTTCTGTTATCCAAACCCATCATAGAAAATGGCTTGTGTTCACTATGAGACCTAAAATTAGATCCTTTAATTTATTTTATCATTGAATTATTTCAGACAGATCAAGAAATTACTTGATTTTAAATAGAAACAAATATATTGGACCAGTGATTTTTTCAAAATTTCAGGTGTCACTTGAGAGATGATTCTTCTATATGCCCCCATTGGGTCTAATTCTGAGTTATTGGTTGATTTCAGGAATAATTAAGCCAAATAGTGGTGAATTGAAAAATGAAACTTCTCTGAAAGGCACACACTGAATCTGATTACTGATTCCTTCTCAGTTTGTGGCCCAATGCAGGTCAATCAGGAAATGAGGCTAAAGGGAGCAATTATTAACCTTCAGTTTGAACAGCTCTGTTGGTTTTACTTCCAGAGACATTAATTAACCCCTGTAGTTTTAGGCAATTGTAACAGTGTAAAACCACTCAAACTTAGGAATTTCTGCAGAATGCCAAAATAGGCCTCCAGGACATTCAGGTTGTTTTGCTTTCCTTTTAAAAGCTTTCAGCATAACAACTGTGATATTTAAACTCTTTTATTCTAAAGAGCATTTCCTTTCTTTTATTTGAAGCTTGCTACCAAGAACATCTTGACATTTTGAAAATGAACACAGGTCCCTGGAGGCCATGCAACGTACTCGGGCTTAGCAGCTGCTTGAGTCAGTGATGTATACAATCATATTAAACATGTATTAATTGTGCATCAGAGTGACTGAAGGTTTGCTGAAAACAAAGCCCACACACTAGCAATCCATTACTTTGCACCTCTGCATTCACAGAGAGCTACTTCAGGAAAAAGGTGAAGGAGCCCATATTAATTTCTTCAATCAGTGCCAGCTTCATAATTCCACCTGTGAGCTGTCAAGAAGTCAGATTTAGCTTTAATAGAGAGCTGTGTACAGAGAATTCTGCCACAAAGCCTCCTAATGAGCGTTGATTACATTAAAAATTGCTTCTTAGGGATGGCATACTTATGTATGAATTATAGCCATTGCAAAGTTAAAAGTCTGAAAGGAACAAATATTGAGGAAAAAGAAACAAATACTTGTATAGTGGGAGTAGTCTTTGCTATTTTTTAAAGTTTTTTTCAGTTACAGAATAACATGGCTGCCCCTCTGAAACTTTTGTATGGGGTAGGGGATTGTCACAAAACAGGCATTTAAATTTGCCAAAAGATTATTTGCACTGACTGCAGTTTTCCTGATTTTAGGTCCCCATAAACTCATTTCTTAATACCAGAAATGGTGCCAAATAACACAAGGCCAGATTCTGTTCTCACTATAATCAGTTATCCAATCGGATTACATAAGTGGCAGGAAGAGTGGGCTGAGTTTATTTGGCTCAGTATCTCGGAATCAGCTTTGAGGTTTGATCAAGTTCAGTCAACTCTTCCTAGTTCTCTGATTGGCTGAGCAGATGAAAAAGAATTTTAAAAAAGTCCTGATTGACCACTATTAAAGGCAAATGGGACCAATCAAAATTTGTCTCAATTTGTTTGATACAGGTGGCAGTCTGTAAATAGACTACACCATTTTCTTTTACCGGTTAAGCCTACAGACATATTGCTTCCAAAGGGGGTCAGTCTTCTTGCTGTATATGAATGAATTTGCCCTCACTTTATCCTTTGATTTGTGGCTTGAAAGATTCTTTATATAGAATCTGAAGGAGTTGGACTGAAACAGAATCCTTTCAGTACATTTGTTGTCCTGTTCCTAAATTGTGTGTCTTTGGATTCACATACTACCTTACTCAATATTTTTTGACATTTTACTGTATTTCAGTGGAAATAATAGAGAAAAAGTATTAGCAGTAGTAGTATAATTAAAAAATAGGCCTTTACATTCCACACAGTTCTACGTCTCGTCTTGTTAAATATATTTATTTTAACAGTAGTTATTTATTATTGATGCCATTTACCCATCTATGAATTCATCTACCGTCTATTACAGAGTGTTTCCTTGGAAATAGTTGTTTCTCTTGGACTGTGTCACGTGAACTATTGGAAATTTGGGACCAGATTGTTGGGAAGATGTATCCAGAAATTCAACTAATATGGAAATAAAACTAGCCGCAAGGAAGGAAAATGGAAACAATAGCCTTATAGAGAACTTTTTCGCAACCCATATTTTAACTTCTTTCTTAGCTCAAGTGATCTAAGGGGCCAATGCTGTAGTGAAAAAAATATCAGAGCATGGCAATTTTGTAATTGCCCTACTTGTTTACTCAAGTTTGTAAAATTCTATATTATGACTCTTAAAAAAAGCAAAAAGAAATACTCAGTTCAGTTCAAACTAAATTAAAAATTACATACATCTGGGTGAACTGAAAAAATCAATTTTGAATCTTCTTCAACTCCAAATAGATTTTTGGGACATTTTAAAAGGGGATAAATTCACAAGCTAACTAGAGCAGAGGAAATTTCCCCCTTATAATAACCTTATAATAACCCCAGGGATTAGAGGTGGACGTCCCAGGTTCAATTTTCTTGTCTACCTTATGTGGAGAAGGAATTTGAGCAGGGGTCACCAATATTGCAGGAAAGGATGCTAGGTTTTGGACACTTTTGAGTAGGGCTTTCTCAGCCTTTCCTGTTGAAGTTCTTCCACTAATAATACATTATTATCATTTAAGCAAGAACCTGAACGTGAGTCCTTTGCAGCTTAAGTTAGCACCCTGTCTACCAGGCTATATGGTCCTCCATGCTCTTGTTCTCTTTGTGGTACAATGAATATTAACGGTCATTCATATTAGTACTCCATAGTCCAGGGATAGGCAATAATCTTTGACAGGGAATCTTTGACTCCAAGATTTTTTAAAGTAGTCAAGGGTCGCACTCTTCCATGATATTAATGGAGGAGGTGTGGGGGTTTGAGATGAAGGTTGGGTGCAGAAGGGAGGTTGGGGTAAGGGATTGGAGTGCAGGAGGGAGAGTGGGGTTTGGGTGAAGGAGGCAGTTGTGACCTAGGGCAGGGGACTGGGGTGCAGGGTTTTGGAATGGGACCTAGCGCAGGAGGGAGTTGTGACCTAGGGCAGGGACCTGGGATGAAGGGGATTGGATTGTAACCTAGGGCAGAGGACTGAGGTATAGGAGTTTGGGTTATAAACTAGGTTAGGAGGGGACTGTGATCTGGGACAGGGTATTGGGGTCCCAGATCTGGGAGGAGGTAGGGGTACAAGAGGGAGGCAGAGGGTTGGGTATCTTGTATGGTGGGGGAAGAGAAGGGTTGAGGTGCCAGAGGCAGGCTCTGGACAGGAGACTTACCAGCCAGCAGCCCAACCAGCATGCCTGCAGACTAAATGCCTGCAGAGCTTAAAAAGTTTCTTAGACTGCCTGCCCTGTGCCTGCATAAACTTCAGGACCATGTACTTGTATGAATAACTGAGCAGGAGGGGAGGGGGCTGTGGTTCTTTGTGTGCTGCCTTTTATTCAAACAGCTCTCATTGGCCAGTTTCTGGCCAGAAGCCAGCCAATGGGATTGTGCTGGGGGCAGGAGTTATGCCTGAAACTTTCCCTCCAGGCTCTCAGATTTTAGAGAGAAACGGCCCTGCAGCTGCTTTTCTGAGCCATGTGTGGGGCTGCGGGGCAAGCAGGGGAGCCAGCCTGGGGCTCCACATTGTGTCTGGGGGCTAGAGCTGGTGGCTTGGTGCGCCTGATCCAGCTCCTGGGCAGTATTTTGACCAGGCCTGCCATAGTCATTCACCATCATCACCTTCTCCTCCAGCTCTTCTGGCTAATTCATGAATTACACTTAAACCATGCATCTAAAAATACTTGGCCAAAATTTTTTTCACACATTGGACAAATTAGTGAACAGTTTTGGTTTGGTGAAAAAAGCATTTTTTCAACCAATTCTAGTGACAAATCCTGACTAATCCCCCTTCACCATATATGGCTCTCAGAGCATATTCCCCTTCCAATTCTAGATGGAAAAAAGACAACAATTCTATCCCCAGTTATGGTGAAAAACTATCCATAATTTTATCTCATTCTTATTTTCTTACTAATCCTGTGATATCTTGCAAGTAGCATTCTGAGACAAAGTACCATTGACTTATTTTAAAATCACAGCATTGCGTGCAAGAAATTGTCACCCAGAGACCTTTTGTCTGATGAGATGATTCAGAGGGAAATAGTAACAAAGCATCAGAAAAGCAAAGCTTCTGATCAGTTTATTTTCACTAGAACATTGTTTTAGGCTGCCAAAAAGAATTATTTACCTTTCCAATTAACAGAAAATGGCAATTGGCAGTGCTTGACTGCATCACTAGTGAGTGACATAGGATTAAAATAAATTTGAAGACATGGGATCATTAAGTTCAGTGCTTCTCTTAAAAAAACAAAAAACACCACTCTTAAATACTGACCTGCAATTGTATAATTATTACATGATATTTTTGTATTTGGGTCTGAGCCAGAACTTTGATACATCTAGTAAGATGTATTTACTTAATTGCAGTAAATTTTAAAAGGGTAAGTTGTATAGGGAGTGTGACGGCACTTCGGGGAGCCCCTGACCCTGGACCCCCATCCACAGCCAGATGTGACTCTCGGCCATCCAGTAGAGTAGAAGGTTTTATTGCTTCTCAGAGATACAGCGTAGCATAGGAGCGAAGTTAGTACAGGAGGCAGGGCAGACAGCCTTATTCCTCTCGGGGGGAAGGGGCGTCACCCCCTTCCTTGGTCTAAAACATCCTTACTCATCCTAACCCAGCCGAGACTCACCCAACTCCCAGGCCCTACCCCTCAACCTGGTGGTTCCCTCCCTCCCCCCCCCATCTTCTTTTGTCTCTCCCTCTGGGAATAGCCTTGTTACCTGCTCAGGCTGAGACGTAGGTGTATACGACCAATACACACGTGGAGTGAGTCATTGGGAATCACACACAGCAACACAGCCAGGTGGGAACATCTGGTTACAAGATAGACAGTACCCCCACTACATCACAGAGAGAAAAGGACTTTAACTTATTATGTCTGGCATCCTTTTGGCAAAGATGAACTTAATTTTGTAACATAAGCTTAATTTTAGTGGCTTAGTCATTCAAATAGAACATATTTGGGGACAAGTTATATTCCAGTTTATAGCAACTGCCCTTTGTTCTCACAATATTAAAGGATCTGAAGAGTCAGAAGAATGTCGTAGGTATGTCAATATTTCCTTCACAAAGTAAATAAATGGAGCACATCTCTTAGTCATCTATTATACTACCTGGCTTCTCTGTTGTACACAGAACACTCAGTACTCAATCCTACACTAATTAACATCAGCGTGGAACAGGGCCGTCTCAGTTTTTGCTCCCAGGCTGTGGAATTCTCTTCCTTGGGATAGTCGTATGGCGCCAATGCTAACATTGTTTTGGAGTCAGGCTAAAGCCACCCTTTTTACTCGTGCTTTTATTGGTGTTTGAGTCTATACGTGTATGTTCCTCTTCTCAATATTTTTAGCAGGTTTTATGTCCCTCTGGGGTCTCGTATTTTACATTTTTATATATATTTGTATTGTGTGTTAAAAATTTTCGTAAGCCGCCTCAAATATTTTAAAAAAGAGGCGGAGTAAAAATATTTAAATAAATAAATAAAAATAATTACACAAAGCACAACTCTGTTCTTCTCATCCGGGATACAGATCATCTTTGTAGACATCTACAAAATTCTTAAATTATGTATATTGCCTAATCCAGGTTCTGAATTCACTGCTTCTTGTAAAACATTATTTCACACCAAAGATGAGCCAGTGACTTGACTATCTTGTACAATTTAACAATAAATAATTTGCATATGTAAATTAAAAAATAATAAATATTGAAGCTAGAAAGTTCCTAGGTACTTAGGAAATTGTATAAAATGAAAGATGATATAAAGATACTAATGTACAGCTATTGATTTTTTGAAGACTAATTTATAACTAGCAATTTTATAGCACCAGAAGTGCAACACTGGAAGACTTGCTATGGCTTTAATGATGCAGTGTTGATCTACAGAGATAGAGGACATTTAAGAGTGAATTTTCCATTCCCATTTCATGTGCATGACTTTTCACAAAGCTTTGTGTTGTTTCCTAACACTGGAAGTTGGTGCTGGGGGTGCAGAACCTTTAATCCCTAAATCAGTGGGTCAAATTCAGGTCAAGTTATTAGTGGATGAAAATGTTAGCAATATGACATCTGCATGGTGACATTTATGACATGAAACAGCAATTTTAATTCATTTCCCTATGGCTAGATGGTACTAACACAAAATTCATCATAATAATTAGTTGGCAATTCCGGCACGAAATAAAGTTAATGAATGAGTTCATATAATAACTATCTTCCTGTTTTCTGACAGGTGTGTGTAAATTTTCCCTGCAGCCAAGTGTGCTGCTACCAGTTCTATGGGTAATTGGAGGACTTTTGATGTGTCCAATCCTATGTGTGTCATGTGTGCTTAATTTCTAATGGGAAAAAAATAAAAAAATATAGTACTATTTCCTTTAAAGTAAATCTATTAGATCTAATCTATCTGGATTTCTGTACAGTATGTGATACAATTCCACATGGTAAATTATTAGTTAAATCAAAGAAAGTAGCGATTAATACAAGAATAGAAAGGTACATAAATAACTGGTTAAAGGGGAAACTACAGCAGGTCATGCTGAAAGGGGAACTGTCGGTCTTAGGATCAATTTAACATTTTCATTAGTGACTTGGTACAAAAGTGGTAGAAAGTTAGTAAAATTTTCTGAGGACACAATGTTGGGAGGTATTGCCAATACAGAGGTGGCCCAGAATATCATATACGTTTTGGATGTCCGTGAAAACTGGAGTAATAGAATTGAAATGAAATCATGCAACATGCAAGGTCATGCACTTGGGGACTAACAAGAGTTTTTGTTATAAGATGGTGATGTAAACTCTTGTATCAGTTGGAGGTGACAGAGGAAGAGAGACATGGGGCATTGATGGGTCACAGGATACCAGGTGAGGTATTGCCAAGAGAAATAGGAAAATATTATTATTACCATTGTACAAGGCACTGGTGAGAGCTCATCTTGAATATTGTGTGCAGTTCTTGTCTCCCACGTTTAAGAAAAATCAGTTGAACCTAGAGCATGTGTAGAGACAGGCTATTAGGATGATCACTGGAATGAAGAGCCTACCTTGTGAGAGAAGACTTAAAGAGTTTTGATCACTGGAATGAAGAGCCTACCTTGTGAGAGAAGACTTAAAGAGTTTTGCTTATTTAGCCCAACTAAACGAGGGATGAGGGGAGATATAATTGCTTTCTATAAATACATCAGAGGGATAAACACCAGGGAGGAAGAGATGATAATGTTGACACAAGAACAAAATGTAGGCTTGAAATTAGACGAAGGTTTTTAACTACCAGAGGAGTGAAGTTTGAATCAGCTTTCCAAGCACAGTAGGGGGGGAAGGGGGCAAAAGTTGTTACATGTTGTCCGATCGAGGCTGATAAATTAATGGAGGGGATGTTATAATAAGATAGGCAGTATGCCTTTGTAGGCTATCTTGTCTGCTATTAGCAAATATCTCTAATGGTTGGAGGTGGTACACTGGAAAGGGAGTTAGAACAGAAAATTCTCTCCTAAATACCTGGCTAGTGGGTCTAGCCCACATGCTCAGCATCTTTTTTGCCTTCTTCTGCAACTCAGTGCCTGCATCACTTGAACTAGAGTAAATGATAGATTCTCTGTAACTTGAAGTCTTTAAGTCAAGATTTGAAGACTTCAGTAACTGAGCAAGAGGTTATGGTCCCATTGTAGGTGTGGGTGGAAGAGCTTCTATGATCCGCAATGTGCAGGAGGTCAGATAAGACTGAAGGACCAGAAGGGACAATGAGTAGGACTTGGAGCAAGGGTTGTCGATTATTTTTTGTCAAAGCGTAAATTTCTTGGTCAAGATATAGTCAAGGTCTTGACTCCAGAGAAATACCACAAGGTGTTCAATGAACACCTACAATACTGTGAAATATATTAAGTGTCTATATTGGTTATAGTGATAGAAATGCAGCTGTGTTAGTCTGGTGTAGCTGAAACAAAATACAGGACTATGTAGCACTTTAAAGACTAACAAGATGGTTTATTAGATGATGAGCTTTCGTGGGCCAGACCCACTTCCTCAGATCAAATAGTGGAAGAAAATAGTCACAACCATATATACCAAAGGATACAATTAAAAAAATGAACACATATGAAAAGGACAAATCACATTTCAGAACAGAAGGGCGATGGGGGGGGGGAAGGAAGGTGAATGTCTGTGAGTTAATGATATTAGAGGTGGGGAAAGATAGATGTCTGTGAGCTAATGGTATTAGAGGTGATAATTGGGGAAGCTATCTTTGTAATGGGTAAGGTAGTTGGGGTCTTTGTTCAACCCCCCACGGAGAGTGTCGAATTTTAGCATGGACATCGTACCCAAAGGACTGAAAGTGAACAATCTATTAAGATAAACATACTATACTGGCTAAAGTGAAAGACTCTGCCTCACACTATCCAAGAAATTAAGAAATCACCTGATAAGTATTTTATACAAGAAACAGAAAAACATCAAGAATGACATTTCTAACTTAGAGAGTCTCATCTCAAGACAAACATCCATACTGACTGACACCTTGCAAGACTTTTGTTCCACCAGACAAGAAATCTACTATACACGCTTCTATTCCCTACAACAAAGAAAAGACAATAAATTTTCCAAACTGCTCCACACCACAGGCTACAACAGCAACAACCTCAACCCACCGGATAATATTGTTAACCTCTCCAGCTACAAACTCAATCCAGCAGAAGAGTCTGTCTTGTCCAGGGGTCTCTCTTTTTGCCCCACGTCCCCCACAAACTGGATACAATTTTGTGGTGACCTTGAAACTTTTTTTCGCCGCCTCCGCCTCCAAGAATATTTCCAAACCACCAATTAACACCAATCTGACCTACCAGATCCTCCCTATCAACACAAAAGGAAGAATAATTCTACATGGACTCCCCCTGACGGTCGGAATTACAATCTGGATTTCTATATACAAAGCTTCCGCAACAAAGCACAGACTGACATTATTCGCAAACAACAACAAACGACACACAATCTCAGCTGCGCTGAACAACATGCCGTCCAGAGTCTCAAAAACAACCTGGACATTATAATCAAACCAGCTGACAAAGGTGGTGCTGTGGTCATTATGAATAAGACCGACTATAACCAAGAGGCAACCAGACAACTCTCCAACACCACATTTTACAAACCTCTCTCCTCTGATCCCACCTCGGAATACCAAAAGAAATTACTCTGTCTCCTTAAAAGCCTCCCTACAGCTACTCTGGAAGAAATCCACACAGAAACACCTTCTGACCCCCGACCAGGACTTTTCTATCTGCTTCCCAAGATCCATAAACCTGGACACCCCGGATGCCCCATCATCTCTGGTATTGGCACACACACTACTGGTCTATCCAGCTTTGTAGACTCTCTCCTCAAACCCTACGCAACCAACACCCCCAGCTATCTCCGAGACACTACTGACTTCCTAAGGAAACTACAAAACATCGATAACCTCCCCAATAACACCATCCTTGCCACCATGGATGTAGAAGCACTATACACCAACATCCCACATGAAGATGGATTACAAGCAATTAGAAACACTATCCCAGAGGACACCACTGCCAACCTGATAGCAGACCTATGTAACTTTGTTCTCACCCACAATTATTTCCAGTTTGAGAACAACTTATACCTCCAGATCAGCGGCACAGCCATGGGTACACGCATGGCCCCACAGTATGCTAATACCTTTATGGCTGACCTAGAACGTTTCCTCAACTCCCGTCCCCTTTTACCCCTTCTCTACTTAGGCTACATCGATGACATCTTTATGATCTGGACACATGGCCAAGAAACACTGGAGATATTCCACAGAGATTTCAACAACCTACACCCCACCATTAACCTCAGCCTGGACCATTCCACACGAGAGATCCATTTCCTGGACACCACAGTACAAATCAACAATGAAAAATTAGACACCACCCTCTACAGAAAACCCACCGACTCATACAGTTACCTACATGCTTCCAGCTCCCATCCAGCACACACCATACGATCCATCAGCTATAGCCAAGCCCTTCGATACAACCGCATCTGCTCTAACCCCACTGACAGAGACCAGAAACTTCAGGATCTCTGAAGCATTTATAAACCTCAACTACCCACCCGGAGAAATAAAAAAGCAAATTGAAAGAGCCAAACGAATACCTAGAAACCATCCACTACAAGACAGACCCAAGAAAATCAACAATAGAACACCACTTGTCATCACCTACAGCTCCCAATTTAAACCTGTCAAAAACATTATCAATAAATTACAGCCTATACTGGAACAGGACACTAAACTCCAAGAAGCTCTGGGAGACAGACCCATAGTCTCCTATAGACAACCACCTAACCTCAAGATGATTCTTACCAACAACCACAGGACATACCACACTAATACTAACCCTGGTACTTTCCCTTGCAACAAACCCCGTTGCCAGCTTTGTCCACATATTCACTCTGCTGACACCATTATTGGGCCTAACCAAGTGAGTTATAAGATCAAGAATACATATTCCTGCACATCCAGAAATATAATTTATGCTATCATGTGCCGAAAGTGTCCGTCTGCTATGTACATTGGACAAACATCTCAGACACTTCGCCAAAGAATCTATGCCCACAAAACAGACATTAGACAGGATCACAAAGAAAAAACAGTTTCTTGCCATTTCAAACAGAAAGGACACTGTCTCAATGACTTAACCACATGCATCCTACTCAAGAAGACTTTCAAATCTGCACTTGAAAGGGAATCCTCTGAACTGGCATTCATGCTAAAATCGACACTCTCTGCGGGGGGTTGAACAAAGACCCCAACTACCTTACCCATTACAAAGATAGTTTCCCCAATTATCACCTCTAATAGATGTCTGTGAGCTAATATCCCCACCTCTAATATCATTAACTCACAGACATTCACCTTCTTTCCCCCCCTCCCCCATCCCACTTCTGTTCTGAAATGTGATTTGTCCTTTTCATATGTGTTCATTTTTTTAATTGTATCCTTTGGTATATATGGTTGTGACTATTTTCTTCCACTATTTGATCTGAGGAAGTGGGTCTGGCCCACGAAAGCTCATCATCTAATAAACCATCTTGTTAGTCTTTAAAGTGCTACATAGTCCTGCATTTTATATTGCTTATATTTTTACTGCATTAAGTGAAAAATAAAATCAAACCACTATATAACCTCAAAATAACCTCCAAGAAGTAATTTATCTGAGACTTTGGGAAAGTATTAAGATAAAAAGTCAAAGAGAGGCAAATATTTGCATTACAAACACTTTCAGACAACTGTTTCAAGTTTTGAATGAGTTTTGGCAAATGCAATTATTTTAATTGAGGCATATCTGCATATAGATACACATATTCAAAAATCTTTTCAGCCTTTTGGGGTTTGTGGATTGTTTAACATAAGTTTCAGAGTTTGAAAGAAAATAACACTTAGTATACATGAACTCTTTGTCTTCCATGAGTCAAATCTGTCTAATACCAGGACTATCAATGGAGGGGGGGCAAAGAGGGCAATTTAAGGGGGACTTAAGGGAGGTCCGGGACTGGTGCCTTGTTGGGTTTATTTTAAATAGCACTGCTATGGTAGCACAGCAGCGACTGCAGGGAACTTTAGTGCTCTCTGTTGCTTTTAAACACATGCATGTCTGGGTTAGAGAGTGGAGGGGGAGCAGGCGTTGGTGTTAGATTGCTAAGGGCTGAGCTGAGGTAGGTGGCAGTGGGGTTGGGCAAAGAGGAGAGTGGAGCTGGCCAGGCTGTATTTCTATGGGATGAGATTAGTTGTGAGGGTGGGTACAGACAGGAGGGGAACAAGCCTTGCTGCTGGATCTCTGCATGTGGGTTCAGTGGGGGTAGATTGAGATGGGTTGAGTGCAGCCTGTGCTCTGGGAGTCTTTATAACTAAGAATGAAAACTGTGTGTATAGCAGAGAAATGACGGAATAGTGTCATCCAGAGCCCCTCACAGCAGCTCCTAGTTCACAGGCCCTGGTGAGCTTGGTGGACAGGTCCAGACCCGCCGACGGGAGGAGGGCAAAGGGGACAATTTCCCAGGGGCTTCTGGCTACTGCCACAATAGAAACAGCTGGGAGACATAGGCCCTTTTACATTGCCAGAGTGTCAGGACAAGAGGGGCTCTGGGTAGCCAGAAGGTAAGTCAGGGCAGCAGCTCCCCTGCTGCACTGGAAAGGCAGAGCCAGGGGAAGGAGCTGGCCTGGTGGCAGTGGCCATCACTTCAACTTTGTAATCGTGTGAGTGAGCGGGAAGAGGAGAGCTTAGCTGGGAAGAGAAGGAGCCAAGTGCTGGGAGTGGAGCCGGGAATGGGACTGAGCAGAGTGAGGGCTCACTGGTGGAAGCACCAGGCTGGGGATAGCTGGGAGGTGCCAGGCTGGGAAGAGAAAAGAGCAGAGGGGTGGCGGCAAAGTTAATTAGCATATCTGGGAGTAAGGAGCCAGGCAGGTAGGCGTTGGGGCTGCGAATGGCTACAGGGTCCTCTGATTGAGGGATAGCACATAGGGTTTTTTCATGTTGGGGACAAGGGGCTTACGGTTGCATCCAAGTGTGTGGGACGGGGGATTTATTGTGGTGTCCTGGCTCCAGAAATACCTATCCGCAGGCCTGCCAATAACAAGTACACCTATGCGTGTATTCACAAAATAATCATGAATTATTGTGAAATACCTGTTAAACTCTAATATCGTTACTAAAAATATAACTATATACAGCAACACAAATTTAAAATAGAATGTATGAATAATATAAAACTATCAGTGGGGAAAGTGACAAGGCCCTCTGGCTGGACAAGGGCTTTGAAGTTTGGAGCGAGTTCAGTCAAGTCCGTCAATTGCACAGATGATCACATAATGTAATGTTATTTATTGCTGAAAATACTGACTCAGACACTGTTCCCTCCACCGCCAGACTCCCAGCTGGCCCTCTGCTCCAAGCCGCTGGGACTCTCTTAGTATAGCAACATCTGTGGTCCTGCCGGACCGTAGAAGTTGCTGAAACAGAGAGTCCCAAACTGGAGAGATTAAACATGCATTAAATAGTTTAAGTTCCGTTGATCTAAATACAAATGGATTTAAAGATTCATAGAAGTCTGTGTTGACAATTAAGTAACACTCCATATAACTCCTGTAATGAGGAGTAAGGGAAGTTGGAGGAAGAGTGATCTATTTCAAAATAAGTGCTATGTAGATGCTCCGAATTTTGAAATAAGCTACACAATTGACTTAGCTCAATCTGTGTAACTTGTTTCGAGTTAGGCCCTGCTGTGTAAACGCACCCATAGTGAGAATAAGCTCAATAATATTTTCTGTTCAGAATAAAACTATATGAGACTTTAATCTTTTAAATGATCAAAGAGTTATGTGTGGTGTTTGTATACCTTTTCTTTAACCTTCAGGATTTATACAGCTCTTCCTTGGATGATTTTGAATGAGAAATTGATGCTGTCTGCATGTTATCTAAAAACAAAACAAAAAACAATGCAACAGTACAGGTCTCTGGCTTAATATCCTGGTGACATACTTTTCAAAGGGGTATTTTGAAATGCTGCAGTTATTACCAATGATTTTCATGGTATCATTGAGTTTCTTTTCTTGCTAATGGTAGTTCTTAGATTGCTTCAGCAGCTGAAGAGAGAGAATGTTCCTCTGAAACTCCAGAAAAGGGTTTTTTTGAGAAAAGTCTTTAGACTAGGTGTGGGGAGAGAATAATAAATACTGCAGCTTCAGCTTGAAGCTGGACATACGAAAGCCAATGGAAACTTTACTATTGATCTCAATGGATGGAGAATCACTCTCCCCGGAGGATAAGGTTTTCATAGCTGGGCTGGTGACTCAGTTTTGAACTGTCAACTTGGAGTAAGTCAGCCATGGTTTAAGAGTTGAGTAGATTAGAATATTGCTTGTGCTGGTACTGCATGTAACATATCAGGCCAGATGCTCAAATGTCACTCATGCAAAACTTCCTTGTCACCAGCAGTTTCTCCTGTGTTAGAAATTTTCGGGGTTTTCACTTTTAAACTGACTGCTTTCATTACAGTGCTTTATTTGTTAGGATTCCATTATATTGATACAATTACACAAATAACATCAAAAGGATTTCCATTGTTCAGTAATTGGCCTCTTATGATTTATACAGGTTCAGTTAATACCTACTCACACAGAAAATATTCAAATCATTCCAGCAATCTTGAATTTGAACTGTCAGAGAGTGTGAAAATTAGCTGAAGGCCTATTACTGAAAGGTAATATTAAACAGCAGAGGACTGAGTTACAAAGAGACATTTAGTTTTAATGCAGAATCTGTTGTGTCTCCTTGTAGTTAATATTTTCACAAATGGTCTGTGGGAAAAAATCCCAGCTTACTAATGAAATTGACAAATAATTAGATAAAATTTGGAGGAACTCTAAACAACGCTTAAGATACAAAATTAACACAGAGGGAGCTAGAAATATGAATATTGGCAGAATATAACAAAGTGAGATTCATAATAGAAATTACAAAGCAATACACATGAAGATAAGGAAATAATTTGGAATATAAACAATTAGTCTTGGCTGTATAATTCTGTGAGCAAGTGACTGCAAAAAGGTACGGGCAGTGCCAGTGAGTTAACACCCTCAGTGGTTCGGCAGAAGGGGATTCCTACTTCTCACTCTTGCCTATGAATCCTGTTGTTTAAAAATCAACTTGTTAAATTATACCTTAAGACAGGCTTGTCGAACATGCAGCCTGTGCAAAGTTAAGTTGTAACCAGGTAACCTGACAGATTTGCTGGGCCCCTGGGCACGGTGGGCAGGTAGTGGCTCCGTGGTCCCCAAAAGGGCGGGGCTTCAGGGAGAAGGGGTGGGGCGGCGACAGCAGCCCTCAGCGCTGCCCAGAGAGTGCTGTGCTGCCGCCCTTCTCGCAAACGAGCCCTCAGAGCTGCCCTGAGCATACCGTCTGGCACACCAACAATTATTTAAAGGGCTCCAGCAACCACTGTTCCCGCCATCGGTGGACCTGGTTGTGGTCCTTGACTGTCAGTAATGTATGATGAGTTCACACTCAGAGCAAAATATCTGATTAATTATTTTAATGTTACAGCTTACTCTAAATGAAGTTAAGTTTCCACCATCAGCAAAAGAAAGAAGCAGTTCAATGGTATTGATCAACAGCTTTGTTTACTATGCCAAACGAATTATAAGACGACACTGGTTAAGATGCCAGCATGCAGCCAGCAATTGCTGGAATCCATCCAAAGACTATATATGCATATAGTTACATAACATAATTCATTACGATCCCAAAGTAATTATAGCATCATTGTTTTTACTCTGGTCTTGATCATTTTTAGACATCAATGGGGAGATGAAGAATATTAACTAATAGCTTATTCTTTTGAAAATACTCTGAAGGACCTGGTTAAACATAACGCTTTGTAGCACCTTACATGCTAGAAGTGCTCCCATAAACTGAATGTGGCAAGGCTGGAAATGAAACACTTTTAAGCATTAGGAAGAAGTTCAATGAGCCAGGAAAAGTGCCAGCTCTTGGAGACTTTATTTATACTAGGTTCTGTGGCATACACTTTGAGAAGTGCACTTCCGTTGTATGTTGGAAGCCTGAAGGTATCCATTAAGCACAACTTTCAATACATGAAACTGGTGAGAAACTGTCTGAAGCAGTCACTCTTATTAAGAACGCTGCATGGGAAATAAAGTGGGTACGTTAATCCACAAGACCCCTGGGCATAGGCCACTGCATACCACGTCAAGCGCCGCCCTAAGAGTGAGATGCATCAAAAGGTAAAAGCAACAGAAACAATTACTGATTTTACTACTGTAAACTGTGCCACTCATCTGGAGTTCATAAATTGCCTCACATTGGCTGTAATGATTGGGAAAGTGGTAGTGATGGCTGATGCAGAGGATAAGTACAGAAAAAATATGTGCTTTGAAAAGACTGAAGAGGAAAAAATGCTTAGCAGAAAGACTCTTAAAACATTTATTGAAGATTAACTGTGGGATAGGGACATAATTTGTAGCAATCCTATCCACAGCACATGAAATGAATCACAGCACATATCTTTAAAAGCTGCAAAAGACATGGAACTTTGAAAATGAGAAGAAAGTGCTGATATCAACACTAAAACGAAGAAACTGTTTGCAGCTGTTAAATTTGTATGGAAAAGAATTTGGTCCCACAGTACATGGGAGCTTCGGGGATCTATAGCTTATACCAAACCTGAAAAAAGAACACCATGTGATCTAGTGATAGAAATGTAGCCGTGTTAGTCTGGGGTAGCTGAAGCAAAATGCAGGACAATGTAGCACTTTAAAGACTAACAAGATGGTTTATTAGATGATGAGCTTTCGTGGGCCAGACCCACTTCCTCAGATCAAATAGTGGAAGAAAGTAGTCACAACCATATATACCAAAGGATACAATTAAAAAAATGAACACATATGAAAAGGACAAATCACCTCTAATACCATTAACTCACAAACATCCCACTCTCCCCACCTCTAATATCATCAATTCACAGACACTTACCTTCCTTCCTCCCCCCCCCCCCGCATCTCCCTCCTGTTCTGCAATATGATTTGTCCTTTTCACAACCCATAGCAAATTGCTCATGCAGCTTATGCATAACTGCCACTCCTCCACTGATTACAACAAAGTACTCCACCTGGAAACTGCAGGTACAAATGTGATTCTTCACTGTATGGAATTGAAGGAACAGTTTTATCTTCCACCACACCTAATCAAAGGCAGACTTATATTTTGTGTTCCCAATACTTCTTTGAAGACATAACATGCTATTTCATGCTACTGTTATGGTTTGCTATCACAAGCACATTAATAAGGACCAGTCCGAGTCTCAAGTGTGGTCTGGACCAGCAAAGAACCATTCCTTGAAAGGACTTTCTTGTTTCCCTCACTTTCCTACCAAAGGCCAGAAATTCTGAATTGAAAAATCCAGTTTTCAATGGAGCACCATTACATTGACTATAGTAGATCTCTCTGCATTCACTAATCTTGATCTCCCTTGGTTATTGCGGGAAGAAAAAAATCCATGAGTATGGAGATTCATTTGAAGACCATACAGCATAATTTTAGGATCTGGGCCTTTAACTTGACTCTACATAAGGCTCCAGACTGAAAGACCAGTGTATGCGTATTGCCAGTCATATCGGCTAGCTCCACTGATAACTCAGTTCACACAGAAAAATTAGCATTAGTTGGGGGTGCTTTTATACCTGCTATGAAGAAGGCAAACCAAAAAGCAGTGGAATGGTTCTGGAAGTGCATCCACAACTACTTTCCCATACTGAGAATTGATGGAGGTGGGAGGATGGACTGAGCACATCAGGTATTTGTGAAAAAGCATGTGCTCCTGAAACAATCATTCAGATAACCGAAGCCTATGTGCAGAAACCAGAAGATCACCACCCTGCACATGTTTGGCCAATAGTCTGCCTTCTTTGGAAATATTAGTGTGCAGAGCAGATGAAGATCAGTGCGACAATGTATCGAGCAGTAGAACACGAGATGGAGATTACTTTGAGGGAATGTTTTCGGTCCTGCGTGTGCAGACTGACTTTCCTAGGATTGCCAAAGATCAGTGTCTTTTATGTGAGCAATTCATTCCTGTGTTAATGGATAATTTTTTTAAAATGTTGATTCTTGTATATTTTCTCAAATATATATGAATATAATTGTTCTATGTGTGTCATGCTTAGTTCTCTTGTGCTCACGAGAGGAAGGGCTTTCAAATAAAACCCATCTTGACCCACTTCCAACAACACTACACTATCAACATTTCTATCAATTGGAAATCTTGGAGTTGCCATGGTGGGGGTTGTTGAACTTCCCTTTTCATCATGCAGAGGATGACACCATTGAAATTATGATTTGGTAGGTTTATGATTTGATAGATTTTTACAAACCTTACTGTTCTGTCACTAATTTGGCTACAGAATGTGATTTTATTATTGTGCTCCCAGACTATCTATAACCCTGCAGCTCACCAGGTCTTTAGTTTGGAGTTGTAGGTGCTCAGCATTTTTTAAAATCAAGCCTTAAATGTACTTAAAAATAGTTCCAGGATACATCAAATGTAGTTTGTGGTAAAGATACAGATTGATTCAAAATGGATGTGTGGTTGTTGTCTGAGTAGCCTAGTGATAGCTGTGCTCCAGGCCTAGGAACTGTGATCCACTCCCTACTCAAGTCCTTAAATTTGGGGCATGGCTCCAAGAGTCCAGATTCCCTCTAGTTGGGGCTTCTCAGTAAATTCCCCCCTTTTCCCAGAGGGGTAGATGTGGGGGCGCATTTGCTTCCATGGCTGCTGAGCAGACAGGATCTGGTTTGTGTCATTAGACTGCTGAACTGGGCTCCTGCTTCCTTGCTTGGGAGCCCCAAACTGAGCCAGGCTCCTTCCTTTTCTCATGCCTCCAGACCTGGTGGTTGCAGACAAAGTGGGGTGGGGCTAACTGGGCCCCAAAGCATTATTTTAACTCCTCGGATGCTGGGCCCTCCTTTTTCTACTCCCTCGCAGGATGCATTCAAGAACCTTTTACTTGGGCACATATCTGATTTGCATTCACATCTGGTTATCTGTGTACTTAAATTGAACATATAAAGTTTTATGTGCACTACTGAGTGGACCTGTTTTAAAATAGACTCATTACTGTACAGCCAAAAGTAGTTTTATGCTTAAAGAATGGCCTAAACTAAGCAATTAGGAGTGAGGAGAACTATATTCTGTTCCTGGCTTTGCCACAGACTTCTGGTATGATCCAAGACAAAATGCTTATTCTGGTGAAAGCTACTTGCCTATCTCATTGGGTATGTCTACACTAGCCCCCTAGTTCAAACTAGGGTGGCTAATGTACGCATTCGAACTTGCAAATGAAGCCTGGGATTTAAATACCCCAGGCTTCATTTGCATGTTCCCGGGTGGGCGCCATTTTTAAATCGCCTTAGTTCGAACTGACTGCCCCGTGGCTACATGTGGCAGTCAGAAGTTAATCCGAACTAAGTCTTTAGTTCGGATTAACTGTTACTCCTCCTGCAATGATTTAAAAAGGGGATTTAAAAATGGCGCCTGCCCGGGAACATGCAAATCAAGCCCGGAATATTTAAATCCCAGACTTCATTTGAAAATTCGAATGCCTACATTAGCCACCCTAGTTCAAACTGGGGGCTAGTGTAGTCATACCCATAGAGATAGTGTGAGAATAAATTTATTCATGTTTGTTAAATATTCTGAGATTCTTGCGTGAAAAGTGCATTTAAGAGCAAAGCATCAAATTTTACCCCCTAGAAAAACAGAGGTTTATATTAAAAATAGCAACCGAAGCTTAATTGAAGTGAAATTGCCATTATGCTACAATATCGTATAATTAGCCTAATTTTTAGAGTGCACAAAGTTAATCTCATGAATTTGAGTAACAAGTTTCCAATGAAATCGTACAACTTTGCATATATGGATGGCCATGCATTCAGGAAAGCAAACAACCATCTTCAGCAACCTACAGTCCACCTTGAATAGAGACCTAAACATAACAAAGGAATTTTTTTCTGGAAATGAAGGCACAATCCAAATCTTCACAAAATAAGAGTCACTGTATTCCATCTTGATAACAGGAGCACTAAGTGTGCTCTGAAAGTGACTTTCTGCAGCAATACTTCAATGGCATGACCGCTCTCCTATCTCAGGCTATGGCTACACGGTAGCCTTCTTGCAGCTGGAATATTTCTGCAGTTCATTTGCATAATTAATTAGCAGCTGCTTTTGAGCAAGAGGCTTTTGCACAAAAAAGAGCTGTGTAGATGGCTCCTTTTGGTGCAAAACCCCTGTCTTGCACAAGAGCTGTTTTTCCTCATTTTTTTCATAAGCTTTTCCGAAAGCTTATGAAAAAAATGTAGCTGTAGCTGTAGCCCCTGTGTGAAGCTGACTCACATGTTAACATTCCACAGCCATCTGAAGAAGGTAGCTCCCAAGATGAGTACAACGGTCAACCTTGTCCATAAACTGACAAATTCAAGCTGGGGAGCATCAATATTAGTGTAACAGATGGCACTTGTGTACTTCGTATTTTGCACCGGTATGGACTAGAACGCCCAAATCAGCTCCAAAACCAAGGCTGCCAGCAAGGTTCCCTCTAATCTTTTCCATCAATGTGTGGATATTTCCCATCCATGAGCAGAATAAATTTTTATGTGCACTGAGGCATGTGTGAATGTGCACCGCTTGTAAAAACAAATAACCTAGCTGTGGTGTTCTGCTAATCAGCTGGGCACCATTTGAATCTCTCCTGACTGGTCGCACAGCACCCAACTTGCAGGGAATACTGGCTGCCAATGCTAACACACATTGCTCCCCCGTCCATTCACTGCACTGCTGCAACTTTTGGAAATTCCAGAGGACTGTGGGGAAAAAAATGTGTTCCCATCCAGAAGCATCTTAACCACACAAACAATAAATAATAAATGTTCAGATCTTTGAAGCTACCAAATTGGTTTTGCAGGGATGCAAAATTGAATGTGTGAGGAAAATCAGCTCGCCCACACATATCTAAGCAGTTGCCCATGCACTTGTTCGCGTGCCCCGTTGACATTGTAAGCCAGTTTTCAAGTGATAACTGTGAGTTAATTGTGTTTTGATCTTAGTTTTTTGCAAGCCTGTCTAAATCTCTGTGAATGAATTGTGTGTGGCACCTTTTATAATCCTGGATGAGATCCGAGGGGTATCCATGTGACACCTGTCACAGTCAGGATGATAGCTGCAAATTCACTGCATGGAACCATTTTACAGTATGTCAGATCTAGTACTGAAAGATATCTGCGAATGGACTGTCACATAGTATTTCACTATAATCTATAGAACAGGGGCGAGCAATAAAAAAAGGCAGCCCCCAGAGTTAGTTCCCAGCGGGCTGCTGCTGCTATGTTTACCTGTGCCATTGCAGGTATCAGAGGATCACAGCTCTGGTTGGACAGGTCCGTGACACTTCTCGCCACTTGCATTGGCTGCAAACAGCAATTCATGGCCTACCGTAGCTGCAATCCTCTAATACCTGTGGAAGCTCAGGTAAACATGGAGATGGGGCCTGTCAAGGACTAACCCTGCAGACTGGATCCGGCCTATGAACCGGAATTGGCCCACTCCTGCTATAGAAGATATTGCACAGAACTCAGCTACTTTGTGTTTTTAGGTAGGCAACTCCATGATCTAGATCAGTGGTTTCCAACCTTTTCCAAATGGAGACCCATTTTGACAATTCAGGAAGACTTGGTGACCCAAGGCAATTCAAAGGCGGGGGAAGAGGGGGAGGGGACAAAGCCACTTAGGGAGATACTTGGAAACCCTTTTGAAATGTAATGGTGACCCATATTTGGGCCGCGACCCATAGGTTGGGAAACTCTGCTCTGGATGGTCTTAAGCCTCTGATTGTGAGATGCTGGGACTGTACAATGGAGGATGGGTCACTCAATTATTACCCTGTTCTGTACATTCCCTCTGAAGTATTTGGAATTGGCTACAGTTGGAAGATAGTGTGTGGGGCTAGATAGATCCTAGACCTGATCCAGTATGGCCATTCTTCTGCTCTTATCAGGAAGGCAGACCTTGATTTTTATTTTATAGTTTTGGCTGATAACCTTGATGTTTGTTCTTATACATTTTTTCAGTTTTATCAATTTATTTTTTTCCGCGGGTGTGGGAGGTAGTGGGAGGTTAGACATTTATTTAATAAAAATAGACATTGAGATATAAAGTGTTAAAACTATGTAAACCATTAAACCAAAAACTGTCAACATCAGTAGCAGGGTTGGCACCCACCTCTTGTGAACTCCCCAGTTGAATGTGAGCCTGCTGTTGCCTGTTTGCTTGGGACAGGGTTTTACCTGCATCTGGTGAACATCCTCTGACCTTGGCCAATGGCTTTTTTCAAGAGGTTTTCAGTGACTTAGCCCTCTGGTCTTCCCATACACTGTAGGTGGAATGGAATGAGCAAGGTATATAGTCTTTACCTTCTACCAAGACTTCCTCCTTGGAAACACTGGCCTCTCTATCAGTCCAACAGGGCCCATCATGGTAGCTTCTATTGGTGTGTCCCTTTCACTAGCCTCCCCCCAGGCTCAGTCTTTAACCAGACTGACAGAGCTCATCATGGTACTGATGAGCCAAAAGCTCGTGTTTTGGTCTTCCTCCTGCCCTGGTCTTCAGCATCCTTCCCTGAGCTCAGCCCTGCCTGCACTGAGCTATCCATGGTCCTGCTGCTCTTCCTGACAGCCAGGAACCTGGTCCTCTCTCTTCCAGTTTCAGGCAGCAATTGACTGCTTTGTCTTTGTTGTTTCTTTTTATATGGCCCTCCTGGCCCCAGTTCAACACTCCTATAGCCTGCCTGATTGTCTGCCTCCCCTGTGGCCATGTTGGCTGTCTAGAGAACTTCTCGTTTGACAATGACGTATTTACAAAACTTTAAAAACAACAAATAGCACTTTAGAGCAGTGTTTCTCGAACTGGGGTTCCGCAAGGTTGACAAACTGGAAATATTGATAGGTACAACACATACAATCAGTGGACCGCTGGGGCTCTGCATAAATTTTTACGCATGTAAAGGGCTCCGAAGCCCAGAAAGTTTGAGAACCGCTGCCTTAGAGACTAGCAAATAGTATGGATGGCATCATCATCACCCACTTCTTTAAATGAATTGTATTCAAAGGCTTAGCAAACTGTATGGTGGGTTGGCAGGTGTAAAAGTGTGTTAATATAAGCTATCACAAACTTATTTGAGAATTCAGGGGCTGATGTTTTCTCACCAGCAGCTCCCATTGACTCGACTAGAAGTTGCAGGTGCTGAGTACATTTGGAAATCAGCTCCAGAAACTTTATCCAGATCCTTTTGAGGGGCATCGTATCAGTGCAAAACCCATATTTTATTGTATAGACTGATGGAAGGCCCTCTGCTTACCTCAGTTTCTGGTGATATTAAAATCTTGGAGACATTTATCAAGTACAGTAGAACCTCAAGGATACAAACACAGAGCTAAGGACTGACAGGTTACCCAGACACCATATGAAACTAGAAGTAGCCAATTGGGCAGCAGCAAAGACCAAAAAAAAAAGTAAATACTGTACTGTACCTGTATTACCTTTTAAAGATAGCCACATCTGGGCTGCCTGTCCCCACCCCCTCCCTATGGGGCAGACACTTACAGCAAGATGTACTGTACATACAGTAGAACCTCAGAATTACAGGCACCTTGGGAATGGAGGTTTTCCACAGCTCTGCAATGTTCATAATGCTGAACAAAGTGCAGTTCTTTGGATTGCCAGCAGAACTTAGAATTGGACAAAGGAGTTGCCAGGGATGCTCTGCTGAGATAAATGGAGAGAATATTGCTGGATAAATGGAGAATTCTACTGCATAATACCACCTATCTTCTCTATGTGCTGTACACTAAAAGGCGGCAGCAGCACAGCTAATGGAGTGTGGCGGGAAATGGGAAGGTAAGGGCAGATAATAGCTAGAGCCATGGATGGTAAGGAGAGGGATAGATAAGGTTTGTAGTAACACCTCAGGCACACTGCTAAATTGATAGAGGTTGCTACAGAGGTCACTGTAGAGAGAGAAGCCAGATGGTAGAGAATTGGTTTGTGGGGGACAGGAAAAATAGAAAATCTAATGGATATAATTCATCATAACGTAAATTATGTAAAAATTAAAGTATATGGAACAATGTTAACCATTTATATATACTTGTGTTTCAAATGTAGGAAGGTGTCAAATATATAGAGTCCAATGATCATATGTACTGCTTGATTTGTCAGTTTCTTTTCAAAGCAGCATTTCCTTATTCCTAAATGCGTTTTATGGTGTCGATTGTGCATTAATTCATCATCTGTAATCAGATTTAAAATGTTAATAAAAACACCCTAAGGCTTGATAGACACTATTGCATATATCAAGCAATATCACACCATTTTCCAGATTAGGTCAAGAGTGAAACAGCAAAGGGATTGACTTCTCTGTCCATTTTCCCCTCCAAGCAGAGCATTAGTTTTGTTGAAGAATGCTAATATACTTACCACTTGTTCAGTTAGGCAAGGTGCTGAACAAGGAATGACATTTGCTTCTATTGACAGCTTTCTAGGGAGCGCTCAGTACCTTGTAGAGCTGAGTCCTCCATCTGAAGCTCAATAAAGACTTTATTTTGCACTGTGGAAGACAATGAGAGTTTTGTCACTGGTTTCAATGCTTGCAGGTTCAGACCTTCATAACACGTGCAAAAGAGAAGGACTTGAGGCATTATTTATCTACCTTACTGAGCCTCTTTCACTAGCTATGTGCTTCTGTGTTGGTCCAAGGATACCCTCTGCCTCAGAATTCTTATTGTTTTTAACAGGGTACAATGACGTTCTTGTACATTCATATGAGATATAAACACCCTTTTAGCCTCTCTCTCTCCCTGCATCCCTCCTCTCTCACATTCCTTATTTGGGAGAATGAAGAGCTGTTCATAGGTGATTAAGTTTACTTCTTTGTCCTACAAGTATACTGTGCTAGAATACAAAGTAGCACCTTTATAGCCAGCTTTTGTAAAAACCTTCTTATTACCATCTAATGCTCTTTATAACCCTTATAGCTAAAGTTCCTAAGCAACAGGATCAAAATGTCAGCACATTGATACTAATGTGGGTATTAATGTGGTACCTTTCTCTTGCCAGTTATGTAATATTTTTTGGAATTTAGTTCTAATTCCCACCATCCCAGTTTTGTGTCAGAAAGTCTTCTGTAGAAAGCTTTATAAGCATAGTTCTCAACAATAAATTATGTATATAATATATATTATTGCTGAATTACTTCTGAGACCACTAGGTCAAAATAATTTTTGATCTGTTTTTTTTCAATTTCTCATCTTTTTGTACTTGGCAAAAAGAGAGGTTTAAAAAAGATCAGTTGCCCTACTTCTTGTTGAGAGTGGCTGGCAAGAGGACAGACCATGGGATGTTGTGTGTGTGTCAAAGCTACAGGATCAGATATTTGAAACAAAATGCTGATACTTGAGAACAACAATTGAAAAAGATGTAGAGCAAAGAATATGTCACAGATAATGATTTGCATCAGCCACAGAGCTTGCCTATGTCCATAAAAATTAAGGATACCTGCTAGTGGTAGTCAATCCAGTTCCTCAGCTATATTTATGAGAGTTTAAGGGGTCCCGGCAGATAGCAAGCCAAGCTACTGGAAGTATTAGATATTCCTTATTACACAGAAGCATAAAGAAAGGCAGTTTTGTATTTTTCCCCTAATAATGATGCACTAAATTATACTGCCTTAGCTTCCGTAGGTTCAGCTTACATTCTTAACAATGGAAATTGATCAGTTTCATTATAACATTATGGACCACCTCCCTTGAGTTGCTGTAGTAGATTGCTCTTGAGGGGTTTCTCTCTTTCGTCTTGCTGGGAGGTGGGAGTGCCAGTTGTTTCTCCACTATACTGTACTCCTGAACTGTGTCAGAAGGGACATGCCAGGCTGCCTGTGGAGAAGGAGGAAGAGCTGCAGACAAGGCGGAGGGGAGACAGGAAGGTTGAAGTTAGAGATTCAGTACTTCCCAGCTGGCTTGTCCTCAAATCAAAGCATTGCAGCAGAGCTTCCAGAATGTTGTAGCACTGCATTGATTTGCACGGCGGAAGGGGGCCCAGAGGGCATTCACTGACCTTTCTGCCCCTCATATCCAAGGCTAAATAAACCATTAGACTTAAAGCTGAGGGATGGTGTTACTTTACTTTAAACAGGAAGCACTTGGAAGTCGTTGTTTTTATGGAGAAATATCCAGTGATTAAATGTCAGTCAGGTTTCTCCTTTCAGCCAGATGGAATGAGAAGCTGAGGTGGTCAGATTTGCGGTTGTGATATGTTTGAGTACTAATGGCAGTAGCAAATGGGGGAAATGCAGTGCACTTAGTGTGATCACTTTCTACCTTACACCAAAAGAGAGGAAGCTTGGTCTCTTACAGGGATGGGAAAGGGATGCTAATATGCTTTCAGGGCTTTTCCCATTACATTTGTTTACAGAAATATCCCCTTCCAGCGACTCTGCTTTGTCTTTTTCTTCATGAGTTTGGGGAAAACAAGTGACTCCCCTCCCTACCTCCTTCCTGTTCCATGATGTTAGATCTCTGCAGAAGCCATGCAGAGAGGTTTCTGCAGAATGGGAAAAAAGAGGGAATCATGCTGCAGACGCAGACTTCCCACTGCCGTGGGTGCTAATATAGAAGATGACACAGGTTCAGATGTTCAGTGTTTCACTTTATACCTGAGAAAGTTTATTGATCTAAGAATTAGGTTTAGCAATCCTCAACCCGTTGGATCCACAAGCTTGCATCTCAGGCAAGTGGAGCATATTCTTAGCTTTTCAGGGGCCACATTAAAAACAAACTTTTGAATAGACATTGAAGATTCATTGGCATATTTCATAAGACTAGAGGCTTGAACCACTTTCTTGCCCAACACTCACCTCTGTTCTCTAGCCCTATATTAGGGCCTGATTCAGAGCATGGTGAAATCACAAGAAAGGTCCCATTGACTTCAGTGGATTTAGATTAGTCCCCCATTATGGAAAGAGTTGTACGCCGTATGGGTGTTCATTTTGGTGGCATGTTGTAGGTTTGCTCTAAAACCCAATTTCTTAGTGTTTATAAATTTGAATAACTATATTGGGTCCTTTATTAATTTGCATAATATGCTAATTAAGGAACAAAAATCATGTATTACCAAGGAGATTTTAGAATATAACTAGATGAATGGGTCCAATACAATGAACAGATACTTACTGGATTTTGGATTAGGGCCATGTAGTTGTAAATTATCCGTACGTAGCAAAAATATTTTAACAGGTTTTCTCCTTTAGCTTCACCTTCCGACATGAACACTATTGTACACAAAAAGATAGGGAGCTTTAAAGATTCTTTAACCCATAACCTATCTCTTATATCTACTTTTGCTGTGCATGTGTTGGCATTTAAATAAAACAGCCAAGGGAGTCTTAAATGCCATTATAGGCACATTCATTCCAGCTGTTGAGAGACTGCATAGGTCAACCAGCCAAGAGGCTGAATCTTAGTATTTTGGGATCAGTTACAGCTTCATTGGAGGGTTGAAATTCAATCTTAAGTTGCTGTTCTGTGACGAATTGGCACTTTGGGGTTTTATTACAATAGTTGGCTTGTTCCTTGTGTGGGCTATTCATGGACTGTAACTGCATTTTTATAGTGTCTGTTTGGTACAGCTCTAGTAGTCAGGCTGTGGTATATTATACTGGTACATGTAGTACTCTACAATGCAAGATCCTGTGATGTAGCCCACATGTCACCGAGATCGAGGGCCATCGGGGAACAAATAGAAATAGAGTTCCGCTTCTCCACTGCATGGTCTGTTTCTTAAATAATTTACTATCAGCATTCTGGTCCTGATCCTGAAGTACGCAATCAGTCAGAGTTCCTAGGGGATTTCAGTGGGGATTTTGCGTGAGCTAAGATTGAAAGGCACAATAGCTACAGAATTCTTTTGATAGAAGTCATCATTATAAAGAAGCAGAAAGATCACCAAACTTTTTGAAGTCCATGTAATTCAGAAAATGTAATGCCTCTTAGAATAGCCTTCTAGAAAGATCAGTATTTTAGAATATATGACACTTTTTGTGTTTGCTTAATAATATGCAAAACAATGTTATGAAAACAAATTAGTATTTATCAAATATAGTGAAAAATAAGTGTTAAGAATTAGGTTCCATTCAGTCTCTCATTATTATTCTTGCAAGTCAAAATTTTCAAAAGAGCTCAACTCTCATTCAGACAGTCCAGTAAGGTGAGATTTTTTGAAGTGTTTGGCACCCAGAAGCTCCCTTTGTGGTCTTAGGTCAGGTTTGAAAAGATCTGAC
Organism: Pelodiscus sinensis; assembly: GCF_052426305.1. NCBI lineage: Eukaryota > Metazoa > Chordata > Testudines > Trionychidae > Pelodiscus > Pelodiscus sinensis. Next base: position 62,509,699 of record NC_143053.1, on the reverse strand, counting down.
CTCTTTTGAACATCTGGCCCCAATTGTGGGTGTTGAGGTCTTTGAAAATATGTTTAAGGATTGGTCATTAATTTGTAAAAATTCACAAAGCATCCTTATGTTGAGAAAGAAAACAATGTATTTGCTGAAATTTACACTGCTATAATATTTGTCTCTTTTTGTGAGGTAATGATGAGATGTGGTATGCTAATTTTCATGTCTTCCTAATGAGGTCCAAACTTATTTTGCTGTATGTATATTTGTGACATCTTTAGTGCACATAGAGTATATGTGGTACCATTATGGATGTACACACTTTCTTTAACAATAATTTCAAAGAAGTGGTTGGATGATGGACCATTACCAATTCCTTAGATTTCTCCTTAGAGAGCTTTGCTACTAAGCTATGAGCAAAAGTCATCACATAAGAATCACAGAATATCTTTAAAAAAACTAATATATTTGTAGTATTGTATCTACTTTCCTGTGTTCTGGCTTCCACTAACCTTTGCTATTTCTCTTTGTACCAAGGTCTTTCAGCAAGAATGTTATATATTTCTTTTGTATTATGTTACCCATAGTCCCTAACATCCACTCAAGTGACAGCCAATTATCCATTTGACTGGCAGTGCAAAGTTGCTTTTGGTATGATACTACTAGTTTTCTTGAACAAAACCTTGTCTGAAGATTAATGATTTCTCATACGTGCACAGTGCAGCTGAACTTACTGCAAACACTAGTGATTGAGTTAGTGTCACATAATGCTTTCTGAATCTCAAAAGCCCTCATGCCACATTATTTAATGATTTTGTTTAGCTGGTTATTACAAGGGACAAACCTTTTCAAAATCACCCAGAATCTAAAGTTTCACTTGGACAAGTTAGTTCAGCACTTATACCACTCAACTACCACTGAAGAGCAGGCCCACCAATGCGGGGGGTGGGAACAAAGGAGCCTGGTGATTTAAAGGAGCCTAGGGCTCCCAGTAGCTGGAGGCCTGGGCCCTTCAAATTGCTGTGTGACACTCCAGCAGCTATTAGGGCTGGGAGGGAGAGGCAGCAGGTGTGGCATAGTCCAGGTGGTGTTGAGGGCTCACTGCCCCAGCTCCACCCCTTCCACCTGAAGCCCCACCTCTTCTGGGAGCACAGAGCTCCTCCCCCCCTCCCCCACCTTACCCGGGGCTCATGCATGCTGTCGGCTCTCTGGCCTAATTGCCCATAGGAGTTTCTCAGATTTTGGATCTTAATATTTTTTGCTTCATCTATACTTCACATTGCCTCATTAGAATCAAGCACACTAGTAACATTCTAGAGTTGAAGTAGGAGAGTAGGGTATGTACTCAAAAAGTGTTTTGCACTTACTTTGACGTTGCTCAGTCTCTGACTAATTTTTGTTGTGTCTCTTGTTTTGGGTGTGCTGCACCTTTAAGATTTTGAATTTTAAATACTGTGTAAGCCAAATATTTTTGCTCTGTTACAGTGAGTTTAAACAATAAAAAGGTGGCTCTGGAACTGTGATCTAAACATTTAGCTTCACTAATGCTCTAGCACATATGTGCAAGAGATTATGAACAGTGATCTCCTATACCTCTAAGGAGCATGCTCTAACCAGTGTTCTGATGTGGAGGCTCCCTCAATCTCTTATTGAAACTGCTTTGGATACATAGTTCGACATTGGAGTAGAGCAACTGGAGACCGTGTCTTTCACCTCACAGGGGGTGTTCTAGTCATCAGGCTATAAAGGAATTAATTCTCCATTATTTATCTGAAGTGGAACAATTTCAACAGTATAACTGAGGAAGCTACCATCTCAGGGTGTCCCACATTTTAGAGCACTCTCCTGAGAGGTATGAGAGATATTTGTTGGGATTTTTCTCTCTCTGAGGCAAAGAGGAAATTGAATCTGGGTGTCTCTTATCTTACATGAGTGGTTTGACCTGAAGACTAAAAGTCAGTTGGTTCCCAGCTGCCTCTAGGCACCACATGGTATGTCCCTGCCCGTATCATATCCTTCTTTCCTCTGTCTCTATGCCAGGGCTTGAGCTGAAGTGTGGAGGACAGCCAGCTTCCTCAGTTCCTATACCAAGGAAATTCTCTCCTAGCCAGATCTAGGGCTTTCCGAACCATTCTTCATTGCTCTTGCCAATTTACCCATGTCAGTAGAATAAAGCATGGGTAAGAATTTCATCCATGGTGAGAGACCAAAGATTTTACAATATAGTAAGATTACAACCAAATGAAAGAAATAGGGAAGGAAAAATGATAACACTGAGGGAAGTATGAAGACACACATTATCTATTTTGATGGCTGTTTGAAAACTATTTTTGTATTTAAATAAATAACAGCAAACATTACTCCTAGCAAACCAAAACCAGTTAATTCTGGATGAGAATTCATTAATGTTTGGTGCTAATCTGTGAGACAATACTGAAATAAGTCCCAGAGGTAATATAACTTAGAAATTGTGTACAAGTTAAGCGAAAGTGTTCCGTTATTAGTTTAGCTCCCAGAATTCCAATAAGCACAGAAATCCAGTCCAGGTCAGTCTAGGAGAGTCCGATACAATGATAACGAATATTGTTACAAAATTCAAATTCAACTGTTAATGTCTTGTTATGTGATTCCTTACAGATGGCTGCATTAGAGAGGCAGATATTTGACTTTCTTGGCTTCCAGTGGGCTCCTATTCTTGGAAATTTTCTACACATAATAATCGTCATATTGGGTTTGTTTGGAACTATCCAGTTTAGGCCTCGATATATAGTTGTGGTAAGTCTCTTTTATGGACTTTGTGTTTATAGTAGGCTTTAAACCCTCTTAAATTACAAAACATATATTTTATGCTTGAAAACATATGAATGATCCTTTCTGCATTTTCTTTTGAGGGCTCCAGTTATTCATCATTTTGAAATTTATGGCCCAATAAATGAGATCTTGTTTTGAAGAACCACAATAGTAAACCCGTAGAACTCACTGCCAAAAATATAACTAGGCTTGGCAGAATTCAATTTTTACAATGACATCTGTTTATTTTAAGCATTTTGGAGTTTTACTGATTAAAATCTTTACAGTTATGTAAAATTATGAGTCTTAAACATTTATTTAAATTATTTAAATGTAAATTATTGCTGTTGCAGTATGCATGTGCAGATTATGGGAGAGTGAAGACAATAATTATTTAATCACAGTAGATGTTGAGAGTAAACCATTATAGCCATTAAAACACACGCTGTCAGCATCACATATCAAAATATATAAACATCCGTAAAGTGAACTCTAAATTGAGTTCTTGGGCAGCATTTTTCATTCATTGCTTACCTGTTCATTTTGATTATTATTGAGGGACCCATTTTTTCATTGGTCTGTGTGTATATGGTAAAATCAATGTTTACCAATAGAAATCTATTCCTACATGCCTACACATAATTAAGGTCAATGTCTTCATAGGACTTTAAAAAGGGATTAACATTTGAGAATATCCATAGTTAGACTAGACCAAAAGGAAAAAAAGCCAGAGAGTATAAAATGTCATGCTTCTAGCCATAAGCCAAACTGTAACTGATAGGAATTGGGGGGGGGGAAAACATTCTTTATGGGCTAGCTGTTCCATAATTGGTCAACATATAGTTTTGCCTTTCTGTTAAACAAATGATACTGGCTACACTTGGGGTATGTCTAGACTGCATCCTTCTGTCGGCAAAGGGATGCAGATTAGGCTGGTCAACATTGCAAATGAAACAAGGATTTAAATATCCCACACTTAATTTGCATAAAAAATGGCTGCCTTTTTGCCAATTCAACACTTTGTCGGCAAAAAGCGGCAGTCTAGAGGGGGATCTGTTGAGAAAGAAAGCCTTTTTTGACAGATCCTTTGTGCTTCCCACAAGACACTAATCATGTGTCTTCCCATCTTAAAACTCTTTTTGTTCAACATCAAAGATGAAACATAGCATATTAACCCACTGTTTCTTTTGTTTTATTTTTAGTGTAAAATACATTTTAGAGGTAACATATCTGTAGATGGTTGCTTTATAACTAGAGATGCAAAACTCTATCATTAAAAAGAGACACTGAGAAGATATTTTGACCTAAAATTTAACTCCACTCAAATTTTAAATTGATGTTCAAACACATAATTAATATTGGAGTGCACCAAAATGCTCAGCACCTTATAGGATCAAGCCTAAATAAATAGCAGAAAACAAGACTTCCACAAAAACTTTAAATGTTTCAGCATTTGGTTTCATTCCACACTGAGACAAAACCAAGACCTTTTTTAAATTTTTCACCTACACAAACAAACAACAATTACAAAGAGGTGGAGACCTAGTCCAGGGGTTAGAATACTCTCCAGTTTTGAGTCCTTGCTCTGTCTGAATCATAGCAAGTACTTGAGCCTGGGTTTCCCACAATCCAGAAGAGTGCTGGGCTATTGATTGGTAGGGCTCTCTTACGCTCCCCTGCAGGAACTGGTCCATTTGGTATAATAATTAAATATTCAATAAGACAGCAAGTAACTAATTCTACAGCCTGATGGTTAGATCATTTAACTGGGATGTGGCTGATACAGATTCAGGTTCCTGGTCTACAGAAGGGTCTTAAACTTGTGTCTCTCATATACTTGATGAGTGACTAGCTACTGCAGTGCTAGGCAAGCTTCAGCCCATCAGGGTTCTATCTGTGGCTCGCAACATATTTTGTTTTCTGTTGCTCACACAGAGGGTTCCCAGAATCCACAGGTTTCCATCACTATCAGTTGTTTTGTTTGTTTGTTTTTGTATCAGTGCTACTAAAGTGACTCTTACAGAAGGCAAGGGCACATGAAGTGAGGCTCGTGCCAATTGCACACAACATTGACTGTGAGAGCTGAGTGTTCCCTGTGCATCCAGTCAAAGCACTGCTGTGGTTTAGTCAACACACCTCGCAAATTCTAATTCCAGAAATTCAGTTGGCAAAACTACCCTATCCCAGGAGACCTTAACTATGACAATCTTGTGGTTCACTGAGTTAAAAGAAGGCCACTCATGCAGCTCACATATTAGGTTGTCCATCACTGTGTTATTGGCTATGCTACCATGAGCTGTTCTCTCTCTCTCTCTCCTCCCTCCCTCTCCAGAAATTCCATTCTAGGCCTGAGAAACATACCCAAAGAAAATGTCCTCAACATGGATACAATTAGTGAAAAGTGTCCATTTTGATTAAATAAAAAGCTGTTTTGACCAAAATTCTGCCCAGTTTTACCCATAAAGCAGTTTGTCTGGACTGTTGTTGTGTGCACTGTGGTATTACTAAATTTATTAAAAAAACATCAAATAGTCTAGCAGCACCTAAAGACTTAACAAAAACATGTAAATGGTAGTATCCTGAGCTTTCGTGGGCACAACCCATTTCTTCAGATATATTTATTAACTCAGCTTTTACTAAAGCAAAATACTCAATGAAGTGACAGGCACAGATCTTCAAGCCCTACAAAGCCTTCCTCCACAGAAGTCCATGTTCCTTTGGAAGCTGTACTTCTGGGGCTTTGCCATGTGCAGCTGTCCCCAGATTCCTCAAAGGGATTCACAGCATGGCGTGGAAACAATGTCAGTTACTGCATGCTTCAGACTTGTTCAGACAGCTCTGGGCTGTGTTAACTTGTGATACGTCCCACTAGGCAAGAGACAGTAAAGACGTCCAGCCTAAGGTTAGCCTGTCAGATTCTGAGTTCTGATTAGATCACAGTCTGAAGCCATAGGAGTAAAAATTCAGTTTGTTGACATGCAGGCTGAATTTTGGAAACTCAGACTCTGGTTACTACTAAAGACCTAGTGGGATTTTCTGAAGGGAGTTAGTCACCTAACTTACATAGGCACTTTAGAAAATCCCACTGGGAACTTAACTGCATCATTAGTCACTTGAACACCTTTGAAAAATTCTCCCTAAGTCCCTTAGTGAAATGAATTATGCATTACAACAACAACCCAACTGAGGAAGTATGTTGAATCAGACATTCAGAATCCTCTTTTCTGACTGACTCAAATCCCGAAGCTGACTTAATCAGATCTACTGTAAGTGGAAAAGCAACCAAATATTTCAGGGGGGGAAAAGTGTATATTGTGTTCCCTGAAGACTTTCATTGGAATTAATTTGTCCTGCCTGTGTATCTGCTCCTACTGAAGGAAAAAACATATTTAGATTTCACATCAAGACCTAATAGACCCCAATCCACAGTGTGTGTATATGTGTGTCGATTTTCCTTTTAATATTATGTCATATTTTTTCCTTCTTTCTCCTCAGCAGTAGAACTTTAATAGATCAAGCTTTTGTGTGTTAGGGAGGCTTTGACTATTGTTTTTTTTTTTCCTCTGCCTAGAGCAGTTACAGTGCCTCCTCTGTAATGTTCTTCATACACAAATTTTACATTTACTGTATTACACAATTATGAAAGACATGAATAAATATGTTAAATGTTTGACAAGAAAAATCAAACGTTAAGGGTGATGATGCATCCTTTAAAAGCCTTGAGTCTGAATTTCACTGTTCCGTCTAAGTAAGTTTAACCAGAGCAGCTTCTCTTTGCTTCTCCGTAGAAGCAGATTTCTGCAAAGAAACAGAGAGAATCTGTGGGGGGTGGGGACGGGACATTTTCTGCTGTGCAGGAGTAAAAACTTGGGCTGAGACTGATCTCCAGCAAGAGTAAATTCCTGCTGGGACCTTCCTCTGAGAAAACCTTGTCCCTGCCTTGAGACCTCCAGCAGGCTTACTGATACTTGAAGATGGTATACATGGACCCAAAGAGTCAAAGATGATAACATTACCCAGTCATGGTTCAAACTTAAACAGATTCAAATGAGGTTTGTTTTACAGAGGCCTCTGCCTACTTAGTACAGTGGCAAACACAGCATTAAAAATAATTTTCAAACTTGTAATAAAGATACAGAAAAGAAGCAAAAACAGTTAAACATTTAAAATGTAAAGTATTAAATTAGGCTTTCATTTTCATAGCACTCTTTGTTCCCTTTCCCAGTGCTGGAGAGAGTTTTTAGAAGGATAAAAACCCTTCTTTACTAATCTTTTAGATGGTATAAAAATAGTGATAACTGTCCTGAACTGTCTTCTCAATGAAAAGAGAAAAGATAGCTGAGATGAGTTGAGCTGTCCTTGTTGCCGCTTCTGGTTAAGTTTCTGAAAAGGCAAACCTGACAAACAGACATGTAATTGGAGAGAGAACAGCAAAGAGAAAATGCAGCTTTGGTCCATGCTGCCAACTTTCACTTGCAACTTCGTAGCTGGAAATAGAGTCACAACACATGATCTCATCAGCTGTTCAGATCTGGAAAACTTGTACCAGTGTCAGGATGTCCAGAGCTTTGCTTTTAGTTATTTTTTCATGCCGCAAGCTTACAGTAACATTACATCAGTAACAAGCCATCAAACTTTTATTAGACCGAGGGCAAAAGGAAAGGGATAGAAAAAGAAGAAATAAGGGGGAAAGGAAAAAGGCACATGGGAATGGAGGCACGAGACAGATTAGCAACATCCCTATTGATATTCAGGATTTAGCTGGAGCCTAGTAGAGGTGATGACTAGGGATGTAAAATCCTGTTTAATCAATCAATTGATTAAATGTTGTGTTTCATTAGTTAACCACTTAAACAGGAGTGGGCGGGGTGCTACTCCAGCCCAGCTGGGTCACCAGTTTAATCGGTAAGCATCACCAAGGAAGGTTAACCACTGACATCCCTAGTGCCGATGTCATCTGAGTCCCTCAGACTTGTTCAGTTTGCTTAGAAGATCCCTCAGGCTCAAGATGTCAAAGGAGATGGTAAGGGTGGCAGCTATGATGGTGAAATTCACTCTAGTTGCCATTTTTTCTCTGTAAAGTCTTTCTTTTAGAAGACTAAAAAATGGGAGTGGTGGGCAAAATAGCCCCCGCCTCTCATTATTTGTCCACCAAGTATTCACAGTTTCTGGCACAGTTTCTCTCTTGGTTTATTGTTTTTTTTTCAGTTTCACACTTTCCTTGTTTACCAAGTGTGAGTTTAACATAATCTCTGAATTATTTCAGCAGACCTTTTTGTTTCTACAAATCCAGGCTTTCGGTTTCACATTTGCATCTTATCCCATTTGACATTTGTTTTTATAAATTACTGTGTCTTCTCATGACTTTACACTCATTTTTCAGAGCTTATCTCACAATTAGGGTAAATTTGTAGGGTCCAGTTATTATAGCAGTTCATAGGTGTTTCCAAGCTTTGACCATAATAGCTAGGCTCCTGAAATGCACCTTGAATTCATTTGGCTCTCAATGTAGAGTTCAGTTTATTAATAATTATGGTGAGTTCTTGTTGATGTGCTCCAGTTGGCATACTGGCCCAGCTAACATGTTGCAATAGATGCACTTTTGACATCAGACAGAAGTATTTGCAGAAAAGTACTAGGAGAGTCACAAGATGGGAGGAGGGGAGAAAATGTAAGAAAACTTGTAAGCAAACAGTGTAGGAAACTGAAACAATAGAGTACTCTCAGCATCAGTGGCAGCACGCCTTCTCTGCCAGCATGAGGCCACAGGTTTCATGTGGAGGATGCAGGAGCCACTATGGTGAGATCAAGAAATGGGGTGGCAAGCACATGAGGTGGTAAGCCAAATACAATTATCTGATTGGCTCAATGTGGTCACCAGGTCACTAGTTCCCCATTCTGCTTTTTTTTTAATTTGATTTGGTGTTCGGGGAACCCTGTCAGATGGGGGCCCTTTGCAAGTGGACTCAATGCACATTAGTTAATCTGGGTGTGGCTACCCATTTATAGTATTCAAAGTAGACTGTTAAAATGGAGTATGCAGTTGTGCAAAACCAACCTGAATATGAAGTACCAGAGGCTGCATTAACAGAGGTGAGTGAACCTCTGTTCACTCCATGAAAAAGTCTGGGAAACACTGCCTTAAGATGGTGAAAGCAAGTTTCGCCGTGGCCAAGGCTGCATCCAGCAAGAAAAGACACAATCCAATGGGCTTCCTGAATGAAGATGTCGTGGTGGCAATCACTTCTATGTAACGTCCTGCAAAGGTCTGAGACCCTTAGTACAACCTAGCCAACAGATGGTGAGGAAAAGGTGGAATGGATTGGCATCTGGCATCCTTATCCAGGGCCGGCCCGAGCCATTAGCAGATGTAACATATATGACACTTGAAAACTTAGTGGATGAGATTAATCAGGCTAAAAGTCCTGCAATACATCATAATTAAAAACTGGTTCCTGATTTTTTTATATTAGCTCATCTAAAAAATTATACAAATATCCATTCACAAAGAACAAAGAACTAAATTTGAATTATAACCCACAATGGAACATACCAATCTCTCAGCTCTGAAATTACACCATTGTTCATTGTCCTTTCTTCACAGAACTTCCCATAGCTAGCAATGTTTCTAAGATGTTAGAATCTATTAATAATGCTAACAGAATACTTGTTAAAATGCTTGTTAAAGTACTGTGCTGAACTTCAAAAGCATTCAGAAAGATGTCGTATGGTTAAGATGGTGCAAATCTGGCCCAGCTAAGCGTAGATGTGTTATTGTACAAATTGATGCATAAATAAGACATTTAACCTATATTGAGAGATTATCTGATTAGCTTAATTTATTCTATTAAATAATAATAATTATTAAATAATAATATTAAATAAGGTGCTGTTGTAGCTGTGTGATACATGCAGTATAAAAAATAGCCAGAGTTAGATTTAAAATGGAAAGAAATTAGGGCATAGGATATATTAATCAATGAAAAGTCATTCCATGCAGAATGGTACAGCTTCAAGAGATTGGAAAATATTTTGGGCATTCAAAGCTACTTTGTGCATATAATGCTTGGGTAAATCCTGAACTGATAGTATCTGTGTTCTATCATATTGCCTTGTTCTGTGATTCCTGCTCATCTCTCATAAATTAATTTTAGTTGGGCTCTGTTAGTACTTGTGATATCTCCAAGGAGCACCTAGACATCTAACTCTGTAGTTGCCTCTCTTTCCTTGAATTAGCACTGCCTCAATATACTGTTATAGAGTTAGGGACGCTTTGTTAGTACATTTCAGATGAGCTATAAAGTTGAAATCCTGGTTCCTTCTGGCTTTTTTTCATACAAGCTAAAGTATTAATCTCAGTATCTTAGTCAAATACAAACTCAGGAACATCCTGTCTTTCAGTTTTACGCTTTTTGTTATAAACTGCTTCGGAGCACTGTTCATTGTTAAACAGTGGCTGTGTTTTACTCCAAAAAAGGCTGCAGTTCACCAGGGGATGAAATGTAATTTCTCTGCCAGTTTAAATAAGCAAAATGCTTTAAGAACACCAGAATAAAAGGAGCTGTATCAGTGTTCAGTTATTATTATATTCATTTGTACATATACATATAGGCATGAGACAGAATATGTATTTGTTTAAAAAAACCCCAACAAATGTAAACAGCTCTCCCTCATGAAATACTTCACACAGAGTCTAGTGGCCTATAATTTAGGTTGATCAATGCTTCCTAATAACTTTGCTAAATGTTAACTATTTGGGCTGAAATTGTCCATACCCAGCGTCTGCCTCAGGCTGAATTTATCTGTTTGTCCGCTCAGCGTGCTAGTCTGGACGCTCCCCTGCCAACATCAAAGCCCTTTGTCAGCAGCCCCGTTATTCCTTGTGGGATGAGGTTTACTGGGGCTGCCGACAAAGGGCTTTGATGTTGGCAGGGGAGCGTCCAGACTAGCGCGCTGAGCGGACAAACAGCTGATCAGCTGTTTGTCGGCTCAGCACGGCAGCCATGTAAATTTAAATGAAGCCGCGATCATTTAAATCGCAGCTTCATTTGCCTTTGCGAAAACAACAAATCTACATGGCTCAGTCGACAGAGCCATGTAGTTTAGACGTACCCTAAGAGTGTAAAGTTTCACAATCCCATACAGAGAACTTGTTCATTCCCATTGTAAACGGCATCTGGATAGCAATAAAAATAGTTAGGATGAACAAATTGATTCCCAGTCATGCAATGTGCAGATCTCTGCACCAGCATGGAGTACCAGGGACACCGGAGGTAATCCATGTAGAGCTCATTGTAGGGTTCTAGCCAAAGTTTCCTGCTATCTTTAAATTCACAGGGCCAAATTGAACTGTGGTATAAATGGGTGCAGTGCCATTTATTTTAGTGGCATTCTGCCCATTCATACCAATGCTGAATTTATTTTGTTGTATACTTCTTGGCAAATATAAGGAAAAAACAAAACAACAACAATAAAAACAAAACAGGCCTGTCATGGTTAGTTGAAAAGCTGCCATCGCTTCTTGTTAAAATACCTTTTGTGACGTAGTGGGGGGTAACCTGCTAACTCTCTGACTGCTGCCTGTAGTTCCACCGAGCAGACAAGTGATGAGTCACTATGCAAAGAGGGTATCTCAACTGGTTTGGCCAGCTGACCCCATGGAGAAGAACAAAGGAAGGTGGAACACTGCCCTGGCTGGGGGGCAGGGCTGGAGGAGAGTGAGTTAGTTCCTGGCTGGAAAGCAGGGAAGAAGGAACTGGGGAGGGGGCTGGGATCCCACCATCTCAAAGGGGGCACTGAGGCCTCTTAGCCCCAGTTCCTGTAACCAGATTACATCTGTGCTATGCTGTATCCTGGAGGAGCAATAAACCACCCTCAATTCTACTGGCTGGTGGAGTCTGTTTGTGCCATTTCGGGGTGCAGGAGATGGGGGACCCCCGACGTGCCGTCACACCTTTCACTGGAAGAAAGTCCATGGAGACTTAAGCTCAGCTATAAATTCACCTGCCTGATCATTTCAAATGACAACCAAACATGAGAAAAACACAGTAGGGAAGCTAATATCTCTTACTGGAGCAACTTCTAGTGGTGTAAGGGGCAAGCTTATGAGCTGTCCCCTCCCCCAAGTTCATTATGTCAATTTTATGGTCATAAAAATTTTAAATCTATTTAAATCTGAAATGTCATGGTTTTGTAATTGGAGAGGTCCTGACCCAAAAAGGAGTTATGGTGGGGGGATCACAAGGTTATTGTAGGGGTAGCAGGACTGTTAGAGAGCAGCAGCTGCTGGCTAGGAGCCCAGTCTGACGGCAGAGCTGCTGCCAGGAGCGCCACATAAGTAAGGATGGCATGGGATGGTACTGCCACTCAGCTCTGAAGGCAGCAATGCAGAAGTAAGGGTGGCATAGTTCGGTATTATCACCCTCACTTCTGCACTGCGGGTGGTGGCATGCTGCCTTCAGAGCTGAGTGCCAACAGCCACTGCTCATAGAATCATAGAATAAGAGGACTGGAAGGGACCTCGAGAGGTCATCGAGTCCAGCCCCCCGCCCTCAAGGCAGGACCAAGCTCCGTCTACACCATCCCTGACAGATGTCTGTCTAACCTGTTCTTAAATATCTCCAGAGAGGGAGATTCCACCACCTCCCTTGGCAATTTATTCCAATATTTGACCACCCTGACAGTTAGGAATTTTTTCCTAATGTCCAATCTAAACCTCCCCTGCTGCACTTTAAGCCCATTACTCCTTGTCCTGTCCGCAGAAACCAAGAGGAACAAATGTTCTCCTTCCTCCTTGTGACACCCTTTTAGATATTTGAAAACCGCTATCATGTCCCCCCTTAACCTTCTTTTTTCCAAACTAAACAAGCCCAATTCATGAAGCCTGGCTTCATAGGTCATGTTCTCTAAATCTTTAATCATTCTTGTCGCTCTTCTCTGTACCCTTTCCAATTTCTCCACATCTTTCTTGAAATGTGGCGCCCAGAACTGGACACAGTACTCCAGCTGAGGCCTAACTAGTGCAGAGTAGAGCGGCAGAATGACTTCACGAGTTTTGCTTACAACACACCTGTTGATACAACCTAGAATCATATTTGCTTTTTTTGCAACAGCATCACACTGTTGACTCATATTCAACTTGTGGTCCACTATGACCCCTAGATCCCTTTCCGCCATGCTCCTTCCTAGACAGTCGCTTCCCATCTTGTATGTATGGAACTGATTGGTCCTTCCTAAGTGGAGCACTTTGCATTTCTCTTTATTAAACCTCATCCTGTTTACCTCTGACCATTTCTCTAACTTGCTAAGGTCATTTTGAATTATGTCCCTATCCTCCAAAGAAATTGCAACCCCACCCAGTTTGGTATCATCTGCAAACTTAATAAGCGTACTCTCTATCCCAATATCTACATCATTGATGAAGATATTGAACAGTACGGGTCCCAAAACAGACCCTTGAGGAACTCCACTTGTTATCCCTTTCCAGCAGGATTTAGAACCGTTAACAACAACTCTCTGACTACGGTTATCCCGCCAATTATGCACCCACCTTATTGTGGCCCTATCTAAGTTATATTTGCCTAGTTTATCAATAAGAATATCATGCGAGACCGTATCAAATGCCTTACTAAAGTCTAGGTATATGACATCCACTGCTTCTCCCTTATCCACAAGGCTCGTTATCCTATCAAAGAAAGCTATCAGATTAGTTTGGCATGACTTGTTCTTCACAAACTCATGCTGGCTATTCCCTATTACTTTATTACCTTCCAAGTGTTTGCATATGATTTCCTTAATTACCTGCTCCATTATCTTCCCTGGGACAGACGTTACACTGACCAGTCTGTAGTTTCCTGGGCTGTTCTTATTCCCCTTTTTATAGATGGGCACAATATTTGCCCTTTTCCAATCTTCTGGAATCTCCCCTGTCTGCCATGATTTTTCAAAGATCATAGCTAAAGGCTCAGATATCTCCTCTATCAGCTCCTTGAGTATCCTGGGATGCATTTCATCAGGACCTGGTGACTTGCTGACATCTAACTTTCCTAAGTGATTTTTAACTTGTTCTTTGTGTATCCTATCTTCTAAACTTACCCTCTCTCTGCTTGTATTCACTACGTTAGGTACACCACCAGACTTCTCGGTGAAGACCGAAACAAAGAAGTCATTGAGCATCTCCGCCATTTCCAAGTTTCCTGTTACTGCTTCTCCCTCCTCACTAAGCAGTGGGCCTACCCTGTCCTTGGTCTTCCTCTTGCTTTTAATGTATTTATAAAAGGTCTTCTTGTTTCCCTTTATGCCTGTAGCTAGTTTGATCTCATTTTGTGCCTTTGCCTTTCTAATCTTGCCCCTGCATTCCTGTGTTGCTTGCCTATATTCATCCTTTGTTATTTGTCCTAGTTTCCATTTTTTATAGGACTCCTTTTTTATTTTGAGATCATGCAAGATCTCCTTGTTAAGCCAAGCTGGTCTTTTGCCATATTTTCTATCTTTCCTACACAGCGGAATTGTTTGCTTTTGGGCCCTTAACAACGTCCCTTTGAAATACTTCTAAGTCTCCTCAGTTGTTTTTCCCTTCAGTCTTGCTTCCCATGGGACCTTACCTACAAGTTCTCTGAGCTTATCAAAATCTGCCTTCCTGAAATCCATTACCTCAATTGTGCTGGTCTCCCTTCTACCTTTCCTTAAGATCATGAACTCTATTATTTCATGATCACTGTCCCCTATGCTGTCTTCCACTTTCAAGTTTTCAACTAGGTCCTCCCTATTTGTTAAAACCAAATCCAGAACAGCTTCTCCTCTGGTAGCTTTTTCAACCTTCTGAAACAGAAAGTTGTCTCCAATGCAGTCCAGAAACTTATTGGATAGCCTGTGCCCCGCTGTGTTAGTTTCCCAACATATGTCTGGATAGTTGAAGTCCCCCATCACCACCAAATCTTGGGCTTTGGATAGTTTTGTTAATTGTTTAAAAAAGGCCTCATCCACCTCTTCCACCTGGCTAGGTGGCCTGTAGTAGACTCCTAGCATGATATCACCCTAGTTTTTTACCCCTTTTAGCTTAACCCAGAGACTCTCTACACAGCTATCTCCTACGTTCATCTCCTACGTTCATGCTCTGTGGCTTCCCAGCTCTGACACAGACATAGAGGCGGCAATATCGTGACTCCTCCCCTCCCCCCATAACTTTGTGAACTCCCTTTTGGGTCAGGGTACTCAATGTGAGAAATGCTTGATCTCCCACATGTAACTGGTAGAACATAAGGTAAAGCACACAAAAGACTAGCTTTCATGGTCTGTGATGCATTTTTCATGACCATGAATTTGCTAGGACCCTCCTTATAAGTTTTACAGAGCTTTTCTTCAGGACTGGGGACTGATAAGCGTGTCCCTTTTACCAACAGAAGTTGTTCCAATAAAAGACAGTAACTCACCTACCTTGTTTCTTTAGTATCCTGAGACCAACATGGCTGCAACAACACTGGAAATCCACACATCAGACTAATGGAGCTTCTGGTTTGTTTGTGGATTTTTCCTACTTGTTTCCTCTTAACATTTAGCAAAGTATAGCACATCTATATTACTGTACAAGTCTGGGATGTCCAGCAACAGAGCTGAATGACATACTCATAAATTACACATTTGTAATAAACAGTGATCAGGTCAACATTTTGGACTTAACAGATATCAGTATTTTATTCTAACACCGTTAAAATATGTCTAACTTTTATTAGTATGCATTTAGAGCAGTAGAGAATATTGGATTTGTAATTTGCTATGGTTCTTAGGGGACTTGAGCCAGAACTCTGTTTCTGGATTCTCCCTGTTCGTTGATTTCTAGGATAATTATATGTATTTATACATTTTCTTTAAAAAAAAATGATTTGCTCATTATAAAGCCTTTCCGTCTTCACATTTTCTTTTTCTTTTTTTTTTGCTTTCATCTGGCTTTTGGTCTAGTACACGGTGTGGACTGCCCTCTGGGTCACCTGGAATGTTTTCATTATCTGCTTCTATTTGGAAGTAGGCGGGCTTTCTAAGGTAGGTCCCTTATAATTCTTGAGGGTTGTGGGGGGGCAAATGATTGTACTTTGATAGCAGCAATGCTAGGGTGTTTTAAATTACTAGATCCAGAAGAAAAACTAGTGTGCTCTTTTAACAGGTAATCAGAGCTCCAAAGGTTGTTGTTTTTCTCTAGCTAGAACTTCAGTATGGCAACTTATCTGTTGTGGTAAATATTCATAGAGGGGAAAAAAGTAAACATAATTAAACTGAACATCTGTGTCTCTCTGAAATAGAGCTTGCTGCTGAATCCATTTGATCAGGTTGAAGATTATTTTGATTGTTAAAAACATACAATATCTTTTTAGCAGATTCTTTGAGTAAATGAAACATCGATATAAATGTTCTGGGTCTGGTTTGAAAGTAGCTGAAGCAATTGATTGAGAAGGCTAATGTGACAACTTGTTGAGCAAATTGATCTCAGGGTAAAAACACTAATAAAGTTAAACAATTGCACAAGAAAAGATCATATTTTTGTTGAATCCAGTTTTCCTTTACTTAGTACTCAATACTTGAGTTTGCTGGTTCCTTTTTCAAAGTCCTGGTTAGAGCAGAAGTCTTTGCTGGAAGCATCAATGTACATATTAGATTAATAATATGTAGCACTTACGTTAATATCGCTTATTGTTAACCATGTTGTGTTCATAGTGGCTTCTCTACAACATTCATTGAATTTCATACTAGTACAACAAACTCAACCAAATTAAAGTATTTGCATATCGATATCAATATAGAACATTTTTTCATGCTGCAGCCTATTAACACAAAGTTAGAATTAGTGTGGCTATTAACAGTCTCAAACTTTGCAATATTAAGTACATTGCTGTGAATTCTTACTTTTTTTTTAAGCTAAGTACAAACTTCAACTGGCTAATAGGAGATCATTTATGATTTAGACCCTTTATTATTAATCAGGAAAAGTCATCATAGTATTTATCAATCTAAAGTTCTGGAGAAGTCCATTTTATAACAAAGAAAACTAATTTAGTCATTCAATAAGAAATCAATTGAAAAGTTGCTTTAGTACAGGGGTCGGCAGCCTGTCAGAAGTGGTGTGTCAAGATCTAACTTACTCACTTACATTTATGGACCTGCGTGCCAGGAGGAGAGAAGGGGCCGGCTGGGTATGGTGACCATATTTTCTAAAATTGGTTGAAGCTAGGGAGAATGGTTTAATTTAAATTATTAAACAAAGTGTTTTATGTTTCTTATATTAGTTTATCAAACTTCATTTTAAATGAAGTAAAATATTAATTTATGTTCAACACAAAAGGCTTCAATATTTTCTTTATTTATGGCAGGGGTCGGGAACCATTTTTTGGGTCAGGGGCCACTGACTCACAGAAAAATCAGTTGGGGACTACACTGATGAGAAGCAAAAAAAAACCCCAAAAAAACCACTCCTCCAAAAATCCCTAACCCTCAACAATGTGGCCCCCAACTGAGATACCTCACTCCTCTGATGCTCCAGCCTCACGGGGTGAGGAGAAAGGACAGGGAGGACTGAGGTTCAGAATTTCCCATCATCCAGATTTCTAAAATAGACACTGCTGTTCAACCAGGAGTTGTGAAATTGATGCAGGAATTAGCTGATGCTATACAAAAAGTGACTACATGGTGACACTGTTCCTTTAAAATCCATGAATCTATGAGATGAATATAGACCTCACACATAGTATCCCACAAGAATAACACACTGGTAATAAATCACCAATATAATCTTTCTTTACTACTTATCCTTTAGCACGTGGGTCTCAAACTCCCACCCTGCAGGCAATCCTTGGCCAAAACGACTGTGCAGTCTGGTCCATGACTCCAGGCAGGCTGAAGGAGGCCTGTCCATTACTGGCCTCCAAACTCTGCCTCTTCTCACCATTGTCTCTCCCAACATGGCACCTGTCCCTGAGGATGCAGCTTTGGGAATCATTGAGGGAAGGGCTTGGTGCCGTGGTGGCAGGAGCTGTGGAGGAAACAACATGCACAGTGCTTTATGAAGCTTGTCCCCATCTCCTCCTGCTGCTCTTATACAATAAAGTGAATTGTATGTACTGTAGTATTTTTCCCTAATGTTCTGTTGAAACCCCAACCTTTTGAATTTTTAATTACTTTGGCAGTAAACCTAGAATCTAATTTACTGCTAAATTATGTTAGGAACGTCATGCAGAAACATTTCAGAGTTTCAAAATAATGACTCCGGCCTTGGGTGGTAGTAGGGACTGTTAATCAAAAGTGCTGTGCAGTGATAGTATGCCCTTCAATGACAGTTAAACGGTAGTTTCTAATGTTCAGCTAATGTCATCAGAACATACCTCAGCAAAAACCTCATGCATTGCTTTGATTACAATACAAGAACTTACTGCAAAATTTAGACTTATGTTCGAGAAGGATCATGGGTTTGCAATTGTGTAGCTGTGTAAAAAATACAGTGTTTAATATATTGTTTACATCATTCAACACAAACAAGAGAAGACATTCAATTAATGCTTCTAACTTTATAATTCACTGAAATCACTGATACCTGTACAGCATGTTGGCAGGAAATGCTTAACTCGTGGTCTGTTAAAAATAGCAAGTAAGAACATAAGACCATAAGAATAGCCATACTGGAGACCAACAGAGGGTCCAAAGGTCCATCAAGCCCAGAATCCTGTCTTCCAGCAGTGGCCAATGCCAGGTGCCCCAGAGAGAGTGAATAGAACAAGTGATCATCAAGTGATCCCTCTCCTGTCATCCATTTCCAGCCTCTGACAAACAGAGCTAGGGACACCATTCCTACCCATTCCTATCCCTGGCTAATAAGTATTGATGAATCTAACTTCCATGAATTTATCTAGTTCTTCTTTGAATCCTGTTAAAGTCCCGGTCTTCACAACATCCCCTGGCAAGGCGTTCTATAGGTTGACTGCTCACTGCATGAAGAAAAACTTCCTTTTGTTTGTTTTAAACCTGCTACCTCTTAATTTTTATTTGGTGACCCCTAGTTCTTAGGTTATGGGAACAAGTAAGTAATTTTTTCTTATTCATTTTCTCCACACCAGTCATGATTTTATAGACCTCTATCATATTTCCCATTAGTCTCTTATTTTCCAAGCTGAAAAGTCCCAGTCTTTTTAATCTCTCTTCATATGGGACCTGTTCCAAATCCCTAATCATTTTTGTTGCCCTTTTCTGAACCTTTTCCAATGCCTATATATCTTTTTTGACATGAGACAACCACATGTGTACACAGTATTCAAGATGTGGGTGTACCATGGAATTATATAGAGGCAATAAAACAGAAAATGTCTTAGGGTACGTCTAGACTACATGCCTCTGTTGCCACTTCATTTAAATTTACATGGCTGCCGCGCTGAGCCAACAAACAGCTATTCAGCTGTTTGTCGGCTCAGCGCGATAGTCTGGACGCGCGGGTGTCGACATCAAAGGTATTTGTCAACCACCCAGGTAAGCCTCCTGGGATGAGGTTTACCTGGGTGGTCGACAAATACCTTTGATGTCAACACCCGCGCGTCCAGACTATCGCGCTGAGCCGACAAACAGCTGATTAGCTGTTTGTTGGCTCAGCGCGGCAGCCATGTAAATTTAAATGAAGCGGCAATTATTTAAATCGACGCTTAATTTTACTATGTCTGGTAGCCTAATCTACATGCCTCTGGCGACAGAGGCATGTAGTCTAGACGTACCCTGTTTCTCTATCCCTTTTTTAATGATTCCTAACATTCTGTTTGCTTTTTTGACTGCCGCTGCACACTGAGGGGATGTTTTCAGAGAATTATCCACAGTGCCTCCAAGATCTCTCTCTTGAGTAGTTATAGCTAATTAGTCCCCATCATTTTATATGTATCGTTGGGATTATTATTTCCAATGTGCATTACTTTGCATTTATCAAAATTAAAATTCATTTGCCATTTTGTTGCCCAATCACCTAGTTTTGTGAGATCCTTTTGAAACTCTATAAAATCTGCTTTGGTGGTCTTAACTATATTGAGTAGTTTAGTATCACCTCTAAATTTTGCTACCTCACTGTTTACCCTTTTCTCCAGTTCATTTATAAATAGGTTGAATAGGACTGGTCCCAGTACAGTCTGTTGGGGGACACCACTACTTACATCTCTCTGTCCTGAAAATTGACGATTATTCCTACCTTTTGTTTCCTGTTTTTTAACCAGATATCAGTCTATGGGAGGACCTTCCCTCTTATCCCATGACAACTAACTTTACATAAGAGCCTTTGATGAGGGACTGTGTCAAAGACTTTCTGGAAATCTAAGTACACTATAGCCTCTGGATCCCCTTTGTCCATATGTTTGCTGATTTCCTTCAAAGAACTCTAGTACATTAGTAAGGCATGATTTCTCTTTACAGAATCTATATTGACTTTTTGCCAACAAATTATGTTCCTCTTCATGTATGATAATTCTATTCTTAACTGTAGTTTCAACTAATTTGCCCAGTACTGATTTAACTTACTGATCTGTAATTGCCAGGATCACCTCAAGAACCCTTTTTAAATATTGGCATTAATATTAAGTTGTCATGGGATAAGAGGGAAGATCTTTTCATGGACTGAGAATTCGTTAAAAGATGGGAAACAAAGGGTAGGAATAAATGGTAAATTTTCAAATGGAGAGAGGTAACTAGTGGTGTTCCCCAAGGGTCAGTCCTAGGACCAATTCTATTCAACTTATTCATAAATGATCTGGAGAAAGGGGTAAACTGAGATGGCAAAGTTTCCAGATGATACTAAACTTCTCAAGATAGTTAAGACCAAAGCAGACTGTGAAGAACTTTAAAAAGAACTCACAAAAGAATTTTGTAATATTTGAATAATTTAAGAAAAAATCCAAAATTGAGTATCAATTGTGACAATTTGAAGACTCACTAAGACGACCATCAAAACTTACTCACAAGGAATCATTGAGACCAAGAGCTGGATAGGATTTGAAAAGAGTGGACATTTGGATGGACAACAAGAACATCCAGAGTTATAGATATATAGAATGTAGGGACATTACAGGACCATTAGATTGTAATGTCTGACCCCCTGTGTTTCACAGCAACTAAATGTCATCCATTTTACCCCTGTGTTTAGCCATTGGCCTAAATCATAGCCTACAGAAAGGCATACTGGCTTGATTTAAAATAATCAAGATATGGAGAATTCATCACTTATCTTTATCATTTGTTCCAATGACCCTCACTGTTAAAAATTTGTGCATTCTAATTTGAATTTTTGTGTCTTTCACTTCTGACCATTGGTTATTGTTATGCCTTTTACTGCTAGTATAAAAGTGCCCTTTAGTCTTGGGGGTATTCTCCCTGTAGATGTACTTAGACTGTAATCAAGAGCCCTCCATTGTCTATTTTGATAAATTAAACAGATTGAGCTTTAAAGTGTCTCACTGTAAGGCATTTTCTCCAGACCACAAATCATTTTTGTGGCTGTTTTCTGTGCATTAATCCAGATTTTCAACATCCTTTTAAAATGTGGTCAGTAGCACTGCACACAGTATTCCAGAATCAGTCTTGCAAATGCTGTATGTATAGATGAAATCACCTGCCTTCTGTTACTCACTACTCCCTTATTTGTACCTCCAAGGATGGCACTAGCCCTCTTTTACCATAGTATTGCATTGGACTCTCATGCTGAGTTGCTTGTTCACCCTGATACTGAACCCCTTTTCAGATTCCGCTTTTAAGGATACCATCTCCTCATCCCCTTTTTAGGCATGGCCTGCATTCCTTGATTCCATATGCATTTGATTGTATTTAAAAACATATTCTTTAATCAACCCCAGTTTATCTAGTGATCCAGGTTGCTCTGCATGACTCCTTTGTCCTCACTATTATTTACCTCTTTTCCAATCTTTAAGTTGTCCACAAAGTTTATTAGCAGTGATTCACACTTCCAGGTCCTTGATAAAAATGTTGGCTGTAGCAGACATACATTTACAGAATTTGCCATAACAAGAGTGTAATACAAAAACATTGTTATAAACTTTTGTTAAATATGTTAATCAGTACAATGAGAATGAGATGGTCTAAGTTAACAAGAAAAACCACAAATCAACTCCCATCGAGAGAGAGAGAAAGAGACATACTTCTGAGAACTTTGTGGGCAATGTGATTTCTGAGCCATTTGTTGTAAAGTGTTTGGATTGAAACTAACATATCCCTAACATTATCTGTTTTTTCCAACTGTGTCCTGGTACTGCAGCACATCTTGATGACCAGAAGTGTGTACTGGCTCTTGTCCCATATGATGCCCCCTGCTGATGTTCACTTAATTGCTGTGGTAGTCTTTCTTGCTGTTACTTGGCCCTATGGCCGGGTACCAACTTTAGTCCATCCCTTCTGGGGAAAGAGAATCCAATCAAACTATACTCCAATGACCTTACAGCAAGTCTTCTGTCTGATTTTTGGGTTCTGTGGCCCTTACGCCTGTTACCAGTTTCCTTTGCAGCTGGTAGGGGAATCTAGTTCCGCCCTCTACTTTGGGTTCTGGCACAGGATCCCTATACCTGGCAGCTAAGATCTACTCCCTCAGGGTATGTCTACACTACCCTCCTAGTTCGAACTAGGAGGGTAATGTATGCATACCGCACTTGCTAATGAAGCCCGGGATTTGAATTTCCCGGGCTTCATTAGCATAAGCGGGGAGCCGCCATTTTTAAATCCCCGCTGCTTCGAACCCCGTGTAGCGCGGCTACACGGGGCTCGAACTAGGTAGTTCGGACTAGGGTGCCTATTCCGAACTACCGGTACACCTCGTTTCACGAGGAGTAACGGTAGTTCGGAATAGGACCCTAGTCCGAACTACCTAGTTCGAGCCCCGTGTAGCCGCGCTACACGGGGTTCGAAGCAGCGGGGATTTAAAAATGGCGGCTCCCCGCTTATGCTAATGAAGCCCGGGAAATTCAAATCCCGGGCTTCATTAGCAAGTGCGGTATGCATACATTACCCCGCTAGTTCGAACTAGCGGGGTAGTGTAGACATACCCTTAGACTCTTTGCTGCCTTCCTGAACTGCTTCCTGCTCTTTCTATTGCCCTAGGAAATAACTGCAGATTCTTTACTTCTTGCCTCTTTCTGCTTAAAACTTCCTGGCTTTATGATCACCACCGAGCCCCTCCATTGCTGAACGTCATTTAGCTTGCTGCTAGATATATTGATTGGCCTCTCAGGGCCTGTTTTGAATAAAAACCCCATCACACATGTACTTATGTAGCTTGTTGCATTGGGATCAATGTTAATAGTGCCTTTCCAATGACACAGAATCCTTAGTCCTCTTCTTTACTCACACATTGAAGTTAAAAACCCTGCAATAAACTTTCATCTTGCAGTGTCAAAAATTGAGTTCCCAAGATAAGAATGCATTAGAAATTATTACTCTAAATTTATCTTTTTTCCCCTACACTCAGTACAGTGGTCTTTAAGCACCTTAAAATAGGCTATTTACTTGTATTGATTCTGCATAGGTTATATGTAAAAATATATATTCTTTGGTGATTAGTGCCTTATAAATTCCACTAAAGCTATATTAGGTAACTAAAGCTATATAGGTAAATTGATTTAGAGTATGAAACTTGTGTTAATACTCATCTTTATTAATCAATTGCCTGTTTTAACTTGCCATTCCCAGGGATCACCTAAACATTCCATAGGATTAAATGTATAAAGTTTCCATCAATTAAGTGCAAATAGATGCCACTCAAAAAGAGAGCCACTCCTAGAGTCCAATTGATAATTAATCTCTTTTTCTTTCATAAATATACAAAAGATATTAAAATTTGAAAAAGTACAGAGAGAGACAACAAAAAATATTAGGGATATGAAGCAGCTTCATATAAGAGGATATTTAAAATACTGACTGTTCAACTTGGAAAAGATATACCTGGGTAGGGAATTATGATATAAACCTAAAAACTCATGATTGTAGTGGAGAAAGGGAATAAGGAAGTGTTATTCATCCCTTCACATAGCACAAGAACCAGGGCCACCCAATAAAATAAATAGTCAGCAGGTTGGAAAAAAAAACGTAAGTACTTTACACACTGCACAGTCAAGTAGGGAATTCATTGCCAGGGGATGTTAGAAGGGTGAAAATTGTAACTGGGTTAAAAAAAAAAAGAATTAGAACATTTCATAAAAGATAAACCCATCAATAGCTGTTAGCCAAAATAGTCAGGGATAGCACCCCATGCTCTTGGTGTCCCTGGACCTCTGAGTGTCAGAAACTGGGAGTGGATGAAAAAGGGATGGATCACTCAATGATTTCCCTGTTTTGTTCATTACCTCTGAAGAATCTGGCTCTGGCCACTGTCCGAAGACAGGTTACTGAACCAAGAATGGCCATTTTTTGTCTTGCCACCTGAACTCTTTTGAACTTCTACTCAAAAGGACATTATATTTGTACTTTACCTAATTTCGTGTATTGTTTTTAATTTGTATATATTAGAACCTCAAACAGTTACATATAATACATTTTGCACTTTTATTTCACCTGTCACCGATCAATATTCTCACTATAAAGTTAACGGAAGCTCTGCTCTTTCACAGTTGCTGAGAAGCTGGCCCTGTTGGTTCAACATAGAACTGGAAGCTTGAGATCCAAAAAAATGAACCTTCGTTGGCTGAAAATGATAGTTTACTATTCTGAGTAGAAATTTCAATAACAATTCACTCGTCTTTTGCTCACAGGCAGACAGCTAAATACGTGGTGTTAAATAGCAGTAGGTCATTTACTTTGGTCATCTAAGAAAGTAAACAGAGACCTACTATATTACAAAAATGTCCCCGTTCTACCAATTAGGGCATGGTGGATCCTATAAAGGCCAAAATGGCCTTTACAGGTGAAACATCAACAGATAGGGTTGCCAGATGGTTTCAACAAAAATACCAGATTCACTTGACATTGCATCACAATCTACATTACATCTTATTTAGAAAATACCGGACATTTATATTTTTTCATTTATATTTTCTCAATTTGTTTCCTGAACAGAAAGCTCAAATACTGGACTGTCCGGTTCAAAACTGGCAACCCTATCAACAGAGAAGATGCACTTCTTTCTTAAGTCCACAGTCACAAATATAAGTCCTCTGTTTCAGTTATGTAAAGGCAATTTGAGGCTTATGTTGCAGCCTAAGCCACCCTCAGGGATAGACTAATAAGCTTCATCCAGAATTGTCTGAAAGGGCCTTCACACAGGCTGAAACAAAACTCTCACATTGATGGGTTTGAAGGGGAGCTGAGCTGAGTATAGGAATCAAAGGAAAAGGCAATTTTTCTATAGTGACTCACCCAACTCCTTGTCCCTCCCCTGCCTTCTCAAAGGAAGTAGAAGATGGACAAGGCAGAGTGAACCCTCTGATCATTCAGGATACCTCTTCTACTTTGTCCTTCTGCGTACAGAACAATGAAATGGGTGGGGTTTTTCAAGCATTAGTGAAGGATAGATCCCACCATACAGTCCCAATCAGTGCACATGATGAGAGATGCTTCACACTATTGTCCTCCCCGTTCTAGATATTTTGTCTTTTATGTATAAATAAATGCCCTTTAGCTGATCCAGGGCCCTTCTCTTTCTGCCTTCTCTGTGTAACTCTTTTTGCCTGTATTTGTCCTATCTGGTCCCATTTTTGGTCTCCTGTGTCCTTATGGAAGTCAATCTAGTTTTTCCATCAATTTCACTGTGTTTTAATTAGATCATTGGTGTTAAAGTGCCCTTGAAGACCAAGTATCCCCTCTGTTGAAT
This sequence comes from Pelodiscus sinensis, assembly GCF_052426305.1. Classification (NCBI taxonomy): domain Eukaryota; kingdom Metazoa; phylum Chordata; order Testudines; family Trionychidae; genus Pelodiscus; species Pelodiscus sinensis. The sequence goes on along the minus strand of NC_143053.1, from coordinate 62,484,120 downwards.
AGAGTCCTGAGATGGTATATCTGAAGCCCAAAGTTTTCTTAAACTTCAGAATATCTTTGTTAAACAAAAGCCAACCTTTTTGCTTATAGTTGATGGTTGTGTAGTAACATTGGCATCTTAAGAATGATGAGTGAATCCTGTAGTGTGGTATGTGTCTTTGCTTACTGGATGCAGTTTTACATTTAAGAAGGGGAAAAAAACAAGGAAAAGAGATATTTTAGTCTAATATCAAAGGGAGACTACAGGTTCCTGAAACCAATGACTCCCAGAATTGCCTAAACATTGAATGATATGCATGAATAATTTAAAACTGTTTGTTAAATGTGCAAAAGTCAAGTTATCCTTGCAGAGAGAGACACTTTGTCAATTGCCAGCAATTTATTGTGTTTTTGAAAACCACAGGCAGCAATTTACAGAAAAGATTAGCCCTGTTACTAAATATGTGTGACATTTTCTTGATTTAAACTGTCATTCTGAAAAGCTGTTAACTGACAACTAGAGTTTGGAATGAGGTTATAAAGTTTAGTGAAGGACTCCTTTTAACTGACTGAGAGCTATATTTCTGCTCTGGGAAAGCACAGCACGTAGACCTCTTACTGGAACTAAAGTATGTATGCATTCAAATTAGCATTTTCAAGGGAAATTATACATGATCTTTTTAGACATTCATGTGCTGCAGAAGTATATGGTACTGTGCTGACATTTTACATCTCATAAACATAGTAATATATTTCTGAAATACCTTCATTCTGCTGAGATATATCAGAAATTCTGATTGTAAATGATTCAGATGGCTGACACCACATCAGTATGCATCAGCTTCATTATTTCATCCAGTCCCTAAAATTAATTGATGCTTAGAACATAAGAAGGGTCATTTTAGCTCAGACCAATGGTCTATCTAACTCAGTAAGCTTCAAAAAGAATGATCTTTTTTCCTCTCTCTGCTGGGGCATTGGCTCAGTGATCCTTTGGGCTTTTTTTTCATTTGATTTTTTTTAAAGGCTCTACCAGAGCTAAATTCTGCAGGCCTAACCCAATTCTCATTAAAGCCCTGGTCCCAGCAAAGAATTTAAACATATGTTTAGGTACTGTCCTGGTCCGAGGCATTACATCAGTGTAAACTGATGAATTTGATTGTTAGATACCTTTCATTTAACATCAGTGGAGTTGCTCCAATATAAATGACAGCAGAATTCACCCTCTATCTATGTATTCTCTTTAGTGATCTTGATAAATGAAGGTTGATTCAGGATGGAAATTACTTCTATACCTCATATCTGAATACTCTCCAGAGCTTATTTTCGGTATCCACTCAGATTGTTTAAAACTAACAAACTATGTAATACTTTTAGATAATATTTCAATGTATTCAAGTATAAGAACATAAGAACGGCCGTACTGGGTCAGACCAAAAGTCCATCTAGCCCAGTATTCTGTCTACCGACAGTGGCCAGCACCAGGTGCCCCAGAGAGGGTGGACCGAAGACAATGATCAAGTGATTTATCTCCTGCCATCCCTCTCCAGCCTCTGACAAACAGAGGCCAGGGACACCATTTCTATCCCCTGGCTAATAGCCTTTTATGGACCTAACCTCCATGAAATTATCTAGCTTCTCTTTAAACTCTATTATAGTCCTAGCCTTCACAGCCTCCTCTGGCAAGGAGTTCCACAGGTTGACTACACGCTGTGTGAAGAAGAACTTTCTTTTATTAGTTTTAAACCTGCTCCCCATTAATTTCATTTGGTGTCCTCTAGTTCTTCTATTATGGGAACTAATAAATAACTTTTCTTTATCGGCCCTGTCCACACCACTCATGATTTTATATACCTCTATCATATCCCTCCTCAGTCTCCTCTTTTCTAAACTGAAAAGTCCCAGTCGCTTTCCTCATATGGGAACCGTTCCAAACCCTTAATCATTTTAGTTTCCCTTTTCTGAACCCTTTCCAAGGCCAAAATATCTTTTTTAAGGCGAGGAGACCACATCTGTACACAGTATTCAAGATGTGGGCGTACCATAGTTTTATACAGGGGCAGTAAGATATTCCGGGTCTTATTTTCTATCCCTTTCTTAATAATTCCTAGCATCCTATTTGCCTTTTTGACCGCCGCTGCACACTGTGTGGAAGTTCTCAGAGAACTGTCCACGATAACTCCAAGATCTCTTTCCTGATTTGTCGTAGCCAAATTAGCCCCCATCATACTGTATGTATAGTAGGGGTTATTTTTCCCAATATGCATTACTTTACACTTATCCACATTAAATGTCATTAGCCATTTTGTTGCCCAATCACTCAGTTTGGTGAGATCTTCTTGGAGTCCCTCACGGTCTGCTTCTGTCTTGACTATCCTAAACAGTTTGGTATCATCTGCAAACTTTATTACCTCACTGCTTACCCTTTTCTCCAGATCATTTATGAATAAGTTGAAAAGGATTGGTCCCAGGACTGACCCTTGGGGTACACCACTAGTTACCCCTCTCCAATCTGAAAATTTACCATTTATTCCTACCCTTTGTTTCCTGTCTTTTAACCAGTTCTCAATCCAAGAAAGGACCTTCTCTCTTATCCCATGGCTATGTAATTTATACGTTAGCCTTTGGTGAGGGACCTTGTCAAAGGCTTTCTGAAAATCCAAATATACTATATCTACTGGATCCCCCTTGTCCGCATGTTTGTTAACCCCTTCAAAGAACTCTAACAGATTAGTAAGACAGGATTTCCCTTTACAGAAACCATGTTGACTTTTGTCCAATAAATTATGTTCTTCTACATGCTTCACAATTTTATTCTTTACTATTGTTTCGACTAATTTGCCCGGTACTGAAGTTAGACTTACCGCTCTGTAATTGCCAGGATCGCCTCTAGAGCCCTTTTTAAATATTGGTGTCACGTTGGCTACCTTCCAGTCATTAGGTACGGAAGCCAATTTAAAGGATAGGTTACAAACCACAGATAATAGCTCAGAAATTTCCCATTTGAGTTCTTTTAGAACCCTTGGTTGATTGCCATCCAGTCCCGGAGATTTGTTAACATTAAGTTTTTCTATTTGTTCCAAAACCTCCTCTAATGACACGTCAATCCGGGACAGTTCCTCAGATTCATCACCCACAAAGGACAGTGCAGATTCAGGAATCTCCCCAACGTCCTGAGCCGTGAAGATTGAAGCAAAGAAATCATTTAGTTTCTCCGCAATGGCTTTATAGTCCTTGATTGCTCCTTTTATAGCTCGATCATCTAAGGGACCCACAGGTTTTTTAGCTGGCTTCCTGCTTCTAATGTACTTAAAAAACATTTTGTTATTTCTTTTTGAGTTTTTGGCTAGCTGTTCCTCAAAATCTTTTTTTGCATTTCTTATTACATTTTTACACTTGATTTGACAGTGTTTATGTTCCTTTCTATTTATCTCTCTATTTATCTCACTAGGATTGGACTTCCACTTCTTAAAAGATACCTTTTTGTCCCTCACTGCTTCTTTTACATGGTGGTTAAGCCACGGTGACTCTTTTTTAGGTCTCTTGCTATGTTTTTTAATTTGGGGTATACATTTAAGTTGGGCCTCTATTATGGTGTCTTTAAAAAGTTTCCATGCAGCTTTCAGGGATTTGGCTCTAGTCACTGTGCCTTTTAATTTCTGTTTAACTAACCTCCTCATTTTTGTGTAATTCCCCTTTTTGAAATTAAATGCCAGGGTGCTGGACTGCTGAGGTGTTCTTCCCACCACAGGAATGTTGAATGTTTTTATATTATGGTCACTATTCCCAAGCGGTCCGGTAACGGTTATATCCTGGACCTGATCCTGCACTCCACTCAGGACTAAATCGAGAATTGCCTCTCTCCTTGTGGGTTCCTCCACTAGCTGCTCCAAGAAGCAGTCATTTAAGTCACTGAGAAATTTTATCTCCGCTTCTTTTCCTGAGGTGACATGTATCCAGTCAATATGGGGGTAATTAAAATCCCCCATTATTATAGAGTTCTTTATTTTGGTAGCCTCTCTAATCTCCCTCAGCATTTCAATGTCAGTGTCGCTGTCCTGGTCAGGTGGTCGGTAATATATCCCTACTGCTAATTTCTTATTATTGTAGTATGGGATTACTATCCATAGCGATTCTATTGAACATGTTGATTCACTTAATATTTTTATTTCATTTGATTCTACATTATCTTTCACATACAGTGCCACTCCGCCACCCACCCGGCCTGCTCTATCCTTTCTATATATTTTATATCCCGGTATGATTGTGTCCCACAGATTTTCATCATTCCACCAGGTTTCAGTGATGCTTCATATGTCAATTTCCTCATTTAATACGAGGTACTCTAGTTTACCCATCTTATTAGTCAGACTCCTAGCATTTGTGTACAAGCACTTTAGAAATTTGCCACTGGTTATTTGTCTGCCCTTCCCTGATGCATTGGATTCCTTTGTATGCGGTTGTTTGTCTGCTCTGGCCCATGGTTTGCCCTCTCCCCTCCTCTCTTTCTGATTACTTCTTAAAGAATCTCTATCAATGGATTCTCCTCTGAGAAGTCTCCCTACGATTTATGTGCATCTCCGCACCAATCGGCTTTCCCCCATCTCTTAGTTTAAAAACTGCTCTACGGCCTTTTTAATGTTTAGTGCCAGAAGTCTGGTTCCACCCTGGTTTAGGTGGAGCCCATCCTTCCTGTATTGGCTCCCCCTCTCCCAAAAGTGTCCACAGTTCCTAATAAATCCAAACCCCTCTTCCCTACACCATCGTCTCATCCACGCATTGAGACTCTGAAGCTCTGCCTGCCTACCTGGCCCTGCGCGTGGAACTGGAAGCATTTCCGAGAATGCCACCATAGAGGTCCTGGATTTCAGTCTCTTTCCTAACAGCCTAAATTTGGCCTCCAGGACATCTCTCCTACCCTTCCCTATGTCATTGGTACCTACATGTACCACGACCACCGGCTCCTCCCCAGCACTACACATAAATCTATCTAGATGCCTCGAGAGATCCGCAACCTTCGCACCAGGTAGGCAAGTGACCATACGGTTCTCCCGGTCATCACAAACCCAACTATCTATGTTTCTAACGATCGAATCACCCACTAGTAACACCTGCCTCTTCCTAACTGGCATTCCCTCCCCCTCAGAGGTATCCTCAGTGCGAGAGGATACCGCAACATCCTCTGGGAGGAGGGTCCCAACTACGGGATGGTTTCCCTCTGCTCCCATTAAATGCTCTGTTCCCTTGAGACTTTCATCCTCCTTCAGAGCACTGGGGCTCTCAGACTGGAGGTGGGACAGTACTACAGTGTCCCGAAAAGTCTCATCAACATAGCTCTCTACCTCCCTTAGCTCCTCCAGTTCAGCCACCCTGTTCTCCAAAGCCCGAACTCGGTCTCTGAGGGTCAGGAGCTCCTTGCAACAGGTGCACACATACACCACCCGCCCACAGGGCAGGTAATCATACATGTTACACTCAACACAATAAACAGGATAGCCCCCACTCTGTTGCTGGGCTTCTGTCTCCATTTTTCTAATGAATAAGTTTAAGTATAAACTGGGATTCTTTTTAAACCTCTGGAGTATAGATTATTCTAAGAGTTATGTTTTAAAGAAGGTCACAAGTCACTAGTGCCCTCTAAAACTCCCTCTCCAAACTCTCCTCTTAGCTGTTCCTGGTCGTGCTCTCCCTGGTCGCTGAGTCACAGGCTTATATAGCTCTGGTAGCCCCTCCCCCTGACTGAGGCTCAGCCAATTAACAGAGGCTTCTAGATTTCAAACCTTTTAGAAGCTCCTTCAAACAAACAAACAAAACAAACAAACAAACAATCCAGACAAACACAAGCTCAGCACACTGCAAATAACTCCCCCACACACAAACACACACTCCAGACAGCCACTTACCACAAGGGTCCCGTTTTTACTCCTCTTTTACCTGGAGAACTCCCTTTCCAAACTCTCCTGTTAGCTGTTCCTGGTCGCGCTATTCAGAGTAGTCTCCTTTCTCTGTACTGGATTAAAATCAGGCTAGATTTTCTCTTCAATGATGCAAACTAAATTTTATTGGGTATGAGTTAGAGTTCACTGAAGTAAAAAGAAAGACAACTTTAAACTTCTCTATCTAATATCTGTGTTGTAGGGTCTACAGTTCTTCATTTACTACAGAGCTCTCCCTATTTTGCACTGACTGGCAATCTGAACTCTCCCTGTAAAAAGGGGATACTGCAGTATGATTGAGTTAGATAACTCAACTTTCAGGAAGTGCTTGATGAGGGAGAGTACAGCCTGAATGTTACCTTGTCTTCCTGGCTCTCTCCTTTTGTATGGATGAATGTTGAATATAGTTCCTTTAAGGTGGAACAGGGAAGATCAAGAGAAACATGGTGAGGAGATTTTAAGAGTACTTAATAAAAATAAAAATATTCTACTTTAGATCAAAAGAATGGGAGGAGATAAATATTCCCCCATTAAATAAAAGCCCTGCTTTATCAATGTACTTAAACATGTGCCTAACTAGTCTACTCACATTGCATGTACTTATTACCTTTGCCAATCAGGGCCTAAATTACTATTGCTAAGGTGGCCTTTCTTCCAAATCTTCCTACTTAACTGAGAAATTAGCCACTAGACCACTAGGATGAAATCCCTAACTCCTGATTTACACAAAATATAAATCTCATTCTTTATTTTGATGTGGGTCTTTGGTTTGTGAGTCCAGTCATCAAGACACCAGATCCAAATAGCATATCCCTCAAAAAGATCTTTCAGATAGTTAAACACACACAAGGCTACCATTTTGTCATGGTTTACTAGAAGCTGTTTTCATGCCCCCCTATGTTTTAGGAAGTTTGGCTTACAAATATAAATACGTATCACTCAAAGATGCTTTAAACGAAATACCTCATGTAACATGTCAATTTTAATATTACAGACTATTGGATCTGTATATTCTGTTTTGGTGCATATACCATTCTTGTATGTAAAATTAGAAATATTAAGTATAAGACTGTTTATCATTTTAAATATGCTTCCTCAGAAGCCTTAACAACTTGGAGATCAACTTAATGACTTGTAAACAACCTTGTTTTCCTGTAAATTCAAAGATGATTGGACTAGTAAGACATGTGACCATACCATCTAGTCCTAGGATTCCCTTTTGACCAAGGTATTTTTCCATGGAAATGGGGAATGCTGAACAAGAGTCCCGCCCTAGGGAAAAGCTATTTAAGCATTGAGAAGCTCTCAGCCCTTTGTCTTCCACTGGTCTGCAAAACTGTGGAAGGATGCCGAGGGCTGGAGACACAGGTCAAGGAAAAAGAGGTTATCTCTGACCTGAAGACTACATTTAGAACAAAAACAGTTCTTTAGGTTAAGAATCAGTTTGCAATAATTTTTTTTGTGAATTAGCACTAAATTTGTGTTTTTATTTTAACTTAGTAACTTACTTTGATCTGTCTGTTTTCTCTTTCAACTTAAATCCTACTGTTTGTGCTTAATAAAAACAATTTTTGTTTACTATCAGGCTCGGTGTAAATAATTGTTACCTGGGAGGGGCAGGGAATGACCAGAGTGCATATCTTTCTTTCATTGATAAAGAAAACATCCTCATTAGCTTTCTTTGTGTAAAACTTTTACACAGAAAAAGACTGATTGATTGGGGGAGGAGAGAGGGGTTGATTCCTTTTAGGGGTTGGTTTCCTGGGTGCTGTGTCCAAGAATGCATCCTCTCAGAGGTGAAGTGGTTCAGTGTCTGTATTACTCTTCAGTGGGCCAGTAACTCCAACTCCATGCCTTGTCTGGGGGAGATCAGAGGCTCTAGCCCAGGAGGACATGGTGGTTGGGAGCCCCAGAGAGCAAGAAGGCAGGTGTTAGTGGCACTATCAGTACACTGGAGAACAATTCCAAGGGACCTTTTGTGACTTCACCCCATCCACACTAACAACTTGATATGCCACAAGCCATTATTTTAATTATAGTGCACAAAATTCCTGTCATGAGATCTTGTGATTGAAATTAAACTAAATAGAGTCATCTGCCTGTTTGCTAATTTGAATTATGCAATCTCCTAGGAATCCTAATGTAGCTGCAATATATCTACATACATGTTGTTTTATGGTTAAGCACTGAAATAAGCAAAGCAAGAGTAAACTTTGACACAAAGCTGGTTTGGGATTGATTTTTCTTTCTTATGTTTTAAATCAATCTGTTCCAGGCTAGTCTCTGCTTTCATCTTTGATCATTTGCTTTGATCTCCTCTGACCCCCATTTTTTCTCAGAAGAGAGGAATAGTGGCTCTTTAGTAAATTACTATTTTTATCTCCCCTCTTAACTTTCAGGGACTCAAATTGAAAATACTATAACTTCATAACAGGAGTCAAAAACTGAAGTGCTCAGTGAATGGAGATTAATATTAGTCCATTAGTCTGGCATTACCTGGGTTATTTCATAAATAAGAAAGATCAATAAAACACAAGCTAGTTTCAAAGAGCCTGTGAAATCTTTTCTCTGCTTTTGATTTTTCAAAAGCGTCAAAGACAGCTCTAAATTGGGTCAGTAATAATAATTATTTTACCAGGCAGATCTACAGCATGAAAGATATTGGGCTGTACATTATTGACAAGCCCATATGCTTTTGACCTAATGACAAGAGCACTGCTATGAAATTTGATGAGCCAATACAATACTCTCCCCCCCCCCATGTTCTCTTCTGTATAAGCTTTCCTCTGATCTGTGATAAAAGACTGCTAAATACAGGCTCCAAGTTCTTTTGATGAACACCATTCTAAACTTTGTGTCAAATCAAATGGACTTTGATGGCATTGCACATGGTGTAAATCAGCACAGATTTTATCCCCTTATATATAATTCTTTCTTTGATAAGATATATATATATATATATATATATATATATATATATATATATAAAACATCCTTGATCTATGAGAATATTCTGTGTGATGTCATGTTTCATTATCTGTATGGCATTCCATAATCAAGGATTTTTGATGGCCGTAATCTAAAGTGAAGGCATTTTGCAAGCCTCACATATGGGTGATGTCATGTAGCAATGTTTCGAAAATGTCAGAAATTCTTGGCTGAAAGGCCCTATGTATATGCAAAGTAGTAGTAGTAGTTTCATAACAGCTGTTTTTAAGGTTGAATCTGGAAGAGACAATTTATACCTTCATATTCAAGTTTCAAATTTAACATTATACTCTTTATCCTCAACATACACATACACACACACACACACACACACACACACACACACACACACACACACACACACACACACACACACACACACCCTATTTTAATAGTTGATGGAGATTCCACAACCTCCCTATTTAATTTATTCCCCTGGTTAATCACTCTGACAGGAATTTTTTTCCTAATGTCCAATCTAAATGTCCCTTGCTGCAATTTAAACCCATTGCTTCTTGTCTTATCAGAGGTTAAGGAGAATAATCTCCCTCCGTTTGTAACAACCTTTTTTGACACTTGTAAGCTGTGATCATGTCCTCTCTGTCTTTTCTCTTTTCCATACTGCACAATCCCAATTCTTCTTTCAGTCTTCCCTCATTAGTCATTTATTTAGAGCTTTAATAATTTAACAAATGCAGGGAGTTGATAGATCCCATGGGAAGCAAGTCTGAGGAAAAACTATTAAAGATAGTTGGCTGTTTTTCTAACAGACATTATTAAGAGCACAAGAGCAAACTATCTCATTGCATAGGAAAGAGAGGAATATGGCAGGAGACCCTCCTTAGCTTAACTAGGAAATTTTCAGTGATCTAAAAATCAAAAAAGAGTCCTACAGAAAGTGAAAATAGATCAAATTATAAAGCATGAATATAAACAAATAACACAAGTATTATGACAAAGTCAAGCCAGGTGGCTGCAAGAGCGTCCTGGAGGACCTATATATAAAACCTAGGATCTTAAAGGCCCTTTTCCCTCCAGAATGAGAAGTGGTTACCGCAGGTTCAATTAGAGGCATCTGAATTCAGTTAAGGGCTTCCCTGAGGCCTCTGGGATCTATTCGCAGGAGTGTTGAAAATAAGACATGAGAAGTAATTCAGCATTGTGTCCAGTTCTAGGTACCACATTCCAGAAAAGATGTGCACAAATTGGAGAAGGTCTAGGGAAGAGCAACAAAAATTATTTAAGTCTGCAAATATGATTTATGAGGGAAGATTGAAAGAATTAGGTTTGTTAAGTCTGAAAAAGAAAATAACAAAGTTTTCAAGTACATAAAAAGGATGTTACAAGGAGGGGAGAGAAAAAAATATTAACCTTAACCTCTGATGATAGGATTTTAAACAGTGGGCGAGACAAAAACACTTGTCTGAGTGGTCTGGATAATACTTAGTCCTGCCTCGAATGCAGAGGACTGAACTAGGTGACCTCTTAAGGTCCCTTCCAGTAATATGCTAAGTGTTAAGTGACTATCTGTCTCTGTCTGTCTATCAAAAATACAGATCTTATTTTAAAGTTTAATCCAAAACTCATTGAAGTCAGTGGGAATCTTTGCATAATTTCAGTAGCACTTGCATAGAGCCCATAAAGAATCTCATAACTGCACTGAATGAGAATTTCCCAGCATTTGTTATATGAAAATACACTATATAGCTATAATTAGGGGTTGTGTAAGCATCCAGAAGTTGGTTTATTTATTTGGAAGTTACCCTCAAAGTATCTGAACTATTTTGGTCTAGAAATTTGGTTGGAAATGTTTATTAAAGAAAGCCTTGCTTTTGGTACTTCAGTTATTTTAATTCTTATTACTTTTAATGCTAGGAGTGCAGAGAAGCATGAAAGGAAAATACTGAAAGCAAAAAGATTTGAAATAGAGATTTTCAAGCCTCAAAATCATTTTGATTTGTTTTAGTCCCAATTTTAGAAGGATGTTTGTCAGTTCTTTTTTCCCCCATACCCAGGGCCGGATTAAGACCTTTAGAGGCCCTAAGCACTGAAAAGATTATGGTTCCCCTTCTCCCCCCCCCCCCCATATGTAATTCAAAATAAAAACAATACTATACCGTAAAATCTCTCCCTTTTTGTGTGTGTGCGCCCCTGCTTTGCTGGTGCTCTAAGCACGTGGTTAGTTTGCCTATTGGGTAATCCAGCCCTGCTATACCCAAAGCTAAACTTTAATGTTATATTAATATAGCAACTGTTGCATTTGTCTCTTCATTTTTATATCCTGATCCTACAATGATTTCTTCATGGAAGAAATCTGCCTGCAAGCCTCTTATCACAGTACTAGGTTTAAACTGGTGCTGTGAGAGGCAGAGGATTTCTTACAAACCTTTCATTTTTGTATCATTCAGAGATACCTAAAAGTTTCTCTCATAATAAAATTCATAAAATTCTCAAAGTACTTAAAATCACTCCTTTTTAAAGAATATTTTCAGTTGTAATATTCTAATTTCTATTTCTGATCCAAATTGTTTAGTCTATTTCTGCAAATAACAAAGCTTTAAATATTACTTTCATTCTCCATGCATCTAAAATGTATGACTTTATTGCTGGCTGTTTTCTTCAATCCTGTTATTCTTGTCCAAATATCATACAATAGTCTACAGAACATCTAAAGTCCGTCATAGGCACATACTGAACATCATCCATATTACTATTAAAGTAGGAAGAGATTGAAAATATATTTTTAATTGTCTCCATTTACATATGAGAACTCATAAAACTTAACTTCCCAGCCTTCAAACTACTGACACCATTGGATACTAAAGGATGATATTAATAGTCTTGTAATGTATCAAACAATGGCCTTGGAAATGTTGACATTTTTATACATTTTTGGTAAACAATTAAATGAGAGATACCAGTTAGTCATTGCAGAACCACAAAATGCATCAAAACCTGGAAGATCAGGTAAATTAAAGGAGAATGTAGGACTAACCCAGTATACTGCAAGGTTTGGTAGTAATTCAAATTAATTTCCTGATATTGATTAAGAACAGATTGTAAGTACTCATTTGTGTTCCAGAAAGCAGATAAATCTCTTTGCAGGCCATTTACCCCCTCCTTCTTATTCTTAATTAATAGTGCTGATTTGAAGACTTGTGGTAGAACTAGCCTGTCAATTAAACTATTCAGTGCTAAGGTTTAATATAAAATCTTTTTTCATCCCGTACTGTTACTATAAGTAGACAGGATCCCTTTTTCCTTTGCAAAGACAATTAGCATTTAAATTGTTATTCTTAAGTTAGAAATAAACATGCACTCAACTCAGGAACTATTTATCATTTGCCTTAGGGAAAACAACTATTTAAAAATCACAATTTTGTCTGGAATTTTTTTACAACTTTTGTTACAAATTACACTTAAGACACTATAGCTGAAGGAAATTAGGAAGAAATGTTTCCTTTAATTTGAATATTAGACAGAATTTTGCAAGTAGTGAGCTTTTTTTTTAGCTTTCATGTATATAGTCACTTTCCTCTTTTGATTATGTGGTTCTTTCCACAACAGCAGTAGGGAGGGATTTTTTTTTTTAACAAAATAAGAAAATGTGAAAAACCACAAAAATCAAGAGGGACTTAGGGATATGTGTTGCATACAAAACTACCTTAAGCTTATTATTAATACAGATTACATTTCACATTGATTGTGTTCCCTTGAATTTAGTTTACATTATTTATTCCCCTTTTATTTTTGTTTAGTTTTCAAATTGCTTTAGATTACTTCATTCCGTTAAATTAAACATGATGCACCAAAATCTGCATGATTGTCCACTCTGCATTTTCACAGGCTCACTACGTAACCTTGGAAACTTTTTAGAATTTGATTGCCCAACTTATCATTTTTTTACTTTGTCAACATCTTTATTGTAGAGAAGTAAGCTGAATAGATGAAGCAGTGGTGTGATAATAAAAGCGTAGATCAGCTTATGTACATTTCTGCAACGCACCTTTAAAAATGAACATTCACAATTTTTCAGCATTTTTCTTTTTGATATTTATGATCCTCCCCATACCTAACTGGGAAATACTAATTTGCTTTAATGTAATGATTGCAAGGAGTAAATGTTACTTGATTCTAACATCACTTTACTCTGTCCACCTCCACCTGCCAAAACCAGACCAAACAAAGACACCTCATACAAAATCCTATTGTGTTTATATGTGAAAAAATTCTAAACCCATTCAGAACTACCAGACCATTTACATGAACCAAATGTAGCTTAAAAGTCTCTGAGGGGTAGCCATGTTAGTCTGTAACTTTGAAAACAATGAGTAGTCCTTTAGCACATTAGGGTACGTGTACATAGCAGGGCTAAAGTCAAATTAAGCTACGCAGCTTCAGCTATGTCAATTGAGTAGTTTAAGTCAAAATAGCTTAACTCGGCTTTAGGTGCTCTTTACACAGCAGGAAGTCAAAGAAAAAACACTCTTCTTTACTCATGACTCATGAAATGAGGGTTACCATGAGTTGGAGTGACAAGTCCTCCAGCTCGACATTATTTCTAAATAAAGGCTTGTAGTGTAGACACGCTCTTTGTTATTTTGGAATAACTTTAGTTATTCCAAAATAATGCTGCTGTGTAGATGTACCCTTAGAGACTAATAAAAATATATATGATATCATGAGCTTTCATAGACAAAATGGATTTCTTCAAATGAACAAATTAGAGAGAAAAGGAGGGACCCTCACAACTTATAACAGAAAAAGAAGGGTGTTATAAATTGTGAGGATCCCTTCTTTTCTGTCCACTCTGTTAATCTGAGGAAGTGAGTTTTACTCACAAAAGCATATATATGTTTATATTTATTGATATAAATATAACAATATATATTTGTTAGTCTCTAAGGGTGAGTCTACACTGAAGGGCTCAACTTGAAATAAGATAAGCAAAATGCATTATATCAATTGCGTAGCTTATTTAAAAATAACTTATTTTGAAATTGGGAGCATTTACGCAGCACTTATTTAAAAATAGAGCTCTCTTCCTCCGACTTCCCTTACTCCACGTACAATGATGGTTATGGGAGTTGAAGTAAGAAGTCCTTCAGCTTAACAGTATTGTGACATTATTTCAAAATAACTGCCTGCTGTGTGGACACGGGCTAAGTTATTTTGAAATAATGCTAGTTATTTCAAAATAATGTTGCTGTATAGACATACCCTAAGGTGCTACAGGGCTACTCATTGTTTTCAAATGTAGCTTGTTCTTCTGATACCAGTGAAAGCTATGAAAAAGCCAAGTTAACATAATACTAGTTCAGCCATCATTTTATGTGAACATAAATTCTGATTAGAACATTCAGGAGAAATATTGTGTGTTGTTTTTAATTTAACACACACAACTAAAAAACTACTGATTTTGCTGTAGTTTCCAAAAAATTGCCTCATCACCATGAGGCAAGACCAAGTATGGTAAACTTCAGCCACAAAGAAGGATTTCTGGGAAGTATGGATAATGAAAAATGTGTCATAATAGAAACTGCACATAGTTTTTGAATATAGTGATCATTGTTGTATATGTGCTTGTAACTTTTGGTGACTCACCATTGTGGCACCTCCTGTTGGTCTCAGGAATTAGCTCTTCTGCCTCAGAGCGCCTTCTGCTGGCCATTGTCTCTCCCTTGGTTACCTATCTTCTGCACTGGGTCAGTCCCCATGTTCCCCCTGTCCCATGATGCCCTCTCCTTGCAGCTTTGCCCTGCAGCAGTGCCCACCTGCACTCTGGGATCTTCCCCTCTCAGAAAACCGCAATCCCTATATCTTCCTTGCCTGTGACCCACTACCAGTTGTCATATTGCTCCTGACTCAGGGAAAACTTCAGTTTGAAATAGCGTGTTGCCTTCTCCTGGCCTGACTGCCTCCCTGCAGTCCTAGTACCCCTCAGGCCCCTGTATCAGTCCTGCAGCCTGGGAATTGGGTCAGGTCAGAGCTCCCCAGCTTTTCCTGTCTTTCCCCAGTACTGCTCTGTCTTTTCTGTACCTGCTGTAGCTCCCCAGAGAGCCAGGTCCCTCCTGCTACACACCTGGAGCTAGAGAGTGTGCCTGAGC
This sequence comes from Pelodiscus sinensis, assembly GCF_052426305.1. Taxonomy (NCBI): domain Eukaryota; kingdom Metazoa; phylum Chordata; order Testudines; family Trionychidae; genus Pelodiscus; species Pelodiscus sinensis. The sequence continues at coordinate 62,469,111 of NC_143053.1, read as the reverse complement.
TTAGCACTTTCTAGTTATACTGTCTCAGCTGGGCAGCAATTGGCTGCTTCCTGCCTCAGCTGCTTGCCCCATGATCCCAGTCCCCTCCCAGGACTGGGTTTAACTGTTGTTTCACCTAGAGCAGGGTCCCATCCCGTACAGTGCTATACAATGGTTTTTTATCCCTTGGACTCAAATAGTAAAACTTGAAGAATCTTGCCACCTTGTTACTTGGATGCCATAACAGCTTTGCTAATTGAAAGTTTCACCTCTGTGGTATTTCTCTTGGCATTTTTAGTAAACTTTAGCAACTTTCATGGTTACTTAGTTACTTTCCGTAATTCACTGTTTTCCCCATTATGTTTTCCCTTTTTATTTCAAATTCTCTTTTTGTTTATGCAAATAGCTCCATCAGGTTAATGTAACCTCTCACTTGTAACCAAAACAGGTTAATCAACTGTGTCCACCCTCACAGAAGACAAAGTGAAACTCACAAAATGAAGGGAATCCATTAGCAAATTGTTTCCACAGCTATGTTCCATTCAGGGTCACTTATTTTTGGGGTTTACATAGCAAAATATCTTGAGACTCTACAACTGTAAAGACAAGTTTAGTTGGGTAACAGAGTCTTCCCTTGACCCTAAATGTTCTTTTCCTAATAAGTATCTTAAGAGAACCCTTCATCAATGTCTTCATGTGTTTTCAATGCAGCAGGTCTCAGTGTTTTCCATCCCACAACCTTCTTTTTTCAGGCTACATCTATACTGCACCCTTCTTCCGCAAAAGCTTCTGCAAATGAAGCGCAGAGTAGAATGTCATCATGCTTCATTAGCATAATGAATTAGGGGGCATTTTTGCGCAAGAGACGTTCTTCCTGAAAAAAGATGCAAATGATATTTTACTCCACGCTTTGTTTGCATTAGCTTTTGCGGAAGAAGGGTGCAGTATAGACAGAGGCTCATTGTGTGGCGCTCTGCCTTAAATGTCTCTCTTGTAGCCAGGACAGATACATTCCCATCATTACCACTTCTTCCATTTAGCATTCTGGGGAAGGCCATATTCATAGCAGCCATTCCCTCTCGCAGGTTGAGAACATATTTCTTAGGGAACAGAACTTGTTCAAGAAGAAGAGTGAATCATAGAACTGCACAGTTTGTCAAACAATGGATCAGTAATTTATCTGAGGGCTGTGTGTGCATGTATTTAATAGTCCTAAATTCATTTACATTGAAGGGTCTAGATCTGAATACATTTAATCTGATTGTGATTTGTTTTTATTGAGTATCCAAGATACTAGAATCATACACCGCTATAATATTCAGGCATATAATTTAGCTTCAAGTATTAGACAAAGTAAATATAGTAGTATAAGGGGAAACTTTTAGAAATATAACCTATGCTAGCTGAAGAAAATTACAAGTGTATATTTTAACATTTCAGATGTCAAGAGAAAGCTAATCCTTTCTATCTTTTCTTGAATTACACCGAACATACTTTTTTTTCTCTCCCTTTATTTTTTCACTAACTTTTTTCCATTAAGATATAATAAGTCTGAGAGCAATCTGCTTTTGTGCAAAATCTTGCCGTCTGTCTACACTGGCCGCAAGTATTTGCGCAAGAACACTGACTTTGTACTGTACAAAATCAGTGCTTATTGCGCAAATATTCTGATGCTCCCGCTCAGGGATAAGCCCTCTTGCGTAAGAGGGCCAATGTAGACAGCCAAGTTAATTTCTTGTGCAAGAAAGCCCGATTGCTAAAATGGCCATCGGAGCTTTCTTGCGCAATAACGCGTCTACACTTGCGTGGATTCTTTTGCGCAAAAGATGTCTTTTTAACTTTTCCGTTAAAAGTATTTGTGCACAATCTTGCCAGTCTAGACGCAGCCATAGTGTTTATACAGTGTTTATACAGGGTCAATGGAAATAATTTCAGATGTAAAGATCCAAAACTCCAGTGGTCTTTGGTGTTCACTTGTCTGAAGAGCTTTATGTAGAATTAGACAAAAGAAAGTAAATATATGTTGTTGAACATTCTACTCTGGAAATGCTGCTGCAGTGCTTCTTGGTACCTCTTATTCAGATGTATTATGTCCTCATTCTCCCTACATTAACCAGAAGTTCTATTCTTACTAAGGCACTATGAGGAACACATTTTCAGAATAATTTCAATGCTGCTCTCTCCTTCCGCTGGATCAGGGGTGGGGTTGTCAAGCCACTGCATCCAGCCCACAGGCCACCCCACAGAGCTCTTCAAGCACAAAGCAACCATACACTTCAGAGCAGCCCCATGCTGCTTTAAGTGGCTGGCTACTCCACTTACCAAAACCTTGAAGTACCCCCCCCCCCATCAAAAATTATTGCCCATTCAAGGGCTAGATTCATAAAGTAGTCACAGGAGGAAGTACTGCCTTTTTACCCAATAGTCCAATGATGAGAGTACTCAGTAATGGCTTTGGAGACCCAGCTTCAAATCCTCATTCTGGCAGATATGGATTAAGGACTTGAACTTGGGTTACACACTTCCCAGGAGCCTGCCCTAACCACTGCATTGTAGGTATTCTGGATTGAATAGCTCTTTATCTGTCCTGATCAAGCTTTTCCACATTATATAAATAATTAGTCATTGGGGTGGGGATGTTATCCATCTGTCTTTCCAATAAGGTGAGCATCCTAATTGCCAGGCTATAGAGTCTCTCTCTCTCTCTTTCTCTCTCTCTCAATGGACATTTAAGTATTTATACAACATGGAACAGCTTCAACAAGACAAGCTGAGGGAGACCTGCATCAGACTGTCCCATAGCCCAATGATTTGAACATTCACCTGAGAGGTGGGACACTCAAGCTCTTCAGCTGAATCATGGACATGGGTGACTTATCCTTGTACGTCTCACCCTGAACGAATGCTCTCACCACTAGGATTTGGGGCACAAAGGGACCACTGCCACTACTACTTTGGTGATAGGCATTTTCAAATTTACTTTGGTTTTAATAAAAAAGTGGATTAATTAATGTTTTATTTTTAGTCAACTGAAACATTTAATTTGACAAAACATTTTGTTAATTTTCAGACAATTCAAAACCTTTTTCTTTAGTTTTTCTTTTTGGTCAGTTAATAAAAAATTAATTATTCACAAAGTTCTGTGGCATCATGGGAGATTTAGTCTATCAAATCCTGGTCAGTGGAGTTTGGTAAGAGGCTAAACTAAAGTCCCCATGAGGCACTATCGTGCCATTTTTGAATGAAGATTAGTGAAAACTTTTCACTTTGGGCTGAAGAGTGGCATTTTAGGTATTTGGTTATTTTCTACAAAAATTCCAAATTTTCCAAGAAAGCAGATACTTTTAGAATCTGGTAAATATTTGAAAGAGCTTGTCTAGCTGTGAGCGGGTGAGCAAGAGTGTTTGTCCGTCCATCCATCCATCTGTTCAAGAACACCTCCTAACTGGTAAGAGCTAGGACCACCAAATTCAATATGCAACTTCCTCTTATCATAACTTAAAGCAATATAAAGGTTTGGATGGAGGGGGCTGAAGTCCTCCCCCCTCCACTAATACACAGAGGGACACACAAAACCATAAAGAAAAGAGACAGTATCACGGGGCAGTTGAAAGGGGCTTGCTGGGGCAGTTGCCCCACCACCCCCATTTGGCTCTTCCCCAGCTCTACGCTTCCCACCACCCAAGTGTCCTTTAGAGAGGGTGTGGGGGGAGAGGGGGCTGCAGCTTCCTCCCACATTGCCCTATTTATCGAAGAACATTGATGGCTGTTCCCTTTGTCAGGGAGCGAGGGGAAGGTGCACAGTTTGCTGCATTCCTCAATCTGGCTGGGGAGTTCAGGGAGCAGAGGAACCTGGACCTGCCCCAGCTGGGAGACCTATATCCCAACCCTAGCTGTGCCTGATGGAGCTGCAGCAGCCATGAAAAAGTGTTTCTCATCTGACCCCAAACTGCTGTGGTCAGAGGGCTGCCTCTCTCCTCAGGGCAGCCTGCAAACTGAACCCCTCATGCCCAGCCTCACCCCAGAGCAATGATTTCAATGAGGAAAAACAAAAATCTAGTATCATATAAGTGAAACCTATCAAAATCATCTTAAACAGGAAATGTTGACAAGTCATACAGTTGGTATAGGCATCCCAACCTGGATGTTTTGTTGTACTGTTATATAAACTGATGAAATATTTAGACATCTGCCTATGCTCTTCATCTGACAGCATCTGATTCCTTTTCCCTATTAGACAGTCGATACAAGTAAAACTAAATACATTTCATCATCTATCCTGGAATATAGCCGAGCCAAGAAGAAGTCATTTTCCACTGTGTCCAAGAAGAATTGCATTTTAAAATGTATTTCTTACAACACTCTAGCTGTTCCTTGTGCACAGAAGAAAGGTTTCTTCAAACATACACCCACACCCACCCATACATGCACCCAACCACCAATTCAATAGAAATAAAAGAATTTTGTTGTTGTTGTTATGGTTTATTATGTGGGGGTAGACGGAGGGTTAAGAATTAATTAATATTTAGTTGGTGCAAAATGAAGTGAAGAATATAAAGATCGCTTCCACCACCTGCTGCCACTTACCAGGAAAAATTCCTGTCCTTCCGTTCTCACGTTGCAGGTGTGTCTCCACAGCAGGATTTAACTCGAAATAAGCTATGCAAATTGAGCAATGTCAATTGTGTAGCTTATTTCAAAATTGGGAGTATCTACACAGCACTTATTTTGAAATAGAGCACTCTTCCTGCGACTTCCCTTACATCTTGTACAATGAGGGTTACAGGAGTTGGAGGAAGAAGTCCTCCAGCTTCACAGTATTTCGACATTATTTCAAAATAACTTTTATGTCTGATTTTGTATGCAATTATTTTTAAGTGAGATGAAACTTGGGGATACAGAAGACAAATTAGACACCCCTCCTGAAAGGGATACAGTAGTATGGTGTCAGTCCCCACAATACATGAGGTTTGAAGGGATGCCGGAAAGAATGAGACCATGACTGGGGGTTTAAAAAATAAAAACTGATTTTATTTTGATGAGGACTCTGGCGCCTAATGACTGTAAACTTAGTCACATGTGCGGTCGCCAGACAATCATCAGAATGAAAAACAAACAAATCATCAAACAATATAAAACAATTCCCTGAGGCTTTTCTAAATCACAATAATTCCCAATAACTGCCCAGGGGTTAGAAACAGTCGAATTCACACTGGTGGTGTTCATAAGTCTAACTATTTACACTATATTACACAAAGAACAGTTAAAACCCTTAACAACCAGTATTAAAAGAACTAACACAATAACTCTTAAACTACTGTTACTTGATAGGCAATGAGGGCAACTCAAAAATCAATTGGGATAGGGATAATCGTGGGTAAGAGGTGTTATACTGATTCTGAAGACAGCAGGAACACGAGTACCAGCCACATGCTCCCAAACTGTCTCCACTCAGGTCGACCCACTCAAGGTATGCTCAAACAGACTCAAGAGCGGGATTGCAAGGCGACTGGGTGATCAGGCAAGGTGTTGACACGATGTGATCCCCAATCAGGGGGGGTTTGCCTGCCTGTTTTATTGCCTGAGGACTTATCCCATAGGTTGGATTTTGCCGCAGTGGGTGGAGATAGCAGGCCTGACCACCAGTCAGCCCATTGGCTGATCTTTCACTGCAGTGGGTGGAGCGAACAGGGGAAGATCAGTAATTTACATGCCCTTATATTGGAAGCACTCCACCTCACAGACAGAGCCCCCTTTACCAGCCTTAGATGTATGACAGGCTATGGCTCTCCTGCAACGGGCAGCCATTGTTGTAGTTCTGACTTGGACATATGGAAAGGATGAGAGCTACTCTAAGTGGTTTGAGATGGGTATTGAACTTACTTTACACCAGCAAGCTCAGCAGCTCCTGGCACAGAGAGGAACCCATGTTGCACTCTAGACGCGGCAGTGTAACAGGCGTTCGAAATAAAGCCCTATTTCAAACTACCTGTTAAACCTCATTGCAGGAGGAGAACAGGTAGTTCAAAATATGGCTTTATTTCAAAACACCCATTTCACTGCCGCGTGTAGACGCGGGCAGTTATTCTGGGCTTGTAAATTTCAAAAAATGGCTCCCGGGCGGGAAGATGCAAATCAAGCACGGGATATTTAAATCCTGGGCTTGATTTGCAATTCTGAATGCCTACATTTGCAGCCCTATTCCAAAATAGGCTGCAAGTGTAGACATACCCTAAATGAATGCATCAAGAAGTAGTTAGGCTCCTTTTAGTGGCTATTGTAGTGGTTTAATAATAGTATATTGTAGCTTAACTTGGAAGGATAAGATTTCAGTCAGAAATTGTCAGCAAGCTTTGATTTCACTGTGTACACAATCCAATAACAAATTTCCTGCATATTGGTGGGCAAAGTTTAAAAAAAAAACTTTGTGAGGGCTTATTGGATTCCCACGTTGATATGTATGAAACATATTACAATGCTAGCGTTCGTGGAGCTGGAATGCGCGTAACTGAAGGAGTTCTAACTTTTTAATCTAGCAATCTGCAATAAGTGATTTTTGTCCTTCATAATTTCTCACAACTTTGAAAATGTAAATGGATAAGAATTGAAAAAGGCTTCAAAATAAACATCAAAATTATACATCAAAATTTTATATATAAAAAACTGAATTCTGCCAAACATAATTAGATCTCTGGTTGTCTGTACTGTGTGTCAGGATGACACAGTCTTTAGCCCCACATTTCTGTGCCCGGTTCCATCTGAGAATATTTCCCAAACTGGGGAATGGGTTAAAGCCACAGTGTAATGTTTATTTATAGATACGTCTGCACTCTCTGGTCCAGCAACATCCATGGTCTGGTATGATTTTAGTTAGCTGGATGTCCACTTTTGTTTGGCCAAGTTTCCCGCTGTTCCATAAAATTTGTTTACAGCCAACCAGTCCTTGCTTTCAGTATTCTGTGCTGTTGTTTAGCTCTAATTTACCCCGAATGTCTTCTAAGAGCCCAGTAAGCAGCGGAAGTGTTGGTAATGCTGCTGGATGATATTGATCTCCCATGGTCCAGAGATCAATTCTCTGGTTCTGCATCGGTCAGGTCCCAAGGGTGCAAGAATAGAGAAGTTCAGCATGTACTAATTATTTGTGTCATAGCAGCAGCTGAGAGTCCTGGTCATGGAGCAGATAGAAACACAGACCAAAAAAAAATGGTCCCTGCATCAAAGGGCTTGCAATCTAAGTTTAAAGCAGTAAATAGAACTTCTCAGTAAGGTATTATCCTGTCTCAACCTTTAGTCGGAGCTGTTTTGAAGATTAATTTTGCTGTGTGAAATGAAAAGACAGAATTATTTTTTTATAATTTAATTTTATTTTGTGTTAATGAAAGATAGTCAATCAAGATCCCATTTATATACATAGCTTCTGGTTTTCAAGAAACTGCTAATAAAACTCATCAGTGTTTCCATATTTTAGCTGTTTATAGACATTTAATGGATGTTGCAATTAGCTGTTGTTAATGGAAATCGAATGGTATCTAGTAATCAGCCCCAAATTTACTCAAACAGCTTCCCAGTATGTTTGGACACAAACATAGCTTTACATTTGTATGTGATTTTTCTAGTAGGCGGGTACTCTATACAAAACTGAAGCACAAGAACAGTTGTTAGAATCAGAAAGTTGTTTGTGTTCACTTGTTTTTAAATTCAGTGTTGCCACAATAATTTGTAGTCCTACCATCCACGGTTGTGATCTTATCAGTTTAATCAAACTAAACAGGCTTGAGGTTGATCAGCATTTGGTAGGGAGGCCTCTTGCAGACACCTAATAGGTATGTATAAATCAATAAGCGTATGTCTCCATGGTGGGACACTAAGAGGGTGTGTCAAGGCTGGGTGAGGGCCCGCAAGAGGCCTTAACAATACCTTGCCTCCAGAGGCTTCTGTTTTAAACATTCCCAAGGTAAGGAAAAGAATTACAGCATTGTCACTCCTGGGCAAATGCCCCATGTGCTTCTCTCCTGGGTTTGGTCCAGCAACTGTTTCCTTACCTGCTGTATTACTATCTTTTATAGCAGCAAAACATTAATTATATTCAGTGCCTCATTTCTAAGGGGAGCAAATCAGAGAGAACCAGAATAATTCTCTGCATTATTCCTTAATTCCATGTAATCATGTAATGGGGTAATAAAAGCAGAAAGCAACCAGTGTGTCACCAGACAGTAGGAAGATTGCAGAACTTGGTACAGTACAACTTTGTCTGGAGAAGATGCACTGTCGACTACAGAGACCCAGTCACAGAATCTTTTAACCTTTGACAGCTCCTGTGATTAGCAGCTTTTCCTTCTAGTAAATCAGAGTTCTGCCAAATAATCAAACCAATAGCTCAGAAAGTTTTAGAAAAGAGAGGTGAGGCAATCCAAGAAGGCCATGAACTTAAACACATCATCTGTAATGGCTGGGTGTTCTCTCACAGGTCATTTGGTTTACATCGTTAGTAGTAAGGAACTATTTCTTCATGGTGCTGCAGAGATATACAGTCCAGCAAAGAAGGCTGAAATGCCCCATTTGTGGGTTCAAGAAAGGCTAATGTAGGGTGGTGATTTCACCATAATTTAATTAAATAGCTATTTTTGGAGAAGGTTCAGTCACCTTGGGGAATATCTCTACTTTGGCCTGAAGAGAGTAGCCTGGGGTAAAGGAACTATGCTCACCACTTCTCCACCTCAGAAGCCACAGAGAAAAGAATTTTAGGTTTTCTCCTATTAGAAATCTGGGGAAGGGATTAATGGCTTCGCAGTGTATTTTAACTGTGTCGTGTAAGGTCCGAAGACTGAAAAAAAATATTGGAAGCCCCCCCTCTTCTATCTTCTAATTAAACTAGGATGTTTTATGTGTATAGTGTGTCAACAAATGATGGTATGTATTAGCACTTTGCAGCTCTGTAATAGGGACTCACTTGTTAGTGCTTCATAGTAGTATTTGCATAGTCTGGAGCAGATCCTTGATTGGTGTGAATTGTTTTAGCTCTGTAGATGGATTCTGTGGATGGAAGTGTGGCAGTTTGCACCAGCTTGTCTCCTTGGCTTGAGAATGACCTTGGATGCTCTCTACCTCCTTTGAGGAAGTACGGGATGGGATATTGTGTAAGTGCTTGCAGTTTCAATGAGGCCTTGGCATCCTGCTACCGTCCCTAGTTGTAGGAACCATTTGTAGCTGCTGAATGTGGTGTCTGCCACTGTGGGTTGTTCATCAAGACTAAGCAGCATCCAAGCTGCTATTTGGCAACATAGTAACAGCGTCTGGGATGTAGGAAAAGCCAACAGATATTCTCTACAGGGAGAAATGGGCAGCCTTGAGAGAGAGCAAGGAGATACATAATTACTTCCTAGACTACTATCTGTCTTGATTCAAGAACTCATGAAGAGGGAACAGTTAAGGGTTGCCAGATGGCTGAATCAAAAATACCGACCCCCCCCCCCCAAAAAAAAAACACCGGGAAAAAATTTTGTTGAAGGGAAAAAAAGGTGTGTGTGGGGGGGGGGGGGGGGGACACACCAAAGACTCCAAGGTAGTCATTTAAAAAAAACTAAAAACCTGGACACCCTTCATTGGGGTGGGGTGAGGGGGAGAGAACTGGCCAGAAAGGAAGTGGTGCTGGCCGGGAAGGTCAGGCCTGGAAACAACTAACCCCCCCGTTAGTGGGGTTGTTAGTGGGGTTAGGGGGCAATAGGGCTGGCCGGGGAAGATGGGGGGGCCAACGGGAAGCAGGACTGGTCGTAGAGGCAGGGGCGGGCGGAACGGGGGGGGACACCAGCTGGGATGGGGCGGGGCTGGTCGGGAGTAAGGGGGGGCAGGAAGCACAGCTGGGGGGGATTGGGGGCCGTGAGGGTGGCCAGGAGGAAGGGGGGGCAAGAAGCAGAGCTGGCGGGGGGAGGGGTGCAGCGGTGTTGGCCAGGGAGATCAGGAAGAGGAACAGGCCAGCGGGAAGCAGAGCTGGGGGGCGGGGGCAGGGGCCACGGGGCTGGCTGAGAGGAAGGGGGCGGGAAGCAGAGCTGGCGGGGTGGAGAGAGGTGCAGCGCTGCTGGCCGGGGGTGATCAGTAAGAGGAATGGGCTGGCGGGAAGCAGAGCTGCAGAGGATGCAGGGCGGCTGGCCAGGGAAGATTAGGAGGGGAAGTGAGGGAGAACCGGCCGGCTGGGAAGGGGGGGGGTGAGCAATTTTGCCGGCAGGGAGCGGGACTGACATGGGCACTTGCTGCTTGTCCCACGCGGGCTCCCGGAAACACACGAGTGAGGAGGAGGCTTCCCCTCCTCCTCACACTCAACCGACTGAGGACTCCCAGCAGCAAGCGCAGCCTCGCCTCCCAGCTGGGACTCCCAGCCGCTCCCCCCGCCCCAGCCAGGCTTCCGTCCAGTGCTCAGCCGGAAAAATCAGAAAATACCAGACATTGCACATGTTCTGTATTTTCTGTTTTTTTTACCAGACAAAGCGCGCAAATACTGGACTGTCCGGTACAGTACCGGACACCTGGCAACCCTAGGAACAGTGCACCTAGAAAATGTAACCTTCCATCACAGCGCTGGATGAAATGATGAGATTCCATGGTACAGGTTGAACCTCTCTGTTCCAGCAACATCTGAGGTCTAGCAGAGGTTACCATTGGCCAGGAGTGGAGCTGGCCCAGTGCAGCCTGGCTAGGGGGGAGTAGGGAAGTGGCCAAGAGGAACCTTGCCAACGGATGAGGAGCAAGCCTGACTGGCAGCTGTGGGGCAGGGAGCCCAGCTGGCTAGCTGGAGGCCTCCTGGGTGAGCCTGGAGGCCTAACCTCCCGTGGTCCAGCAAACTCCCTTATTCTGGACTTATTGGGTCTTGAGGATGCTGGACCAGGCACGTCCAATCAATAATCAGTTGTAAATTAAGATGCTTTGTACAGCTTTGTTTTCTATAGCATCTTTCAGATGAGCTTTATCCCCAAAATGATTTGCAGTTTTAAATAATACACTTATGGAGTTAATCATAAATACCTACAGATGGAGAAAAGCATTAAGAGGCTTAGGAAAGTGAGAATAGATATGTTCTCAGACAAGATTTGAGAAGAGAATCATAGCAAAATTTTTAATTACGTGTGCTTAAATATCATCATTATCATTATCATCCTTACACTGTTCAGCCAGCTGTCCACTGGACATGGGTATAATGTAAACACTCAGAAAACTACCTCTGAGCTAACATCGAAGTCCCCATCTGCAGTGGAAAAAAATTGCCAATCTGTACAGAGATAGCTACACCGACCAAACCCCCCCACTGATGTGGCTGCAGCTTATACTGGCAAGGGAGTTATTTTGCTGAGATAGCTTATACCAGTTTTCCCTGCAGAATCAGATACTTAAGGCCTTTGGCCCATTTAAAAATGTGAGACTCACACACTCTAACCAACTTTAGACTCACACACTCTTAACCAACTTGGCACAAGTTTTAAGTGGAGACCTGGCCAGAACTGCTCCATGAAGTCCTTTTAACTTTTGCTAAACAGTTGTTAGTTCTTAGTTCTCAAGAAATGTGGGCCTGTGTTGAAGCACTCAGTCTCCTGATTGAATCATTAAATTGCATAATGCCTCAGTGCAGTTTTCTTGACGATCAGTTACCCATTGAACCACGTAGTGCAATCCTACAAAGAAGAAATTGTGCTACCAGGCATTAGTGGATTTCTGATGACTTTTTTGTTATTGTGATTAGATGGTTTATATGTAATCTCTTAGCTACAAAGATATAGTAAGAGGATGAGTGTAGTCTGTATTCTCCAATACTGGGCTTACGGATCATTTGTCATTAAAGAACCCTCTCTTTCTCAGTACTGCCTTAGCATTTAGCTTTGCACTGTAGAAATCAAGCTTGCACAATACATAGAACAATGATAACTATTACGGTCATTAGAGAAACAGAGGTGCTGCTGAATTCCTGCTTTTGAAGTCTCTGGCTATGTCTATATTAGCACTGAAGGTGTCATTTCCTCCCATGAATGTACATGCTTGGCTTTGATTGAGCTAGTGCACTAAAAATAGCAATGTGACCATGGGCAGTGTGGGTGGCTGGTGGGCTAGGTGACCCCAAGTAAGTACATATTTTTCCTGGCAAGATAATACTCAGGATTAGTCAGGGAAACTAATCCTTCCCAGCACTTACCCCTCCATGAGTACACTGCTCCATTTAGCACACTAGCTCAGTCAAAGCTAGCATGCATATATCTATCCCAAGCGGGAAACAATACCTCCAGCTTGAGTGTTAGAGGTACCATTTCTCTCAGTGGCTCTTCTAACACCAGTTGACAATTCAAAATTGAGAGTGACTTTGAAGGAAAGGTTGAAGTTGGGGGGCCTGGCAGAGTGGAACATGCTCAGGGAATTCCTCCTCCTCTTCAGATCCACACTGCTCAACTGCAATTACTAAACCTTGTGAGGACACAAGTCTTGGCCCTCCTGGATTCAGTCTGGAGTGCTGAAACACAACGGTGTAATCCTAAAAGATGTTAGTGGTCATGGCAGACTGGAGAATCTGCCTCATAAGAGGAAAGTTCATTTGTGAGAGCTCTTCTTGATTTCCTAGTCTGTTGTGAATTGCTCCATAGCTTTGCACTGTAAACCCCTGTCTGGGCATAGTGGGGTATATTTTATTTAGAAATAGTCACTTTGCAATTAACATTTTTTTCTTATTTTTAAAAATAATCATTTGAAAATTTTGACTCACTTTTTTCATCATTGAAAAAAAATCTGACCTGAAAAAACAAAACCAACTTTCAATTAAAAATGTAATAAAAAACTCAAAACTCAGAAAATTTTGACCAGCTCCGTGATTTAATGAGCACCTCATTGTGGGTTCCTGGTTTTCTGGGTATTGTGAGAAATCTGGAGCTAGATTTGTACAAGTGCTCAATGCTTATAACTCCTTCTCAAGACAGTAGGAGCTGTGCTTTGAACACATAAATTGTTATAATAATGCTAACTGCTCTGAAAAATCTGACTGTCAGAGTGACAAATTTGGTATTTTATTAATGAACGCTTTTAATAATTTTGACCTAAATCTTTCTGCTTCAGTTCCCTGTCTGTAAAATTAAGATGATAATACCACTTAATCTCAGAGGAGAGCTCTGAAAATGAATTCATTAGCATTTGTGAAGCATTCAGCAGAAACACTCACAAACATAACAGAAACACCTATGAAAAAATAAATAATTCTGTCTTCAGTGCAGAGTTTGTAAGTATACATTAAATGAGGGGTGAGGCCACATTTTGAATGAGGAAGACAGAGATATATCAAGTACTTAACCAGCCATTCATAAATGAGGCAGGGGCCCTGTTGAAAAAATAGTATCTGATCATGTCTATCATAATGCATTCACACATTAATATTAATTGTAATGAAAATGTTCCAATTAATTTTAAGGGTAATTGGAACATTTAAGATTAATTGGAATGTCTACACTCAGAAATAAGGTCCTATGTAGTTTACACAATCTTCTCTTATCTGGAAAAAATAGCATGGAAAATTTGTAAACAGAATAATAGCACATGGCAAACATGTTTTGAAAATTTCATTTGGTACACTAGCTTAAGGCTTGGCTTGGACTGGAAGCATCAGTCACTGCCAAAGCAGATATTAAAGAGAATCTAGTGAAATTCTGTCATGTAGGTATGATTTGCATATACACAAATACATGATTAATCTTCAAGCAGAAAGATTTAGCATGCAGGAAGAGATCTGCTTTCCTGGTATGGTATAGGGCTATGAATTATCAACTGCTACATTGCACAGTGATTTATTTTTATACACTATTTTGCCACAGTAAATTTAGTCTTCTACGGGGAAGAAGGAGAAGGAATTGCTCTCATCTCCATCTTGAAAGGTTGTGAATAAACAATAGCAGAAGTGTTCCAGAAGGAGAAGACAGTGTGGTAATTTGCTGTATGAGCCTTACTGCAACTGTGTTTGTATGGTGGTGGGTACGCATGTCTCTTTGCCAACTGGTCTATTTCTGTAGGCCATTCAGATTTTGAAAAATGGAGACCTTGAATGATTCTTTCTTTGATGTAGGGAATATTTATTGTGTGGTGATTGATAAAGAACGACATTTTACAGACTGCTTTGTCACAGAGTAGGAAATAGCTGCTGGTGATAAAGTTAATTATTAATGGAATTGGAAAAGCGGCCCTTTTCAGCCACGGGCAGTGTCTTCAGTCTATTTCTGGCACTAAAGAGAAAAAAGGAAGTTGTAACCATGTTCACTGTAGCATCATAAACTGCATCCTGCACAGCTTTGGTTATAATTCCAAAATGAGGTCATTTCTCTGGGCTCCTGGTCTTGGTATGGAATTGGTGAAGCAGTGAAGTGACCCTGTATGCAGGAGCTGTGTAGGTAAATACTTCCATTAGGAACCGTAAAATTCATACAGCAAATGAATGTTTTGGACATTTTCCCAAGCATTTACACAGCTTATAGGATTTTAGTGAAAAAGTGTGATGAGTTTATTTCTAGGCTCTTGGGAAGCATTAGAATAAGGGCAAGTTGTTAGGTGCTGGCAACTGACAGCACCTCTTAATGAAAGGGTCTGTTCATATATATATATTTGTATACCTTTGTTGAAATTAATTATCATCATACCAGTTACAGCAATGTCAGCAGGTTCACCAGGCCATACTGGAGCATTCTGCAAGCTATCTGGTCATATTTTTTATGCTTAAATTTATTTGGAAGTGCTTTGTAAAGAACGAGAGCAAAAGTATGTGCATTATGGTCACAAAGTGTCATTGTTTTCAGTTTGCTCTTTTTGAGGGGGTCAGGACAGGGAAGTGATTCATTGTGCAGCCAAGATTGTTTTGGAGAGTTAATTGCATTGTGTAACAAAGCAAAGCAAGCTAAGATTGCATGTATGTACAATTCCAATGGGGAATTTGTGGAGGGATTGTGCCCTGAGGATGTGGCAGTTTTCCCTCCTCTATAGCCAGTCACAACACAGAGCAATGTGAAGGATGGGGAGTAGTTAAGGCTGAGGTGGGCAATAAGCCAGAGATGATTCACCAGGGTTAGCCTCTAGCAGACCACCGTCACTTTCCAGCCAATGGGAGCGCCATTTTCAGCCAGTAGGAGGTGCGGATTGGGACACCATTTCCTGCAGCTGTCATTGGCTGGGACAGTGATCCGTGGCCAACAGGTGCTGCAAGAGCCCATATCTGCAGAGGCACAGGTGAATACAGTGGCAGAGGCTAACCATGGCGAACTAGATCTGACCCAGAGGCTGGTTAAGGCCACACTTCCACCATCCCTTTGGGGTAATTTATTCCACTGGTTTTGCACAGAATTACCTTTGTTTCAGCTCCCCCAAAGCCTGTCATGTACACAAGGGATGCAGTGTGGCCAAGGCTCTTTGTGCCCCCTCTTATTGTTCTGTGAGCTAGAGAAAATCTGTGTTTATTGGCAGCACCCATAATTACACTGAAAATGGGTTTTTTTCCCCTTTGCCATGAGACACTAAGCTTGTTTAAATGGATCTGAAAGAATGTGTTCATGCTTCAAGGAAATGCTCACTGGAGAGGGAAGGCTGGCTTTGTACACAGGGATTTGATGTGGTCTAGTGCTACTCCTCTGGCACTAGTTCTTATTGCTGGCAGCCGGAAGAGTATGCGAGAGGAGCAGCTTCCAAGTAGGTCAGTCCTCTCGCTGATCTTGTCCTTGTGTAATCTTCAGGGTTGGGTCACAGCCATGGTAGCTGTGGACAAGAGACTTTTTAGTCATTTTAATCTCACCTCTTAAGACCTCTTAATATGAAGAAGCAATGAACAAGAGAGCAAATATGGATAATAAATATATGACAAACGTTTCAGAGGGGTGGCCATGTTCGTCTGTAATAGAAAAAATGTAAACAACGAATAGTCCTGCAGCACTTTAGATACTAACAAAAAAGTTAGTAGATGGTATCATGAGTTTTTGTGGGCACAACCTACTTCTTCAAGGACTATTTGTTGTTTTTTAAACATATGACAGTGATTCTTAGCTGCACCCAGAGTATTATATTTAGTGATGGATCTAGGTCACAGTTTTGTTGTGGCACCGTGTCCTGCCTTCACTGCACATGCACTGATCAATAAAAGATGCTTTCAGTCTTTTGCTCTGGTGGCTGGGTTGTTTACTGGGACGTGGGTGCAGTCCCTGGGAAGCTGGCAGCATGCAGGTGGAGGATATGCTATACACTCTGATGGAAGATAGAAATGCCACGCCAGTGGGGCATGTGTGCCACATTGAAATGTGGGAAAATTTAATTTATTTTGACTTTATTTGCTCCTTGTTCTGAATGAAACAGAGTCCTGCATGGCCCCATGAAGTTCCAACATTACCAACGCAGCATGTTCAAAAATTATGAGTCAGGCTCCAAAAATAATTTAAAAATCATTAGATTAAACAGAATTATTTCTCATTATTTGCCTTTCAGTTTCTGAGCCTTTAAGGTGTGCTTGAGTCATGTTTTCATTATTATCTCCACAACAGTGAAGGCTAGAAATGAATTTTTATAAATGAAACCTAAGGTTCTCATATAACCATCTGCTGCAGAAGCTGGAGTGTTGAGCAAAGACATCAAATATCATGAAACTCACAGTAAAATTTCAGGCAGTGGTAATACTGAAATACAACCTAGGGAAATCAGTGGAAGCTGGAACAGTCAAACAGATGCTAATCATAGAGTTTAAAGAATGCAAGGCCAGAAGGAACCATCAGGTCATCAAGACTGACCTCCTATCAGCACCACCCAACATCTGCACCGCAACAACTGAAATTAGACCAAAGTATTACAGCTTTCAGAAGATCAAACTATTATGTGCCACAGGCAGTAAACAGGAGGGATTGAGGTGCACTGTGACGGACCCTACTGGGTCCGCACTAACCGCAGGGGGGACCTTCCCCCCCCCCGAGCGGGGAAGCCGCAGCAACGGCCGGCAGCGGCGGAACCCACCCGGGGCCGCCCAAGCGCAGGTGCCGGGCAGCGCGGGAGCACGCACGCTGGAGGGGGCGGGGGTGGGCTCAACCCGCGAGCTCGCACCCGCCCAGGATGCGGCGGCCAGGGCCGGGGGGTGGAGCCTTGGGTCGGACTCCCAGGAAGCAGGGGAGGGGAGGCGTCAGGGGGGCGGGGCCACCTACCCTGACGTCACTCCCCAGGGACGCCAAAAGCGACGGCCAGGCGCCAGGGACGGGGGGAGCCAAGGAGTGGCTGCAAACCCTCAGGAGCCCGCACTCCCAGGAAGGACACCTCCAGCAGCTGGTGGACGGTGTTGGGACGGACCCGGAGCATCCGGCGGGGTGAGTGACTTACAGCGGACCCCGCCAAAGGGGGCAGCGGGCAGGGAGTGGAAGCAGCCCGGAGCGGGAGCCTTTTGGCGCCCGTGCGCAGACAAGTTGCAGGCACCAGCCCCGTCTGCCGTGGAGGGCAGCCATTAGGTGCTGTGCTCCACTTAGGGCTCCGGGCTGGGACCCGGAGGCGAGGGTGGGCCTGGGTCTCCCACTCCCCACGCACCTAGCCCCGAAGCAGGTGATCAGGAACTATAGACTTTCGTATGGGTTGGGGCGAGGACCGAGTCGCAGCCCCGGTCCCGCCCCCTCCCCCCAGACAACTACTAGCCCCTGAGGGGCGGGGAGGGGCCCCCACCCCGGACCACAGGGGAAGGGACTCACGCCGCTGAACCCTCCCCCCCCCCGACCTAGGGCAGGGGTGTGATCGCACCCAACCGCTGGCACCACGATTAAACTGGGCTAGGGACACCCGGGACCATCAAGAGGACAGGTGGGTCCGCAGAGCCCCCTCTAACTCCCCTCGGAGGGATAGGGGTGCAGTGCTCGCACCCAGAAACCCCGTCACACTGGTGGAGAATGTGGGCAGTCTGAATGTTGTCACCCACAGACGAAAGGGATGAGGCGAACCGAGCAATCGCCACCACCGCGGCCGCAAGTGAGGCAGAGGAGCCCATGGAGTCGCGCCAGTTTCTGGACTGGTTCGGGGAGAACCAGCGGCAGCAGCAGCAGGCCCAGCAAGAGCAGCAGGCCCAGTTGGTTCAACAATTGAGTAATCAATTTCAAGAGCACCAGAGGCATATGATCCAGGAGCTAGCCGCGCAGCAAGAACAATGGTGGCAGACGGTCGAGCGGAGGTGGGGGACGACCGTGACGGGACCTGGTGAGGGGCACAACCTACCCCTGCGCCTCACTAAGTTAGGGCCCCAAGATGATCCTGAAGCCTTCCTCACCACGTTCGAACGCGTGGCAATGGCAGCCTGGTGGCCACTGGAGCAGTGGGCCACCTTGGTGGCCCCATACCTGAGCGGCCTGGCCCAGCTGGCATACCGCAGCCTGGCCGTGCTCGATGCCTTAAATTACCAGAAGGTGCGAGAGGCCATCCTGGACCAGCTCGGCCACTCCCCAGAGACCTGCAGGCAGAGGTTCCGCCAAGAGTGGTTCCAACCAGGCGACCGCCCTCGGGCGGTGGCACAATGGCTGCGGGAATGGGCGAACTGCTGGCTGGAGCCCGAGCAGAAGACAGGCGCGCAGGTTACCGAGGTCATCGTGAGGAAGCAGTTTGTGCGCATCCTACCCCGAGAGGGGCAGAGGTGGGTGAGGCGGAACCAACCGATGACTCTCAATGAGGCGGTCGCACTGATGGAGGCCCACCTCCTAGCCGAAAGGGAGGAAGGGGGCAGCAGATGGGAGACCCTGCCCATCCCGAAGACGGGAGGCCCCAGACCCCCGGGGAAGCCGGCAGGGAGGGACCTGCCCCCAGGAGTTAGGCGGGGAAGAGACAGCATCCCTCGACTGGCGCCGGTCTGGCCCAGCCTGACTCCGGAGAAGGTCGAAGTGGGGGAGCGGCCGGAGTCCGGCCCGAGGGAAGCCCGGCCCGGACCCCGCGGGACGTGTTTCCAATGCGGCCAGGAGGGGCACTTTAGATGGGAATGCCCCTTGATGGACTGCACACTAAACCAAGGGGACCAACCCGCACAGGGAGGCAGCGACCCCGGGGAAGGGAACCGGGTGCTGTGCGAGATACTGGTAGAAGGGCGGCCCGCCCAAGCCCTGGTGGATTCCAGCTCATCAGTTACGCTGGTGAGGGCCGACCTCATCCCCCCCGGAAGGCCTGAGGGCCTGCCCGTGCGGATGCGATGCATCCACGGAGAAGTGAAGGCCTACCCAACGGTCCAGATCCGCTTAACGGATGGCAGGCAGGACCATCCGTGCAGGGTCGGCAAGGCCAAGTCTCTGCCCAACCCCGTGCTTATAGGCTGAGACTGGCCAGGGTTCGGGCCGCTACTGAGGGGACACGGGCAGCCCAACTTGGGGGAAACCGGAGCCGGGACCTGCTTCCAGCTCGAGACGGACCCGGATTTTACAACCAAGCAGAGGATGGACCCCGCGCTGCACCATGCCTGGGACCAAACTGTGGCACCGGAGGATACCGAGCGACCCGGGGTGGCGTCGGCCCAAGGATCACAATTCCAGGTATGGAATGATCACCTGTACCGGTCACCACCGAGCGGGGCGGGGAGGTGCGGAAGCAGCTGGTGGTCCCCGCCCGCTTCCGTCGGGAGGTGCTGGAATTGGGACATGCTAACCCCTGGTCGGGACACCTGGGACGTGAGAAAACGCTCGAGCAGATCTTGCAAAGGTTTTATTGGCCGGGGGTCTTCCGGGCTGTGAGGGACTTCTGTGAGTCATGCCCCGAATGCCAAAGGACTGCCCCGCCGCGGGTGCCGCGAGCCCCGCTAGTACCTCTCCCAGTAGTCGGGGTCCCATTCGAGCGGGTGGCCATGGACTTGGTCGGACCCCTGGAGCCCTCGGGGCGGGGGCACCGCTATATTATGGTAGTTCTGGATTACACTACCCGCTACCCTGAGGCAGTCCCGCTAAGAAACACCCGGGCCCCGACCCTAGCACGGGAACTGCTGAGGATATTCTCCTGGGTCGGCCTGCCCCAAAGTATCCTGACCGACCAAGGTCCAAATGTAACGTCCCAGGTCATCAAGGAACTCTGCCGAATGCTAAAGATCAAATGGTTGCAGACTTCCGTCTACTACCCCCAGACTGACGGGCTGGTTGAATGTTTTAATCAGACCCTAAAGGGAATGTTACGACGGTTCATGCAGGACGACCCCCGGGGGTGGGATTTAATGTTGCCGGGGCTCCTCTTTGCAGTCCGGGAGGTCCCGCAGGCATCCACCGGCTTCTCCCCTTTCAAGTTGCTGTACGGCCGATGGCCGCGAGGGATCTTAGACCTCCTTAAAGAAGGATGGGAACACCAACCCACGGCCAGACGGGGGACGGTGCAATACGTCACACAACTCCGGGAGAAGCTGAGCTGGCTGGGGGAGTACGCGCGCCTGAACCTTGGGGCGAGCCAGGAGCGTCAGGCGAAATATTACAACGCCAACGCCTGCCGGCGGGAGTTCCAACCAGGTGACCGAGTGATGCTGCTATTGCCGACGAAAGAATCAAAACTGCTGGCTCAGTGGCAAGGACCCTTCGAGGTGGTCCGCAAGGCCGGGGAGGTCGACTATGATGTGAGGATGTCCGGTCGCCGACAGGGAACCCAGATCTTCCACGTCAACCTATTAAAGAAGTGGGTGCCTCGAGAGGCCCTGTTGATTGCCCCGCCCTCGGAGGGAGACGAATGGGGACCCTGGAGTGGGGACGCAGCGACAACTCGGGATCACCCTTGACCCCGAGCTGAACCCTCAACAGCAGAGACAACTGTACGACCTTCTCCAGCGACATCAAGGGACCCTCACCACCCGGCCCGGGCGGACAACGCGGGGGGGTGCACTGTATCATTACGGAGGAAGGCCGGATTGTGCGGGAGCCCCTGCGCCCCCTCCCCCGGAAAATGTGGGATACGGTGAGGCAAGAGGTCCAACAGATGCGCCGCTGTGGTGTGAT
The DNA here is from genome assembly GCF_052426305.1 of Pelodiscus sinensis. Classification (NCBI taxonomy): domain Eukaryota; kingdom Metazoa; phylum Chordata; order Testudines; family Trionychidae; genus Pelodiscus; species Pelodiscus sinensis. Next base: position 62,448,178 of record NC_143053.1, on the reverse strand, counting down.
AGAGGAATCGGCAAGTGAGTGGCGTAGCCCGATCGTGCTGGTACCCAAGGCAGATGGGTCCACACGGTTCTGCATAGACTTTCGGGGAGTGAACGCGATATCCCGCTTCGATGCCTACCCCATGTCGCGAGTGGATGAGCTCCTGGAACGGCTCGGACAAGTTGCCTACATCACGACTCTGGATCTGTCCAAGGGGTACTGGCAGATACCCCTCAACCCGGAGGCCCGCGAGAAGACCGCATTCTCGACACCCTTTAGCCTGTTCCACTTCCAGACCATGCCTTTCAGGCTCCACGGGGCGGCGGCGACATTCCAGCGGCTGATGGACCGGGTCTTGGCCCCGCATCACGAATATGTCACTGCCTACATAGATGATATCTTTATCTATAGCCCCGCATGGAGAGACCACCTGGGACATGTGGAGGCCGTACTTGCCGCACTGGGTGAAGCCGGGCTCACAGCAAACCCGAGGAAATGTCATTTCGCCCAAAGGGAGGTCTCATACCTGGGGTACGCGGTGGGTCGAGGGCAACTGAGACCCATCTACAGTAAAGTGCAAGCGTTACGGGACTACCCGCCCCCGACCACGAAGAAGCAAGTCCGTCAATTCCTGGGGCTTGCGGGGTACTACAGGAGATTTGTCCCGCGGTTCGCCACCCTGGCGGCACTGCTAACGGACTTAGTGAGAAACTCAGAACCCGCCAAAGTGAGATGGAACACGCAGGCTGAGCGAGCCTTTCAAGCCTTGAAAGAGAGGCTGGCCTCGGCACCAGTATTAGCTCAGCCCAATTTCAATAAACCTTTTACTCTTTACACAGATGCCTTGGAAGTAGGACTGGGAGCCGTATTAGCGCAGGAGGAACCAGACGGGGACCATCCCATCTTGTACCTGAGCCGCAAACTGCTGCCCCGGGAGCAAGCATATGCTACCATTGAGAAGGAGGCGCTCGCTGTAAAATGGGCGGTGGACGCTTTACGATACTACCTGTGGGGAAATAAATTCAGGTTGGTGACAGACCATGCTCCATTGGTGTGGTTGAATTCTTTGAAGGACACAAACGCCCGCATAATGCGGTGGTACTTGGCCCTACAGCCCTACTCTTTCGAAGTAGTGCACCGGCCGGGAGCGTCCCATCTGAACGCTGATTTCTTTTCACGGATAGGGGAGCGAACCCCACCCCGGGAACCGCCTCACCAAAAGGGGGAGGTGTGTGACGGACCCGGCTGGGTCCGCACTAACCGCAGGGGGGACCTCCCCCCCCCCAAGCGGGGAAGCCACGGCAATGGCCGGCAGCGGCGGAACCCACCCAGGGCCACCCAAGCGTGCACGCCGGGAGCACGCACGCCGGAAGGGGTGGGAGCGGGCTCAACCCGCGGGCTCGCACCTGGCCGGGACGCAGCGGCCCGGGCCGGGGGTTGGAGCCTCGGGTCGGACTCCCGGGAAGCAGGGGAGGTGTCAGCCGACGGTCAGGGCAGTGTGTGTGTGTATGCTTCCGAGAAAAGGTTTAACGTCCGTGTCTTTACTGCTAGGACCGGGGTCCCGTCGCAGAGGGTGGCCAGCAGGCCAACAGACGCCCTGTTATATAGAAAGAGCTTATTACACCTTAGATTTTAACTGCTAGAACACAGGGGTTCCTTCGCAGCGGGCAGCCTGGGAAAGGCTGGAAAGGTGCCTTAACGGATCTTGTCACCTGGGAGTGACACAGATCCAAACGCCCAAGCTCTCCCTATGTCTGTCCCTTTTATGACCGGCTGAAGTTCTTTTAAATTGTGCTTGGTTCTGTTACAGCAACTGAAGGAGTCAGGTTAAAGCTTAAACAGTTACAGGTTTATTAAAAGACTTATAAAAGCATATGGTTACAATGGCTATTGCTCTATTTCTTAAATGCTAACAAATACAGATTTTAAAAAATGGTTACAAAGAAAATAAAGATAGAAAATAGAAATAATGGTACCAAGTGACAGCTTAATCTTTAAAGAGCTCTAAGTCTATGTATATATATACTTAAACAAAGGACCACATCCAGGTACAATTTTTACCCCTTTCTGTGCCTCTCGACTCCAGCGTGTCAGGCCAGGGCCGGTCTCTCAATTCCTAGGAAAGACGAATACGAGGTGGGCGTCCCCTTGGAACCTCGGGAGATCAAACACCAAACCCGACCAGCAGATAGATGGTAGATTGACACTCAGAGAAAATGCGCTGCTGGACCTATCTTTATACCCCTAGGGGCCCGTATTCTCTTTCTTATCTAAGATGCCGAATTCTACTGGTCCGTTTTGTGGCGCCAGTTCTTACAAGCAAGTTTCAAGTTAATTTACACTTGCAAGAGAGATAACTAAATTGTGAGCACTAGACATTTTTTTACTGGGCGAGAGATTCCTCCCCCGCGGATGGATGTGTGTTCGTATCAATATGGGTTTGAGTCAAGGGCACTCCTTGGCAGCCTCTTGGTCAGCAATTGGCGTATCTCTGTTTACAGCCATTCACGGTCACACAGCCTGGGCCTTCTGCTCTGTGTGCCCTGTATGCTCCAAGCAAAAATGGATGTTACAAGGGGGTTCCTGTCTGGCTACAGGAGGGGAGGCGTCAGGGGGGCAGGGCCACCTCCCATGACGTCACTCCCCAGGGACGCCAAGAGCGACGGCCAGGCGCCAGGGACGGTGGGAGCCAAGGAGTGGCCACCCTGGCGTCCCGGGGCCTCAAACCCTCAGGAGCCTGCACTCCCAGGAAGGACACCTCCAGCAGCTGGTGGACAGTGTTGGGACGGACCCGGTGCATCTGGCGAGGTGAGTGACTTATGGCGGACCCCACCAAAGTGGGCAGCGAGCAGGGAGTGGAAGCAGCCCGGAACGGGACCCTTTTGGCGCCCATGGGCAGACGAGTTGCGGGCACCAGCCCCGTCTGCCGTGGAGGGCAGCCGTTAGGTGCTGTGCTCCACTTAGGGCTCCGGGCTGGGACCCGGAGGTGAGGGTGGGCCCGGGTCCCCCACTCCCCACGCACCCAGCCCCGAAGCAGGTGATTGGGAACTATAGACTTTCGTACGGGTCGGGGCGAGGACCAAGTCGCAGCCCTGCCCCCCCCCCCCCAGACAACTACTAGCCCCTGAGGGGCGGGGAGGGCCCCCGCCCCGGACCACGGGGGAAGGGACTCACGCCGTGGCGGGTCCGCTGAACCCCCCCCCCCAACCGACCTAGGGCAGGGGGGTAATCGCACCCAACTGCTGGCACCGCGATTAAACTGGGCTAGGGACGCCCGGGACCGTCAAGAGGACGGGTGGGTCCGCAGAGCCCCCTCTAACTCTCCTTGGAGGGATAGGGTTGTGGTGCTCGCACCCAGAAACCCCGTCACATGCACCACTATGCCAGGGCTTTGCAATGGCAGGAAACTGATGAGTGAAATATATCCAGATGATCCTGGCAAGTTACCCACAATCCGTACATCAGAGGAAGGCAGAAATCTCCTAGGTCCCTATCAATTTCATCTCTAGGGTTCCAGACTCTACAGATTGTGATCAGCTAGACCTTGAGCTTTTATGGGCAAGAACAGCAATATAAGCACCTGACAGAGAGAATGCTCATTGCTAGTACAGAGCACTGGCCTTACACTGTCCAACATCTCATCTTCAACTGTGGCCATTCCTGATGCTTAGAGGAAGGGATGGGGACAAGGAATTATATCATGAGCACATTCAGAACTGGAGTGGTTGAGGCGATTTTTCATTGTTTGGCTTGTCAGTGAAGATCTGTCTACATCAGATTCTTGACAGAGACAGATTGTTAGGGAAATGTTACAGATAAAGTATCCTACATATTTGACCCCCAGATCGAGCAAAGAAAATTACCAAAGTGCCAGTGATCTGTAACACAGCTCTATATTTAACAATATGCAAACATTCATGTTACCCATGAATTCTGCATGAAATCATCCAGCTGCAAAGAGCCTTCTTTGTCAGTGCCAAAATCTATTACCAGAACCGGCTGCCCAGCTATTACAATTGAAAAAGTGTTCCCATATTAATGTTCCCATATTAATAAAGTTTGTAGTTTGTGGTAATGAAAGAGAAAGGAGTCATTAACTAATGCCATGTTTACATTTAAATGCTGGAGTTTTGAACATACATTTTAAAATCTTTGACAGTGTTAAATCTTATGACTGCAGGTAAATAATTCTGAGGTGTTTTGAATTTTATCTGGCAGAAATTAAATAAAGTCCAGTTTTTTAATTGATCTTGGATATCAACACATAGTTAACATAAAGAAGTCTTCAAGGATGAACTAATAGCAGGGGGCCTCATAGGGTATGTCTACACTACCACCCTAGTTCGAACTAGGGTGGTAATGTAGGCATACCGCACTTGCAAATGAAGCCCGGGATTTGAATTTCCCGGGCTTCATTTGCATAAGCCGGCCGGCGCCATTTTTAAATGCCGGCTTGTTCGAACCCCGTGCCATGCGGCACGGGCTAGATAGTTCGAACTATCAAGCCATTCCACACTATCTGTACACCTCGTTCCACCTCGTTCCACCGCGCGGCACGGGGTTCGAACAAGCCGGCATTTAAAAATGGCGCCGGCCGGCTTATGCAAATGAAGCCCGGGAAATTCAAATCCCGGGCTTCATTTGCAAGTGCGGTATGCCTACATTACCACTCTAGTTCGAACTAGGGTGGTAGTGTAGACATACCCTTAGAGATTATTTTGGGGGGTGGGATAGAGTTTCCACCCAAAAGCATTTTTCTAAAAGAATTTTCCTATTTGTTTTCATTTTAGAAATATCTAGTTCTCACTTCCAAATCTTGCTAATACACTTTTAGTTGGAGTGAAATGGTAATAACTGCCCTCTTAAAACTCTCTGCTATTATTTTTTCCTGTTATTTTTTGACCTTCTGTTATTCTCTCAGGATAGGTCTACACAGCAGGGCTATTTTGGGATACCAGAAGTATCCTGAAATAGCTACCCCGCATCTTTTGAACACGCCCACTATTTCAAGATAGGTCTCACAATAGTGGACATGCTATTTCAGCATCCCTGTAACCTTTGGGGAACAAGAGTTACAGGGATGCTGAAATAGCTTGTCCACTATTGTGAGACCTAAGGGATGTCTTGAAATAGCATGTTATTTTGAAATTTGGCACTATGTAGGTGCATCAGATTTCAAAATATGCTATTTCGAAAGTCAAAGTAAGATAAACAGTTTGCCTACCACAAATTGCGTATCTTATTTCGAGTTTAGGGTGCTGTGTAGACATACCCTCACATTGTTTCCACTTCAGGAGTAATAACTCAATTACTTTATTAGTTATTATTTTTTATTTGTGTGTGGGGGGGGGTGGATGTTGTGTAGCTCTATGCTAAGAAATTATGTAAGTGAAAGAAATGAGTTTTGCACTGAGTTCTGAAAACAGTGGGATTCGAGATCACTTTTCCCTCTTGTATTCACAAACTCTGTGTTCTCTTATCAGCCCGTGAGATGGGTCTTTCTCTTGCTGTCAATATTTTCCTGCTGTTGTCTGACAGCTTCATCACTACTGGCCACCTCAAGTAATCGAAACATGTGAGCCAGGCCACAAAAACCAAGTTATTCATGTGATTTTTAAACAATAGGGTAATAAATGTGGTGGTCTTTTCATTTGCCTTTTGATTTTTAATTCTTCTGGGATCTTGTTTTCAAGTTTTTCTGGGTAACTAAAAAAATTAAGAAAGCTAATTATCTCCAACTGTGGTAACAGAAACTTTAAACCCACATATCACAAGACTCACCATAAAATCATGAAGATTCTCATAGAACTGAGGCTAAGTCTGTGTTTGAAAGGATGGAGCGTAATCTTCCAACCAGACAGTAACAGACATTTTGACTAGCCTAGTTGTTTGATTACAGAGGGTATGTCTACACTACCACCCTAGTTCGAACTAGGGTGGTTAATGTAGGCAACCGGAGTTGCAAATGAAGCCCGGGATTTGAATTTCCCGGGCTTCATTTGCATATTGCCGGGCGCCGCCATTTTAAAATGTCCGCTAGTTCGGACTCCGTGCCCGCGGCTACACGCGGCTCGAACTAGGTAGTTCGGATTAGGCTTCTTATTCCGAACTACCGTTACTCCTCGTGTTAAGCTCTCAGTAGCCATGTTACTATTAGGGACTTTAAAATGAGCAATACGACAATCTTTTAACTGGTTTGCCATTTTTTGGAGGAAAAAATAAAGGAATGCTGGTGCAATATGACCACAGTTTCTCAGTTACTCCCTGTGTACGTGTTTTACTTGTGTCCTTTTTAGCCCTCTACCAGTATTTTGAGGAAAATCTGAATAGTAATGAGAAGAATATTGTTTACTATAAAAATGTTCCTCCCTTATATCCAGTTGTACTCTGTAGGCTCATAGAAGAAAACCAGCCTACTGACCCAAGAGCATAGAAATGTAGGGGCTTAGATATCTTTTATAATGCTTCTTATCAAAGGGTACTGGTTATTCATGAAAGCTTTTAAAAAATGAGAAATACCTCTGGCTGTATTTTGATTTAAAATCCTTTCTTAAACAAATTAACAGGAAAAGCACTCATTGTCTGCTTTGCCTCATTCAGCATTTGAAATAAAATACACACATGGACTGGCAGCAAGTCTGGCTTTTTATTGTCATAAAGTAGATTCCAAATTATTCTTGTGCTAATATTCATATTAATGGTGCTACATTCCACACATTTTCTCTGACCATTTTGCTTTTTTGCAAGGCAAGTATCACTTTGCAATGTATCACTTTGTCTGATGTTCTGTAGGTGGATTTTTGGAAGGCATGTAGTTGAACAAATTAGGGTTTGTGAGTATCTGCGCTGCTTATGTTCCCTCACCCTACTCTTTGGACCAGTCCACAAGGGAAATCCACTTCCTGGACTCTACAGTGCAGTTAAATAATGGACAAATTTCCACCACCCTATATCGGAAACCTACCAACCACTACACTTTCCTTCATGCTTCCAACTTCCATCCCAGACACATTTTTCAGTCGATTGTATAAAGCCAATACAACTGAATTTGCTCCAACCCCACAGACAGAGACAGTCACCTACAGGATCTTGACAGAGCATTCCTAAAACTGAAATACCCACCTGGAGAAGTGAAAAAACAAACTGACAGAGCCAAAAAAATACCCAGACATGAACTACTTAAAGACAGACCCAAAAGAGAAAATAACAGAACTCCTCTTGTTGATACCTACAGTCCACAACTCAGATCCCTCCAGCGCATTATACACAATCTACAACCCATCTTGGAAAATGATCCTTCACTCTCAAAGGCCTTAGGAGAAAAACCTATTCTTGCTTACAGACAACCCCCTACCCTGAAACGTATTCTTTCTGATAACCATGTCCCACAACCATATCATAAACCTCCAGGAATCCAGCCCTGCAACCAAAAAAGATGCCCACATATCTATACTGGTGAATTCATCACTGGAGCAAACAACATAAGCCACAAAATCAAAGGGTCAATTGACTGTACATCCAGTAATTTGATCTATGTCATCAAATGCCAGCAGTTCCCCACTGCTATATATATGGGTATGTCTACACTACCCTCCTAATTCGAACTAGGAGGGTAATGTAGGCATACCGCACTTGCAAATGAAGCCCGGGATTTGAATTTCCCGGGCTTCATTTGCATAAACCGGGCGCCGCCATTTTTAAATCCCGGCTAGTTCGAACCCCGTGCCGCGCGGCTACATGCGGCACGGAGTAGCTAGTTCGGATTAGGCTTCCTAATCCGAACTAGCTGTACTTCTCGTGGAATGAGGAGTACAGTTAGTTCGGATTAGGAAGCCTAATCCGAACTAGCTACTCTGTGCCGCATGTAGCCGCGCGGCACGGGATTCGAACTAGCCGGGATTTAAAAATGGCGGCACCTGGCTTATGCAAATGAAGCCCGGGAAATTCAAATCCAGGGCTTCATTTGCAAGTGCGGTATGCCTACATTACCCCGCTAGTTCGAACTAGCGGGGTAGTGTAGACATACCCTATTGGACAAACTGGACGGTCTCTGCAGGAAAGAATCAATGGACACAAATCGGATATACATAAAGGGAATATACCGAAGCCTGTTGGTGAGCATTTTAGCTTGCCTAACCACAGTCTGACAGACCTGCAAGTAGCTGTCTTGTCACAAACCAGCTCTACAAGCCAAATACACAGAGAAGCCCTGGAATCCCAGTTCATCCACAAATTCAATTCACATGCTAATGGACTTAATTGTGATATTGGCTGGTGGGACTCTACCTACTTAATAACCACTGAAGGTGGTATCCCTGAGTGGTATCCTTCCTGTTTTAGGAATCTATCTATTGACTTTGGTTTTTATCTGCTTAGATTTAAATACCCATTCTCCAGATACTTAATGATGCTCTGTCTCCCATCCTCCTCCCTTTTTCTTTCTCTCCTTCTTCCCCTTCCCCTCTCCTATTTATTTCAAGTTTTCATATCCCCAACTCATATCTCCGGTCATCCGAAGAAGTGGGCTGTGCCCACGAAAGCTCATGATACCATCTACATGTTTTGTTAGTCTATAAAGTGCCATTTTTTTTTCTGTAAAAGACTAACTTGGCTACCCCCTGAAGCTCCTACTCTTTGGAATTCACTTGGGGATATGTATTCTACAGTTATGATATTTCTTTCTGCATTCTCTATAGTAGTTGGCATCTCCATCCTCTGGGAACAAATAAGATACTTGTGATATGAGATATTGGTAATGGTTTTGGGAACTCTTGTTTCAGGAAACATTAATCTTTTCCTCCTTTTGTCTAACAGGCTAGTTGTGAACCAAGTTGAAAAGGCTGTTGAAGAATTAGTTCAGAGGCCATTTTTCACTGTATTTATTACTAAGAACAAAAGTATTTTCTCACTAAGGTTATGTCTATACTGTACTTCAGGGGTTCCCAAACTTTTTGACATGGGGACCAGTAAATCCATTCACGAGCTTTTGGAGGACCAGTAACATTCATTTGCATATTTTCATATTCATTAAGCAAATGCTGATTATTCAAATAAGTTGTTTCTGGTCCTCCCAAAGCCCCCAGTGCCAGCGTTAGCAAAGCTTTTGATACAGTCACCCACAATATTCTTGCCAGCAAGTTAAGGGAATATGGGTTGGATAAATAGACTGTAAGATGGATAGAAAGCTGGCTAGGTCAGGGTTTTCCAAACTTTTTACTTTAGTTGGAACCCGGTTTTTTTAGTACTGTTTTTTGCAGCCCAAAAATATAAACACATATTTAAAAAAAGAATTAAAAATGAATAAATTTTCAGTTTTTACCTGGCTGCATTCTCCACCCAGCCTGGGCCAGGGCTTGGGGGACCTGACACTGCATGGGCACTCCAGGAGGTGGGAGGAGGAGCAGACTGGGGGTAGGGTAGCTGTCTAGGAGGGAGGGTGCAAGGAAGGGTAGGGTTGCCAGGTGTCTGGCTTTTTACTGAACAATCTGGTATTTAAGGGTTTTGTCTGAGAAACTAATTGAGAAATTACCAGACATATAAAATGTCTGGTATTTTCTAATTAGGTAAGTTTTATTATAATTAGGTGTATCAGTCCTTAGCTGCGAACTGCCTGGCTGGTAGCTGTGCTCACGCTGCCTGAGTGTGTCTACCTGCTAGGCAGTTCACAACTACTGGAGGGAGGGTATGTTGCGGGGGGAGGGGAAAAATGGAATCCCCAGGCCGACTCAGTCCTCTGCCAGGGTCTGCATGTGCCCAGATCAGTCCTGTTCTCCCCTCCCCTCCTTCTGATCTCCCAGTCAAGCCCTGCTGCCTCTATCCAGCCCTGCTTCCAGCGGCCAGTTCCCTCCGCCTCCCAGCAATCTCCCCCGCCAGCCCTTCTCCTCCAACGACCCCGCCCCCTCCAACCAGCCCAGCTGCCCCTGTCCAGCACTGCTTCCTGCAGCTGGTTCTCCCATCCTCTTCCTCCTTTTCTCCCCTGGTCAGCCCCTCCCCCCCCCCATCCAGCCCTGGTTCTGCCGCCTGCCCTCCCCAATTTCTGCTGGACAGCCCCACTGCCTCCATCCCTGCTTCTGCCACCTGCCCGCCTGACCCCCCCATCTCCGCTACCCCCAACCTTGCTTCTGCCCCCCGTCAGCCTCCCCATCTCCGCAGGACTGTCCCGCTGCTGCCAACCCTGCTTCTGCTGCTCACTCGCCCCCTCCCCCCCATCTCCGTGGGACAGCCCCGCTGCCTCCATCCCTGCTTCCGCCGCCTGCCCGCCTGACCCCCCCACCTCCATCTCCGTGGGACAGCCCCACTGCCTCCAACCCTGCTTCTGCCGCCCACCCACCTGGATCTCCACAGGACAGCTCTGCCCAGATCCCTAACCCTGCTTCCACCGGCCGCCTGCCCCGATCTTCGTGGGAGAACCCCACTGCCCCCAACCCTTCTTTCTGGTGGCCGGTTCTCCCTTTCCTCCGCTGCCACCTCCTTCCAGCCCGCCCCACTCTGCTCCCGTAGCAGCAGTGACGCTGAGGCCTGGTATTTTTTTCCTGTGGCCTGGTATCGGGCCGCGGCCCATAGTTTGGGAAACGCTGCTGTACTGCTTCTCCAGGATACTGGAGGTATACCAGAAAAGCAATGCCACGTCCAAGGAACGTGTCCGCTTTTTTGGAAAAATCTTTGAAAAAGTGGGCATGCTCTTTTGTCATCCCTGTAAAACTCGTTTTACGAGGAGTGAGGGATGTGTTGAAAGAGCACTTTTTTTCCAAAATTTGGTGCCGTGTAGATATGCTAAATTTCAGAAAAGCCTCTTTCAATAGTAAATTCTTTTTCTGACTTTCCATTGCAGTACAGTATAGACCTAGCCTAAGATAACAAGAATGATGTTTCAGGGCATATTCTGTAGGGAATTTCATACTCACACCTCTCTTATATAATACTACACAGTGTTATAGGTGCATTTGGGGTTCCCTCACTCCTCTAAGGCAGCAAATATTGACACTTTTGAAGACAAGATTCTGGAAGTGATCAACTACTGATCTCCCATGTCAAATCTTTTGTTCTCACTAGCCTTGAAGAGACTAAAGTTTTATTACTATAGAAGGGTAAAACATCCTTCATGCTTGTTTCCATTGGTGATGGTGTGAGCTAATAAATGGCCTTTCTTGGGCCTTTGATTTTAATTTTTTACTCTTTTTCATTTTTCAAAATAAATTTCTAAGTAATTTAGTCACAAATTATGTAAAACACCTGACTTAGAGCATCAAAAGGAAAATGCATCCCCTTTGGCTTGGCTAATATAGCTTATTTGTTTCTCTATTGTGTTTGAATTCCAAATATGGGATTCCCTTAGAAATCAGTAACAGTTCCACAAAGAAGAACTGTAACAGCTGGACCATTGGTGATATTATGTGTCATGAAGTCTGCATTGTGTTGAATGAAGGACAAAATATGGCTATGTTTTGGTAGAAAGCCTTGTCTGCAATAAAATGGTGATTATACAAAAACAGGTGCACAATTGAGCCTCTGTTTTAAAATTTAGATCATTAATGTCTAATGTTAGCAGAAATTAAACCTTTATTATTACTGGTTTAAAATATTGAGCTACATGTCACCACGGTGTCAATAATACGTGTAGTGTAGGTTGTATGTTGAACGTAGAGTAAGTCAGAAAATGGGAGTGAGTGCAAATATAGAATTTTTTATACAGATCTTGATTCGACAAGACACTTAAGTGTGTACTTGACTTTGAGTTATCCCCTTCAAGTCAAGCAATTTTTTAAGTACCTTGCTGAACTGCAGGCTCAGCACCAAATACAAACAAGTAATAATAAAATAAGGTACTTAACCCAAGTAATTTATATTCTAAAGGCTTATCTACACAACAGAAATTACAGCTGCAACTAAGCCAGTGCTGAATGATTTTACTGAAAGTGTAAACAAGGGCAAATTGTGTTAAGTTACTAGTTTCTGAAAAGATGCTGAAACCAGTTCATTTGTATCTGTGCTTCCAGGTAAATTGTGTTCATCATCAGGCCAGCCATACCCATTGCTTACATCTGTTGTCAGCTGAAAGCAAATTTTGTATTCTGCACACAAGGCTTTAGGGCTTAGTAATAAAAATATTAATTCCTTCGAGCATACATAAGCTTATATGAGTGTGCAGTCCACATGCTGTCAAGGTCACCGAAGCTCATCAAATAGATTGTTTCTCTCCCTCTGTTCTAATAGAAATGTTAATTATTACCCCCCAGTGTTGTGCCATTTGAAGAGGCCTCAGAACCATGAAGGATACAGCTGAGACCAGCCGGTTTACATTAAAGCTAGACTTGAGCAATTAAGACCAATACAATCCTTCCCCCCTGGTTAAAAACCATTGTAGAGTGCTACTGAAACACATTAAAAACAGATTGTGATAGCTAACCTGGGAGAGAGGTTCTGTAGAGATGTATCTTACAGTTTACAGAGTCCAAGGAATTCTGGCTATTTAATTTGCCTATTGAAAAAATACAGGGCAATAGTGCTACATACATGTTTTAAATTTGTGTCTGCATATAACGATGGATGTTCTACACATGATCTGGACGTGTTCAGCAACTGGCTCATGATAATATATACTGCAGGGTTAGTGCTCAAGAGGGTAAATGTAAAGTGTGTGTGTGTGGGCGGGGTGGAGGAGAGCCCCTAGCACACACTGGGTGCTAACAAGAACAAATAGTAACAATAATACCTGATAACTTGCGGATATTCTAGTTAAGAGAGTTAATTTGAATGATTTAGAATTCATAAATTAAATAACAAGCAAAGTAACCACAGAGTTAAAAAACCCTCAAAGGTAGCCAGGAAAGAAAGTATGTAATCAATCTCACGCCAATCTACCAGTATCCTTGCTATTTCTTTTTCTTACAAGTTCTAAGCAAGGCAGTCATTGTCTGTCAGTTTCTCAGCAAATAATCATGCTTATTTGCAACACGCTTGCTCTGCTTTGCAGCTTATGTCGTCATCATAGCTTTTGGGTGGTATCCATGACAGGATCAAAATCTGATTGCTCTGTGTGAAATGTATGGGCAGAATGAAAACAAAGGGAGGAAATGTCTGCTCCGCTTCCAGCTATGTTCCAAACCAATGGCTAGTCCAATCCTTAAGGCTGTCCTTAACAGAAGATTATCTACTACAGTGATGGGTAGGATGGAAAAACTAAGTTAGATAGGAGCTCCAGAATAGGGATGTAAAATCCCAATTAATCAGTTAACCGGTTAAACGTAAGGATAATCTAACATTTAACTGTTTAACAGACTAAGCAGGATCCTGGATGGGGTTCCAGCTCCCAGCCCTGCATGAAGCTGTCTGCCAGCTCTTAGCCCCCGTGCTGGAGCTGAGGCTGCTGCCAGCTCCCAGTCCCAGCCCAGTGGGGCTGGCTGATGGGGTTGGAGCAGCCCTCCGCCTACACAAGCTGCAGGTGGGCAGCTGCTCTTGGAGAACCGGTTAATTGTTACCCAGTAAGCATCCTCTTTTATTTTGTTCATTCTCTCCATACATTTTTATGGCACATACTAATGCACACAGAGCAATCAGATTTACCAGTTACCTGTTTACATCCATACTCCAAAGGGACATTCTAGGGTTAGAAGTAGCATTTCAGAGGCGTGGTCCACATATTTGTGTGTGTACGCTAGTCATTCATATTATGTACTGATAAGTAGCCACAGTCTTCACAGATTAGTTCTACTGCTCTCAGAAATAGCCAGGCTAGGAGCTGTTTTTTGGGGAGAAGGATAGTTTTGTTATTGCATCCCTCCAATTTTTCCTGCTCCAAATCAGCCACAGTAAATGCAAGATCAGACCATTTAAATCAGTTAAAACTGTTAATTAGCTTTTATTTAACACACAATAAAACTGCAGACTGAATAACAAATGTGGCCGCATGGAAAGAAATTGCAGTGCTCCCCAATTAATCTCTTGTAGTGCCCACACAAACAGCACATCAGGCAGATCTCAGTATGGCATAAACAAACAATGACACTCATATAAAAACAATCTGCTATAGGAAAAAACAGTCATAAAAACAAATGGTTTAAGAACAGCAATAAGAAGAACACAACAACGTAATGAATGTGAATGAAACAAGTAAAAATGTAAGTACACCATTCTTATAACCCATTCCCCAGGATAAATCAATTTAAGCATCCTGTAACGTGTGCTAGTTATAGATTCAATATTAAAAGAAAAAGTGTATTGCACAAACTGGGTCCGATTTTAATTTACACTGGAGGTATGTCTGTACTGCAGCTGGAGTAAGCCGCCCAGCCCTTGCAAACAGACTCGAGCGATCATGCTAAAAATAGCAGCGTGGAAATTGTGGTTCTGTTGGGGACTTAGACTAAACTCCTGAGCTTAAGCAGAGGGAGCAGGATGAGCTTGAGCTCAGCTTGCTAGCACAGATATCTGCCGAAGATGTAGGGTTGCCAACTGTCTAACCATCCAAACCCAAAGACTATTGCCCTGTCTTCTGTCCTGCCCCTTCTCCAAGGCCCCATGGCCTCACTGGGGCCCCACCACCACTCACTTCATTCCCTGCTCCTGCTGTCACTCACTCTCTGCCACCCTCACTCATTTTCCCTGGGATGGAGCAGTCGGTTGGGATGAGGATGGGGGTGCAGGCTCTGAAAGGGAGTTGGAGTGTAGCAGGGGGTTCAGGTTTAGGGTAGGCGGTTGAGGTGCAGGAAGAGGTGCAGGCTCTGGAAGGAAGCTTGGGAGTGGGCTCAGGGCTGGTGCTGGGGTTTGGGGCACAAGGAATTCAGGGTGTTGGAGGAGGTGTTCGGCGTGCTCTGGTCCTTCACCACTCCTGAAATCAGCCAGCACATCCCCCTCTGCAGGTACCACCATCGCAGTTCCTATTGGCCAAAGTTCCTGGCCAATAGAAGCTGCAAAGTAATCACTCAGGGAGGGAGCAGTATGCAGAGACCCACTGTTTCACCAATAGGCTGCAGAGAGGGATGTACCAGACACTTCCAGGAGCCGTGTAGCATTGGGGGGCGGGGGGAAGGCAGGGAAACTGCCTTAGCCCTACTGAAATGCCAGACCTTTGGTGGACAATCTGGTTTGACTTCACGTAAGGGGACTGTTAGCCCCTTACTAAAACTCTGTGGGAGTTTTTGATTCGCCAGCTCCCAATATCAAAAGGGGGACGGTCCACGAGAAATCAGGGCCCTGAGACTGACAGACTCCACAGACAATGGAAAGCAGCCAACACTCCAGCTCGGCCTGATTGACAGGTTGGACAGGCCAGTGAGGAAAGTGAGAGGCCAGGCCCCGTCCTCCCTGTGAGCTGGGATTTTTCTGGGTCTCTCTGACCAAGGAGAGAGCTGAGAGACAGCTAAGAGGAGCAAGCTGTGTGGAGAGGCAGTGCTGCAGCAACAAAGCCAGGCACACACAGTCCAAGGAGCGCAGACCCTGTGTTGAGCAGCAGACTGGCAGTGCTGAGAGAGCCAAAAGGGACAGAGAAGCAACGCAAGGAGCTGGAGACTGGCAAAGCAGCACAGCCTGCAGCTGGCTGTGGTGAGCAGCTGGGACCAGCAAAGTGCGGGGAGAGGCTCTGGGCAGGGAGATATCACCAGCCAAGAGGCCCAGCAGGCCGGACTGGGAGAGGGGTCTGGCCACTTAGAGCTTGAGGCTGTGTGATCAGTGCAGAGCAAGCGTGTCCAGCCTGCAGCCCCCCTACAGCACATCCAGGGCCTCTAAGGGGCCTGTAAGGAAGAGACTGTGAACTGTCCTTACACTCTGCAGGCTGCTGTTTTGATGTCCCCGTGCTACAGAGCAGGACTGTGTGTTCCCATTTAACCATTCTAATTTTTTCTTATTCTTTTCTCTTTAATCAGTTGATGTTTAATAAATTGTATTTGCTTTGAACCTTATGAAATGATCACTGGGCCAAGAAAGCCTGCAGTGTGAAGAGAGCACCCCGGAGTGGGGACACCCTAACTTCTGCCCCTAGTGACTACAAGGTTGGGGATTAAGCCCCAGGAAATCTGGGCCCAGCCTTGTTGGGGTTTCGAGGACTCTGCTATTCAGGAGAGTGGAGGGGGAGCCCTCAGGATCAGGGGAGCCATGGGGTAAAGGAAGTGGGAGCGGGACTCAGATCCTTTCATTGGTCCATTTCACTGGGGTGGTATAGAAGCCAGGAAAGTGCCCCACAATAGCGGGACCATTCCCCCGCTTACATTCAGGAGCTTCATTCTGGGAGACTCCTAGTTGAAACCAGGAGGGTTGGCTACCCTATGGAGCCACAATGTTCACACAGCTATTTTTAGCCCTAGCCTGAGCCCCACTAATGTGCATTTGTCTAGCTGAGCTGGGAGGTTCACTCTCAGTTGCAGGGCAGACATACCCTCTACATTGCTTTAGCAGTTTGAAAGGACTTAGTCTGTAAATTGAATGGAATTATGTTAAGGCTTGTTTGTGCTACCAGAGTGATATGAAGTGGCTTTGGTGTAAATGAAAACTAGACCTGAGCTTTTAAACTTGTGCTTGTTTAAATAAAATGGTCCATGACTTTGTTGTGTGGCAGCTGTGTACTTATCTGGCATAATCTAGCTATATGGCTAGAATAACTCAGTCACCATGGATCATGAAAACGGCCAATGGTGCAAGTAGGTTTTAACCTTTGTGCTGGTTTGCTTAGATAACTCATGGGAGGGTCACAAAGAGGTGCACCAGCTAAAGGAGGTCACATGATCCCCACATTACTCCTCCCCCCCCGTTCCCAGCTGAGGGCTACTGCACTGTCCCTGTCCCCTCCCTCATTATCTTGGGGGGGGGGGGTCCTATCCTTGTGCTGCACCAGATACTGATTTCGATGGAGACTGTTTTCTGAACCAAAGGGCTCTCTGCATCAGCAAAAAGAGCAGAACATGGGGCAGGAGGGCAGCCCCACACTGGTAGCTCTTCCAGCATGGCTCTACTGCCCCCAGCCATGCCCTCCGGTGGGGCTTTACACACCCCAGACAAGAGGATCAGCTGTGTGCAAGGGCTTGAGGCAGGGCTGGTTCACTACAGCAGCACCAGAGGAGCTGCTGGTGTAGGGCCATTGGACGGCCCTATGTTTTGCTTCTTTTGCTGCAGCAGTTTCCGTGAGAGCCCTGAAGTGTTTATCAAATGTGTCTTTCTGCTATGGTGTATTGGCAATACTGGCTTCCTCGCACCTCAGCTTAGACCAACAGTCCATCTACTCAATATTCTGTCTTCTAATAAAGGCCAATGTTAGGTTCTTCAAAGGCAATGAGCAGAACAGAACAGGTGTGATCCTCAAGTGATCCATCCCTTGATGCTCATTCCCAGCTTCTGAGAAACAGGATTATACCAGCTCATGCCACTCAGTCTTTCTTCTGCCTGTGTAAAAGGGAAAAGTGAGCATAGCTATTGAATAAGAGGCCAGGAAGTCTCTGTGCCACCTGCTCCTACACTGCATTTTTGACTCCATGTGGCCACTGCAGTGGATTTGTGTTAGAGAGTGTTAATTTCCATTCTAATAAGAGCCAGAAAACCCAGCCCTAGGTGATGTAATGGGAGGATCTGAGGAGTGCATATGTGTTTAGCCGATGCTGACGCACCACTCCTTTGAATTCTGTCCTTTTGTTCATACTGAGCAATCAGGTCCCCAAAAACAGTGCAAAAATAGGGAAAATTTACAAATGTACTGGAGGCCTTAGTGTCACCCCACTGTGGTACTGGTGTTACTCTCCCCAATCAATAACTGATCTATTTCATTCACATTCATATTCTGTAAAGATTTAAAACACAATTGCATAGGCTGCTTACAGAGTAGCTATTACAGAACTGTTTGCAGAGACAGAGACCATGTACTTTCCTGAATTTAATCACCCACTAGCTATCTCTGAACTGCTAGAATTCAGTGGAACTGCGGCAAAGACTGATAACTAGTTACAGCTCAGTCTCATGCTAATGAGATTAATTCTTGTCCTTTGCATGTAGAGGCAGGTAATGAATACCTTAGCATTTACACTGAGTCTATCTTGGCTATTTAAACAAATAGATTAAGTAGCACTTATGAAAATAACAATTGTATTTTATAAGGCTTTATATTTCTGGGTGAGAAATCAGATTTAAGATTTTACTGGTGTCTGTATGTTGACAAAAGATAATGAGCAAATACTCTGTCTAACCATTCAAATTAAGGGTCTATATGGTATATTGAGCTAGAAATCTGCCGTGCCTTTGTTATCTGACTATTGCTCCTTTAATTCTCTAGAGACGCAGTTCCCTGGAGAGACAAACAGCCTTTTTGTATTGTGATACAGCCTGTTATAGAAGAAGTGGGATCTATTGAGCCTGATTTTCCTTTCATTTACTCCAGTGTAGCTCAGCAGTGACTGTTTAAGTCCAGGAAGTCACATCTGTGTAAATAAAGAGTAATTCCATTGAAGCAAATGGCCACAATTTTAATCTCATTTAAACCAGTTTCACACTGGAGAAGCCTTAATAATTTCCGTTTTTATTCTTTATTTACACTAGAGTAAATGGGATCAGAAGCAGGAGCAGTTGGCACACACCAAAGTAAAACTACTGTGAAAAGAGAATCATACCTATAGACATTTTTTTTTCATATTTTTAGTGGTCCCTTGCTATAAAAATTTTTATATCATGCTTACAGCCTTGGTATCTGAGCAACAAACATTCTGAATGAAAGCATCTGTTGATCATTGTTTTTCTTAGTTCAACCTAGTATCCAAAAGACTGATTTACTCTCCCAGTCACTAATGCCTAATGCTGCTTTGTTCCATGATGGCATTGATTTCGCTTGTCCAGTGGCAGTGAATGGAGCAGGTTTGTGGTCCATTTTAAAATATTTGGTAGCAGCTGTATGACTGAAACCTGGTTAGCAATTCTTTTTGGTGTCCATGTCATTAACGCAAGGGTGTTTGAAAATGAAGACTTTCGTGGCTCTATTATAGGGATGCAATAGACTGTATTAGACCTTCCTTTTGAATTAACGTTCTTCATTTTCTAAGGGAGGAAAAGGCTTCTACTAAAAACGCTGCTCCTTTGTCTTCTCTTGCTGTCTTAATTGAGCCTTTGAACTGCATTAAAAGCTCACAAAACATATAGTATCCAATAAGATGTATATTTTAAAAATGAATCTACATTTGAATGCCTTTTCAGATTTTCCAATGCACCTGCAAAAATATATTTGAAAAGAAAGAGAATATATTTGCAAGTTTAATTTCCCTGGGGAGAAGAGGCTTTTCAGCGTAACTTTGATATGTTTTTCCTTTCTTCTTTGTGTAACCTGTGGTTTAATTTTTATTCAGATTTTTGTGTTCATATTTGCATGATAAAAGACATGCTGTATCTTAAAAAAGGGCCCCTCTTGAAAGTCTAAATTGTTCATAAAAAGCCCAAAGAGCAAAACAGGAATCAAATAAAATTTGAAAAACTCTCTTTTTTGAGCAATTTACATAATCCTCTAACATTCACCATCCTTTAGTTGATGGCGGTAATCTACCAATTTCATTGGGAAAGGTACAAGGAGAATGTTGCCTTGCTATTTTCATGGCCATCTTCTAATTGGATTTTAGGGTTTTTTTTAAATGGAATCACCTCAGTGATGGAATTTTTGACCTTCAAAGCTAAAGATATCCTCAGTGAATTTTCTCCAAACCCAAGCTAGCATTTAGACTGTATAGTATCCTATTTGAAAACTTTTTTCACACATTCCATCCTGTGGCTGAGATGATTCTGAAGCAAAAAGCTCTGGAAAAGGAAACAAAGTCTCAAACAGGGTGGGTCAGATCTTCATATTTTATAAGGAGTTTATTTCTTTTCCAGTGGTTCTTTAATGCACAACCCTATTCTTTTTATTTAGTGTAACATTTGTATTGAATATCATTACTAGGAAGAAAGATAAATTTGAGGATGATAATTTAATTTGTAGCCTATCTATTAGTTTTTGGTACTTTCAGTATGTAAGTCATTATGATACTTTAGTGCCTCACAAATACTTGTAAATAGGAATCATAACAATTTTGCTCTTTCTTTTCCTTCCCAGCCTGAAGGACAAATAACATGATTAATTCATAGGTATTTTATTTGCTTCTGGTTAATAATAGTTTTGGGTGACTAGATTTGTGTGAAGAAATTACTGAGGGAAAGTTGTTAAGGTGGTTAGCTTTTTCATTGTGTTTACCACCTGTGAGACTAAATTTCACGGTCTTGGTCCAGCTTACATTAACATTTTGTCTCCTGTGTGTGCATAAGTCTTGCCCTGGGAAGATTTTCATTATTCCAGATTAACACAATTGTCCTGAGAAGTCACAATATTAGAGAGCTCTGGTAGCAAAAGCCAAATCCCATGAAGAGTTTTGAAATATTAGAAAGGAGCCCTTGATTTGGGGTGTGGGGAGAATAGCAGAGAGTTAGAACTGGAGCATTGGGTTTATAGTCACCTGAGTTGTTCAACACACAAATTCCTGTCCTTTGTATCAAAATGAACTTTTGTAGTTCATGTGACTTCGGTTCCAGATATGATGAGCTGTAATAATAAATAACAGATGCAAGGACCTTAGTCGTCAGGGCTGTGTCTAATAGCATGGGATGCAATCTCTTCTCCACTTTCAGATGAAAGTAAGCTTTTTTTTAAATCCCCCCATGACTATTTGCATTTGCAGAAGCACTGAGGAACCAAAAAGGACCCCAGTATCACACAACAACTGTGAATTTATGCCCATTGAGGAGGCAAGTTCTTCAAATCCCAGTGGCTTGGTACAGGTGTTGAATAACGTGAGGGAGAGGGAGAGCCTTGTGAGACTACAGATGAGGGTTTTTGAACTGAACAAACAGTTGTCCATTTTGGGTTTGGTCTGAGAGACAGGTCCTGTACATTACACTCCAATGTATTTCCATTTGCCCCAGCAGCCTCTTCTAGGCAGGACAGTCATATTAAGTGATCATCACTATCAGGGATCACAGAGGCATTCCTGGAGAAATGAATATGGCTGTAGTTCCTTGGATCATGAACTGGAGAGCCTCATCCAACAGAGCAGGATTAGGTCTGAAATATGACTAAGAGAGATCAAGACTGGAGCAGGTGGTTTCTTAGTGTCTTGAGTATCTTGCTTAGGAGAGGTGTGGTAGTGTGTGGTAGCAAATGACTAAAGCCCTGCATATTAACGGATATTTGGTTAATATATGAGGTATCCGCATCTGTAGATATGAATTCAGATCTCTATGGATCATTTTTGTGGATATAGATTAGAGATGTTAAATATCGGTTTATTAAATAGCCGAGTAACCTCATCAATTCTTATCAGTTACTCGACTATTCTATAGTCCTGGGGACAGGGGCGATAGTCAGTGCAATCTGGCTTCACTCCCAAGGAGCCTCTTGCCACTTTGTGCTGCTGCCTTTGTATCAGAGGCAGCAGCATGCGATGTCAGGCAGGAGCTGGTAAGGAGCCAATTTTAAAACCAGCTCCCCTCGTGGACCAGCTGCCCGTCGCCCTGTGCTGCTGCCTCTGATACAGGGATGTCAGCAGCTCCTGTCCAGGGAGGGGTGGCCTCTGAGCTCCAGGACTCGGCATGAGCCAGAACTGAGCCAGGCTGCCTGCCCGCCTACCTCCTAATACACTTTAAATGCAGAGCTGCAGCGGAGGTAGGTCCCGGACCCATCGTAAGCCAGGACTGAGACAGGCTGATGGCCACCTGCTAAAAAATTTACTGGACAGGTGTGGGGGGGAGGGAAATGCATGTAGTCTATAGCATTAACCTATAAGCTTTTGCTTATTTGTTAATTGGTTAATCGATTACACTATTACATCCCTAATGCAGATACAAATTTTGTACCTTGAACCCTGAAAATTTGCAGATATCTGCTTTATATCTGCGGGCAGTGGCGGATATAGGGCAGGGCGAGTGGGGCAGCTGTCCCGGGCCCCACGCTTCAATAGACCCTGCTCACACGCTACTATCTGTTGGCTGTGGCCGTGGCGCATGCACGAAATTGTGCTCCCCGGGCTCTGCGCTTCAATAGGCCCTGGGCCCCGCAAAACTCTCATCTGCCCCTGTCTGTGGGTATCCACATCTGTGGATAAGGATGTGCATATCTATGGTTCATTTTTGCAGATACAGATACAGATGTGAATACTAATTTTGCATCCATGCATGGCTCTATATATGTCATCTCTAACATCAAGGAGTGTTGGCAATCTTTTTTAATGTTGTACCAGGTTCTCTTTTCTCTTTTTCACATTCAAGAAGGTCATGTGTCAGAGTCACAAATGGTGGTCCTAATTGCCATCAAATGCTGCTACTTTTGTAAGTGGGCAGAATTTTTAGAAGGAGAATGTTGTACTTCTAGTCATGTTCTTCGCTTGTTTGTTCTTGATGACAATCAAGCCATGGCAGCTGCTGTCTTTGTCATCAGGGGATTCCTCAATCCCTCCTTTTGTGTACCACTGAAAAGGGTGCTAAAGGGGCTTAGCTTGGCCTGAGGATTTTGCCCTTCTTTATGTTTCATATTTAAATAGTATGAAAATTGAGCACTTTTGTAAGGGTATAAAAATAGATTTTTACCACAGTAGATTGCATGTCCATTATACAGAGAGCTCATTCTCTTAATTAAGACCCATATTTTGAAAATATGTGTACTCTACTGTGTTTTTAAATTTAGATAAATAATTACCACCTATGTTTTCTTCTCTGTGGCTTTATTTATCTCTGGTAGAAGTAGGTTTCTGCATTAATTGTTTTTCATTGAATATATTTAATAACTGTTCAATATCCTATTTTTTCTTAATGATTTTTATCCTGTCTCCATGTTAGATTCCAGTTTCCTTGTTTGTTTTTCAGTTTTAGCAGTGAAGTATTCTGTTCCTTCTGGCTGGTAGCTTATTATAATTCTTATAACTTGTCTTCATTAGGTTTATATTTTTAAAGTATTGGCAAGTGTGTGTTTCAAATTCAGGAGCTGCTGTAAAGAGGACTATTAAATGATGAAAAGATTGAACAGAGTGAGGGAAAAAAAGCTCATATGGGATAGAAACACCAACTCATAACATTTTCCATCATTAAGTTATCAGTATCTTTTTTGTATTGTTGTTAATTATTTGTTTGTTTGTTTTCAATCTTTTTTCAGGTATATTGTACATAAATCAAAAACTGTCTGCAGATTGAATAGGAAAAGGAACAACTCTTCTGATTAGAAACAGCTAGTGTGTTATAATGGATTAGGACTGAAATGCATGCCTAATATGTACCTACTTCCAAATTATTGTTCTGATTCTTGTATTTTTCTTCATTCAATACAGCTATAAATTCAATCAAACGAGAGATCTTTTTTTGGTTTTGCCTTTTAAAAACCCATCCTGTAACACTGCCGGGAACACTGAAAGCTATATCATCTGTAACTGTTTTATTTTCCCGGTGTCCGTCTGCAGCTTAGAAGTATTCTCCTCCACACGTTAAACAACAATGGAGAACTTTAAAAGGCTGAAATATTTGATTAGATTCAGATTAGCTCTGCAGTCTGAATACATGATGATTTAGTTCAAACTAAATGTAGGAAAGGATTTCTTAACTTTTGCTTTAGTTGGATCCCCCACCAAGATGTTCCTTCCATCTAGTTGAAGTCTAGCTGGGTCTCCATCCCATTTAAAAGGAAATACTTTTCCCTGTAATGCATAATTAGGCTGTATAACTCATTGCTACAAGATGTTTCTGAAGTCTACAATGCAACAGATTCAAAGAAGGGTTGGACAGCTATATGAATAGCAGGAATATCCAAAGTTATAGTAGTGACTCCTAACAAGAACTTTAGAAAGGAGATAAAATATCATTATTTAGGTCTTTAAAATAATGTCTAATTAATAGGGGTTAAGATGAGATCACCGTGGGGGCAGATCATCCCACATCTGACTGCTCTGGGGTTTCTTGCACCTGCCTTTAAAGCCTCTTGTGTAGGTCAC
The DNA here is from genome assembly GCF_052426305.1 of Pelodiscus sinensis. Lineage (NCBI taxonomy): Eukaryota > Metazoa > Chordata > Testudines > Trionychidae > Pelodiscus > Pelodiscus sinensis. The sequence goes on along the minus strand of NC_143053.1, from coordinate 62,424,239 downwards.
TGTCAGAGACAAGATGCTGGACTAGCTGGTCAGGAAGGCAGTCAATGTATCACAGGAATCAGTGGTGCTTCAGAAGTACTCTGGCTGAGAGGAGGAGAACGGGGACACAAGGAAATCAAGCTACAGTTACCATCACTTTGGGGAGTGGTTCAGTGTTCGATAACAAATCAGAAATATCCACAAAAAACAGACATTTTTCTCACATGAACAAATAGTTCACTTGAAAACCCAGTTTTCTGCTGAGAAACAGTTGTGATGGAAGATTTTCAATCATCCTTATTAAATATGTTGAAGCTTTAGAGGCTCAATACACTGCAGGGAGCAAAAAGAAATTAATGTTAATTGATGATATTAAGAAACCACCAACAGTGCGTAACCATTCCCTTCTGGTGTTAGGCACAAGGACTTGCTGAGGGCCAACTTTTTCCTCATTTTGTTCACTTAACAGGTGGCTGATTGGATTAAATTGACTAAATGATGCTTTGTAGCTCAGATTTCTTTGGTATCACTGGTAAAAGTCCTCATAATATGAAATCCATGTTTGAGCATATTCAACTGGAGAGAATGAAGAACAGTGCCCTTTGAATGTCATTGTACATTATTTACTGAGTGGTTAATACTTTCTGATCAAGAATTAACACTACATTTTATCGTGTAGCAGGTAGAATTCTTTCTGATTGAATAAGATGTTGAAATGAAGATTTTTATGCTTAGGTGGATTTGAGGAAGAGCCTTTTGAACTTTCATAGGCTATGTCTAGATTACGCTGAAGTTTCAAAAGTTTCAAAATTCCGCTAGAATTTGCATATCTTCTTCTGATCTCACTTTCAAAAACGGAGCTTTCGAAAGTGAAAGTAGTCGTGATGCGGTTTTTTCGGCAACCCCTCCCCTCTTTTTTGAAAAGCCTCTCTTCCTCAAAAAATGAGGTTTAAGTGGCTTTTCGAAAAAGGGGGGGGGAGCCGAAAAAAACCGCATCCCGACTTTCACTTTCGAAAGCTCCACTTCTGAAAGAGATCAGAAAATATGCAAATTCCCATGGAATATGTATATCCTCTTTCAAAACTTCAGTGCTGTCTAAATATACCCATAGAGTGATAAAAGTAACTACAAAAAGTCCTCCTCGTCTGTGCATGCAGCATGATCTGAGAGAGATCTGTTTCAGAAGCAAGGGACTAAACCAGAAGTGAGCATGGAGATCCAAAGTACCAATTTTGAAATTGCCTTGATAGGAGATGTTAAGTTTGTGCTTAACTTTAAACACATGCTTATTTCTGGTAAACAGAACCCAGCAGGCTTGTGTCCTTGATTTACTGTAAGTAAAAGGGGGTGAGCAATGTGGTTGGTTGGTAGGTAGGTAAGTAGGTAGAGAGATAGAGGGGAGATTTGTGGATGTTCAAGCATTCCTCAGGCTCCTCTTGCAGCATTACATGTTTCATTAAAGTTCCATTAATTCAGGATCATTCTGAAGATTCTATTTTCATGAAAGTTCAAGATATGAACATACACAGATGGAAGTGGTTTAATTGGTCAATTCAGAATTACTCATCCAAATACTATGGCAGCCATTTTGGCAATTTTGTCTTGTACATATGTTGGGGGAGGGGGCGGGTAGACCAAACAAGAAAAATGTTTTTATTATAAGCAGAGATGGTAGTGCTGCTTATAGTTAAGATTGACATATTCTTCCCATTGCAAGACCTGGTTTTCAACTCCTTAACATTTTAACAAAGTTTAACTGTTTGGGTTGAAATTTTCCAGGTTAGAACTCTGCTTCAGGTAGAATTTATCTTTCTGTCTTTGTTTCTTTTCTAGAAAGTTTCAGATAAAATGGTTCAGATGTTTCTGAGAATGAGTTTAGGAAAAATACATTTTTTTGTATCAATGTTTAAAAAGAAATCCTTACAATCAGTTAGTTGAGAAACTCGGGCAACTCCATGTTTTCGAACAAGTGCTTGAAACTTGCCAAGGTCTGGCCTTTGTGTCAGGTGATTTTTGCTTTCTCTATGAAAATTTGTCCAAAACTCGTGCAAGTTATAAGCCTTTGAAAAATTGTAATGTGCACATGCTCAGCAGACCCGTGTTAGAGTTTGGTAATTAATTTTGCCAAAGATTCTGTCTGTAGTAGACATGTTCCATTCCAGGCCTGCATGGACTGAGGAAGATTTTTGTCTATTGTTGCTCCCCTTTTGTAGTCCTGAGCAAAAGAAAAGGAGTGAGGGGAGACTGTCTCTCATGTGCCTTCAGAGCCTCCCTTGCTGGTGCTCAGGCAGCAGGGAGGAGGAGGCTGATTGACTGACATACAGAGGGGTAAGGAGCTGGGGCTAGCCAGTGGAATGGTGAGGAATAGAAAGAGTACATTGGCTCAAGGAGTTGTAAGGGAAGACTGGAACTGAGGAGGAATCTGGGCGGGAGGAGGAGATACTAAAAATGGCTAGGCAAAGACACTGACTGGGGGAAAGTTAGAGAAGGAAACTGGATGGAAGGGACGGGATGGGATGGGATGGGATGGATGGATGTGGGGAAGAAACTGGAATAGGAACTAGTTTGGGGATGAAAACAGATTGAACAAGGAACTTGAGAAAGAGAATGGGAGTGGCTTGGAAAGGAGGCCAAAATGGGGGGAGGATAAAGATACTAAGATTGGCTGGGAAAATAATCTGGTGGCGAACTGGGACTGGGAGGTGCCTTGAGGAGAAGATTGGAGGTACATAAGAAGTCCAAAGCTGGAAACTGGAACTGGCTAAGCAAGGAGATGCGGAGTGGGATGAAGAGCTAAGGGGATGATGGAAGGTTGAACTGAGAGTTTGAGGGGAAGAAACATCATCAGCACAGAGACAAGCTGGTGGCAGAATAGGTCATGCTTAAGGGAGCCAAGTGCTAAGGGTGCCCACTGGAGAACACTTGCCTCTGAAGCCTGCAATGGAACCCAATATGTACTTTCTCTTCCTGCAATTCCTTGCCTGCTCATTAAGCACCTTCCATCAGCAACAAATGAGATGGGATCCTGCGAACAACAGCTTCATTCACCACACAGCCTGGATTCATCTCCAGAGTGGCTCCATTCTGTGCACTTAATGAGGCAGGGGACGTGGAATCAAGTAATATAATATGTGATCACATTAAAAGATTGTATCATGGTGCCTTGTATGCAAAGGGACTGCACTGAAATTTCCCAGGCAACCTTAATTCTGGTATTTCCTAATTCCCTATGCTAGACCTTGAAACCTTAATCTTCTTTTAACATAATGTTTATGTATAATAATATATTACACCCAGGTGGTGCACCAAACTGTGGTACCAGAGGCCAATAGCTTTAAATCTTTCCATTCAGTGGAGGATTTGGCCTGCCCTACTGAGATTGATCAAGCACTCGACTGTAACTGAGCATTGCAGGAAATGTCTTGATTGGAATTTGTTCAGATTGTCACTTCTACTTTTATCTAAAAGTCTATGAGATCACAAGGGGTTAGAGACTTGGCTTTAGGGCTTGTCTACACAGGTAAGTTGTTCTGGAGTAAGATAGGACGTGAATTCAAAACACAATACCTTATTCCACAACAGCTGTTTTGGTCAATTTCCTTATGTAGACAAATTCTTCCTATCATTTCTTCACTGCTCCTCAAAGTTATTTGTTTTCTGGGAGAAATTTTCTATGGAATTGTAAGCTATCATGTCTCATCTCTGCATTTTTAAGCCCTAAAATTGTTCAGAGACTTCCACTCAAACATTAAATGTCATCTCAGATAAATGAGCTAAAACTTGGCGATATTGAATTTTTCATAGTCTGCTTCTGTTATGAATTTTTCTTTTTTAAAAAAAACTTTTCAAAGGGTCATAGCAATTCATCAGTTCCTCTAATAATTCCCATTGCATCTTTTTCCCTTTAAAAGAGACCTTTAAATAAACATTGTAAGTTCATATTTCATTCAAGTTCACAAATCACCTATTTCCACCTGGGTTTGAGTGTACATTCCTACTTTTCTTTTTTAGCAATGTTTAACTTTTGGGTGTAGGAAATGGAACAGATCCACAAGAATGTCTTTGACTGAGACACCAGATGAACCTAGTTTCTGATTATGCTGAGGATAGGGGTGGGGGAAGAGTGGCTATAGCCATTTTTACACTCTCGTCATCTAAATCTAGAGCTTTTTGGTGACCATTTTTCCTTGGTATAGCTTACAACAATCTAATTTATAGCTCAAGTGGTTCTTAATGGGATCAAACACTTGTACTCTGCTCTGTTTGCCTGCCTCTAGCAACCCAACATGCCATTTCTGCAGCACAAAGCTATTGGTCCAAAGACCACAACAAGGACAACATCTAGCCCCATTGTATTCACTTTGCTTGCTACCACTCACGTTTTAACCTCTCAATCTTATTTTAATTTCAGCTTAGATGACAGAGAAACTGAATTTGCCCAGAGACTTCTGCTTTAATATCTTTTTTCAAGAGAAAAATAAAGATAAAAATAATAATAAAGAATTGATTGAGGAGACGGAGATAGAATGAGAAAGCTTGGAGATTTTACATTGTGTTCTCACTGTCTCCTTCTATGGATACCTTTACGCAGCCGGGCTAAAGTTTAATTGAGCTACGTCAGTTGTGTAGCTTAAGTCAAAATAGCTTAATTTGGTTTTTGGTACTGCCTACACAGCAGGAAGTTAAAGGAAGAATGTTCTTCCTTTGACTTCCCTTACTCCTTGTGAAATGAGGGTTACCACTAGTCAGAGTAAGACTCCTCCAGCTCGACATTATTACAAAATAATGGCTTACTATGTAGATGTGCACTGTGTTATTTTGGAATAACGTCAGTTATTCTGAAATAACGCTGCTGTGTAGATATACCCTATTTGGCCAGTTAGAATAACTGTCATTTTGCATTCATCCATATGGTACAGTAGCATGGAGTGAGTTGCACTGTGATGGAAGGGACTGTCTTGAATCCTACTAAATATTTAGATATTCCACCAATGTATTACATTTACAAACAGCTGCGTTATAAGAGGTCATGGTTGCTCTCCCTTTTTCTCCTCAGACATTTTCAAACATAGGCAGCAGCATGGCACAAAAGTCTGTAGAAACTTCTGAAGAATGTGATGGTCTATAATTTGTTGTTGTAGAGGCTAAATGGCAACAGACCATAGATTTCTCTAAGGTCCTGTTCTCAGCAATTTCCACTCAAAATGTGTATTTTCCCTCTAACTTAGACACAGATCAAAGCTGTCCCCTAGATAGCAAGGCATATTTAATAGAGAGAATCTCAAGATCTAACCTAATGATTATCTGTACTTTAGCAGAGTGGCAAAATAATATGTCATAAAAGTACAAAAGAATAATACGTTTTTATTGTACACTTTCTTAATTCTTTTCCATAAATCATTTCACCTTGACAAAATGAAAACACTAGTGTTTTACCTTTTACAGAACTACTTTCTCTCATATCTTTTCTTGTTTCTCTATTCAATGCAGACTTCACTTATCTATTCTCTATGGCTGTTGAATTAAACATTTTATCTATTTGAAATGTCTTGATATTTTTCTTTCATAATTAGAGGAGAATGGGATTTTTTTCTGGATGAATTTCTAGGAACCAGTTTCCTTGGAGAGGTTCACACTGGTTGCCTAATTGCATCTGGGAAAACTGAACTTTTATGACTGAAGATGTAGATTAGCAGGTACATTTTAACTTATTAGTGAACAATAGAAAATAATATATCTAGCATTTCCTTAGCACCTTTCTTCTCATAATTTTTGCAGACAGGAATACATTTAGCCTCACAAGTTCCCAGTGAGTTTGGAAAATATTATCTCCATTTTATTGATGGGGAAAATGTGTTCTGAGCGATTAAGATCAACATCTTAAACTTGGGTGTCCAAAGTGAGACACCTAAATCAATATTTAGGTGCTTAAATAAGTAGTCTGATTTTCAGAGGTGCTGAGAACCCACTGTTTGCAATTATTTCAGTGGGTGTTAGGTTGATTAATTATATAGTAATTTGCCTGACCACAAATGTGTGCTAGAAATATAATCAAGAAATCAATTACCCAATATCAGTCAGGTTTATTACTAAAATCCAAGAATAATATTGTGAAGGAAAAAGATTCAGTACAACACCAGCCTCCAGGAAGCTTTTTCATGTAGCATTGTTAGTACACATGATGTGTTCCCAGCGTTACACCCTTAAAGCTATTTTTATAGTTAATGTGTTTACAAATAAAAAATACTGTATGTGTCATCTGAAACAAGATTTACCCTATCAGTTTTATAACTTGATTTTCTGATACGTAGTGTGTAACCCTCTCTGTTTGTTCTGAACACATATATTCTAATTGTGAAAGCACCACTTCGGTTTGTATTGAGGTACAAGAATCACATATCTTATCCTTTTCCTTTGGGATATCCTAGTGTCTGAGACACTAACTCACTGCCTGTTGCTATGATAAAACACCCTGATGTCCTCATCCTGGAAGTTTTCCTATTTAATTATGTCAAAGCTTACTACAGCTAATGCAAGGTGTTATGGGATACTGCACATGGGTGAACAGAATTGTGGGGCGAGTACAGTATTATACAATCAGTGAGCATAACTTCCCAACCCTTGTAGTAATACTGAGCCTAACACATTGCCTAACACTGTGTCTAACTTTCATGCTGCCAGGTTTGGTGTCACACATTAGTTTGTATAAAAACTAGGAATAGAATAGATTCCCAGACTGATGTCTTATCTACAAGATCACTGTATATTTGATGCACAATAATGTAGATTTGAAATAAATGGAGTACAATGGAACCAACCATGTGTCCCCTACATATGTAAAATGCTCAAGAAAATAATATAGTGACCCCACAACATAGAAACATAAGAATGATCATACTGGGTAAGACCAAAGGTCCATCCAGTCTAGTATCCTGTCTGCCAACAGTGGCCAATGCCAGGTGTCCCAAAGAGAGTGAACCGAACAGGTAATGATCAAGCAATCTCCTGCCATCCATCTCCACCCTCTGACAAACAGAAGCTAGGGACACCATTTCTTACCCATACTGTCTAATAGCCATTAATGAACTTAACCTCCATGAATTTATCTAATTCTCTTTTAAACCCTATTATAGTTCTAGCCTTCATCACATCCTCTGGAAAGGAGTTCCACAGATTGACTGTGTGCTGTGTGAAGAAGAACTTCCTTTTACTTGTTTTAAACCTGCTGCCCATTAATTTCATTTGGTGGCCCCTAGTTCTTATATTATGGGAACAAGTAAATAACTTTTCCTTATTCACTTCTCCACACCACTTATGATTTTATATACCTCTATCATATCCCCCCTTTGTCTCCTCATTTCCAAGCTGAAAAGTCCTAGTCTCTTTAATCTCTCTTCATATGGGACCCATTCCAAACCCCTAATCATTTTAGTTGCCCTTTTCTGAACCTTTTCTAATGCCAGTATATCTTTTTTGAGATGAGGAGACCACATCTGTATGCAGTATTCAAGATGTGGATTTATATAAGGTCAATAAGATATTTTCCATCTTATTCTCTATCCCTTTTTTAATAATTCTTAACATCCTGTTTGCCTTTTTTGACTGCCATTGCACACTGCATGGACGTCTTCAGAGAACTATCCATGATGACTCCAACATATCTTTCCTGATTAGTTGTAGCTAAATTAGTCCCCATCATATTGTATTTATAGCTGGGGTTATTTTTTCCAATGTGCATTACTTTACATTTATCCACATTAAATTTAATTTGCCATTTTGTTGCCCAATCACTTAGTTTGGTGAGATCTTTTTGAAGAGATCTTTTTGGTGAGATCTTGTCTGCTTTAGTCTTAACTACCTTAGTTTAGTCTTAACTACCTTGAGCAGTTTAGCATCATCTGCAAACTTTGCTACCTCACTGTTTACCCCTTTCTCCAGATTCTTTATGAATAAGTTGAATAGGATCGATCCTAGGGCTGATCCTTGGGGAACACCACTAGTTACCCTTCTCCATTCTGAAAATGTACAATTTATTCCTACCATTTGTTTCCTGTCTTTTAACCAGTTCTTGGTCCATAAAAGGATCCCCTCTTATTCCATGATAACTTAATTTGCATTAGAGCCTTTGGTGCGGGACCTTGTCAAAAGCTTTCTGGAAATCTAAGTACACTATATCTACTGGATCCCGCTTGTGCACATGTTTGTTGACCCCTCAGAGAACTCTAATAGATTAGTAAGACATGATTTCCCTTTACAGAAACCATGTTAACTTTTGCCCAACAAATTATGTTCTTCTATGTGTCTGACAATTTTATTCTTTACTATTGTTTCAACTAATTTTCCCGGTACTGACGTTAGACTTATCGGTCTGTAATTGCTGGGATCACCTCTAGAGCCCTTTTAAAATATTGGCGTTACATTAGCTGTCTTCCAGTCATTGGGTACAGAAGCTGATTTAAAGGATAGGTTACAAACCATAGTTAATAGTTCCGCAATTTCACATTTGAGTTCTTTCAGAACTCTTGGGTGAATGCCATTTGTTCCTGGTGACTTGTTACTGTTAAGTTTATCAATTAATTCCAAAATCCCCTCTAATTTCACTTCAGTCTGTAACAAGTCCTCAGATTTGTCACGTACAAAGGATGGGTCAGGTTTGGGAATCTCCCTAACATCCTCAGCCATGAAGACTGAAGCAAATAATTCATTTAGTTTCTCTGCAATTACTTTATTGTCTTTAAGTGCTCTGTTTGTGTATCGATTGTCCAAGGGCCCCACGGTTGTTTAGCAGGCTTCCTGCTTCTGATGTACAGGCAGTCCCCGAGTTACGCGGATCTGCAGTTACAAACGGGGTTTTTCTCGCCCCGGAGGACGGGAGCGTCAGGACGCGTCCTCCGGGGTGAGAAAAGCTGCTCCGCAACTCTGCCTTGGGCTTCCTGTAGTCAGCCGTTGGTCAGTTTCAGCAGCGGCTGAATCTGGACGCCAGTTCTGACTTACATACAGATTCAACTTAAGAACAAACCTACAGTCCCTATCTTGTACGTAACCCGGGGACTGCCTGTACTTAAAAAACATTTTGTTATTACCTAGCTGTTCTTCAAACTCCTTGTTGGGTTTTCTTATTACATTTTTACACTTTATTTGGCAGTGTTTGTGCTCCTTTCTATTTACCTCACTAGGATTGGACTTCCACTTTTTAAAAGATGCCTTTTTATCTCTCACTGCTTCTTTTACATGGTTGTTAAGCCACAGTGACTCTTTTTTAGTTCTTCTCCTGTGTCTTTTAATTTGGGGTATACATTTAAGTTGGGCCTCTATTACGGTGTCTTTGAAAAGTATCCATTTAGCTTTCAAGGATTTTACTTTAGTCACTGTACCTTTTAATTTCTGTTTAACTAACCTCCTTATTTTTGCATAGTTCCCCTTTCTGAAATTAAATGCCACAGTGTTAGGCTGCTGAGATGTTCTTCCCACCACAGGAATGTTAAATGTTATTATATTTTGAAGAGTTCCTGTTATAGTTACCTCTTGGACCAGATCCTGCGCTCCACTCAGGACTAAATTGAGAATTGCCTCTCCCCTTGTGGGTTCCTGTACCAGTTTCTCCAAGAAACAGTCATTTAAGGTATCAAGAAATTTTATCTCTGCAATTCGTCCTGATGTGACATGTACCCAGTCAATATGGGGATAATTGAAATCTCCCACTATTATTGGGGGGATTTCATCTTATTGTAACCTTGATTTCTAGAGAATGTTCTATCCTCTCAGGCTCTATGCGGTATCAGTTTGTAGCAACAAGATATGAAGGCTAAATTATAATAAAGGCTTTATTTATAACCCATTGAAATAAATGGAAGGACATCTTTCTTTAGTGTTCTTTGAATTAGATCCTAATTAGCCTAGGAAAACTCTCTAGCTTGACCTACATTTCTTCTGATGAGGTCCACTGCAGTGAAGAGGAGAGGGCCAGATGTAGGAAATGTTTCTTCCTGATCTGCATTTTGAATGTTGTGTGCCATTGGACTGGCCAAGAAGATTTTGCTGAAGGCTATTAGTGGCAGGAAGAATTGAGATTTAAGGATTCTCCAGCACTACCAGATCTCTCTTCTGCTCATTCACTGATGCTCCATTGAAATATACCTGTATCAACTGCCCCACGACATTGCACTGCCTGCACAACAGAAATATCATTGCAAGAAGAACAGAACTCTCTAGACATACCAAAAACAAGTTATAACTTCAGGGATTCTTTCATTAAGCTTTGATAAAGAAGAAAACTCTTATTTTCACGTGAGAAGATTTATGCTAAACTCACTGGTTTCTTGTTTGGATTATAACTACCAGGTTATAATCAACTTAGTCTTTGAAAACATTGCTGACTATCTTGCATCTAATCAGCATTGACTTTACTCCACAAAGATTGGATGTTGCTAAATGGAATCTGACTGGAAACCAGTTTCCTGGGTTTCCAGGTTAAAGATGACTTTATGAAGCCCTACCACACTTCTGAATAAATCTTGAGGGGTGGGTATAGTTAGGCTTGGCAGAATTTGATTTTTATTTATAATTTTGACAGATAATATCAATGTTTATTTTTAGCATTTTAAAATATTTTATTTATTTAAACGTTCACATAAGTAAAATTATAGGCTTTCATATTTTTCCAATTATTTTCAAATTTAAATTTTCACAGTTATGAGAAGTTATGGGGAATCAAACAATAAATATTTAATCACAATAAACACTGAAATTCAAAAACACAGATTAACATCACATGTCAAAATATACAAAGTAATTATCCTTAAATCAAATTGTCATAAGTTCTTTCCCTATCTGTAAATTTTGTCTATTACTGATGGAAATATTTTTGTCAGTTCAGTTTGTGTATATACGTTGACATTTAATGAAATTTACTAATAAAAATCAATCCTTCCAAGCTTAGGTATATGTCATTCCAGATGTGAAGCATAATTTTTAATGGCCAGTATTTCAAAGCTGTATACGTTATAGCTGCAAATGTGCCTGTATAAGTTCATATTCACAAAAGTCCATTTTGCATATACAAGCAACTATTTGCTGGCACAAGTATCAATGGGTATGTCTACACTACCACCCTAGTTCGAACTAGGGTGGTTAACGTAGGCAACCGAAGTTGCAAATGAAGCCCGGGATTTAAATATCCCGGGCTTCATTTGCATTTTGCCGGGAGCCGCCATTTTTAAAGCCCCGGTAGTTCGGACTCCGTGCCCGCAGCTACACGTGGCACGGAGTAGGTAGTTCGGATTAGGCTCTCTAATCCACGAGATGGAACGAGGTGTACCAGTAGTTCGGATTAGAGAGCCTAATCCGAACTACCTACTCCGTGCCGCATGTAGCCGCGGGCACAGAGTCCGAACTACCGGGGCTTTAAAAATGGCGGCGCCCGGCAAGATGCAAATGAAGCCCGAGATATTTAAATCCCGGGCTTCATTTGCAACTTCGGTTGCCTACATTAACCACCCTAGTTCGAACTAGGGTGGTAGTGTAGACATACCCAATGTGTGTATGCAAATATACAGTTTGCATGAGTAAAATTATCTATATGCAAGTGTATATGAATATTTTATTTTAAAATGTGCCTATTTAAAAAATGACCGCACATGCTTAAGATATTAATCATCTCTCTACTAAATAATGTGCTATGTATATCCATCAAAATCAAGAGTGATACAAATTAAGCAGTACTGTATATTATATGTAATTCATACATTGTAGATAATATTGTTTCTGAAGTTGTATTCACTGGTATTCTGAAACTTAGTTTTAAAAGCAGATCTTACTTCCTTGAAATCAACTCATACCTTTATATCATATTATAAATTTTCTGCATGCACACACTCACTCTCTCTCACCCCCGCCCCCATATTAAGTACTCATAATATTAAGTAGAAATACTGTAACAGCTAAACTGACCTATCCTGTTCATTTACGTTGAGTATCCCATAACTCCTTGAATTTACTGCAGTAAGCGTTTGTCAGAAGCAGATAGGAAACTTGTGAAATCAAGATGCTTTTGTTCTATACCTTAGTACAAGCTAGGGAAATACCTTCAAGGATCAGTACATGGGATGCTAATGTCCAAAACAAAGATAAGGAAGGAACAGAACAAGTTAGGGAAATGGAACAAAATGATGGGTTGTTATTTAGAGACTTATAAAGAAATACGTAACATGTAAAATCATATAAATAATACCAGCTGAAATGTGCAATTTGAGGAGCACACATAAGGTGAATGTAACATCACTGCACAGAAATGTTCTTCAAAGACTAGTATTGTAAGGAACATTTGTCCTCTACCATATTAATGAGCCTGATTGACATTGGGTTTTTTTGGTGTCGAGGAAATTTCATAATAAAATAATGAACCAAAGTGTGGTTGAGCAATTGCCTATACAATATATTAATACAGTGTAGGAATTAGGTGAGCTGACTGCCATTATGTGTCCCTGGAGAGACTACAGGTGGAAGGGCTGGGGCCAGGACAGCCAACCCTCAGTGCTGCCCAAAGGACATCACGCCACCCTTCCTTCAGCCCTTAGGGCTGCCCGGAGCATGCAGTGCAACACTCCAGCAGCGATTTAAAGGGCTTGTGGCTTTGAGCACCAACATTGCTGTCTTAGTGGCAGCAGTTGGGAGCTCTGGGCTCTTTAGAACTGCCAATTCCTTGGGCAACTGACCCCTTTCCTCCTCCCTCCCTCTTGATTGGTGGGCTTAGTAGGAAGTAAAAATTGAGATTGAAACAACTGCTGTTGTGGCAGCAGCAAATTTTCATCATGGTGCTGCTGATTCCATTCAGAACACTGCTCCAGCTAGAGCCTTCTGTTCTTTTTACTCATTATTTCATTTAATCTGAACTGAGCTCTTAAGAAGAATGCTATAATGTTTCCCAATATGATTTCCAGCAGAATTATTAGTAGTATTATTGTTTTAATGGAGTTTATTTGGAGGCACAGTATTCCCAGAAGAAACAGAAAAAAAAAACCTTACTAGTAGAGATTTCTTTCATTAAATTTTTATTTTCGTGGAATTTAAACTAGTAATCTGTGGTTAACTAATCAATCTCTCCTATTTCCTAAGCCTTTATTCATGCGATTTAAACTTTTTGCTTCTTTGTCCGCGACTGATGTGCTCTTCTGGTGTTTCTGTTCAGGATGGAAGTAGTAAAAGAGTCCTATCCATGGAATTATGAAAAGTAAAAACTATTGAAATTTCACAACTAACAGAGATTTCAAAAAGTCAGAGCCTCATTTGCAAAGGGGACTCAATTTGTCATTTGGGATTACAGATATTCATGTACCATTATTTACACACAAGCTTACATTTGAATGCAAATATGTCCATGCACATCAAGTAGTTAATATTTCTTCCTTTCAAATTTTAGCATGCAAATGCAGTAGCCATCTGCAAATGCTGCTTTTTTTTAATACAGATTGTACACCCAAAACAGCAGAAGCCAAGGTCCCCGGATCTGAGATGGAACTTCCAGACATACCATGTGACACTTTCAGCCCCAACTCTGGACCCCTGTCCTCTCTCCCACATCCAAGTTCTCAGCCCCTCTGCTCCCTTCCCCATCCTTAGCCCCCGTCCTCTGCAGTTACAAAAATACAAGTTTTTTTTAATACAAAACTGTAGTTTTTATTGTGTGTACAAGGAAGGGGGCAAAGGAGGGGTTGTTGTGGGAAAGTCAGAGAGGGGCAAGGCACAGGCCCCTAGTGTGGAGGCCCTGGGAAGTGTTACTGGGGTCTTTCAGAGAAACTCTCCCTCAGGGCCTTCTGGATGCACACCCCCACCTGATGGGCCTGGCGGATGGCAGCTGTGCATGGTTGCTTGAAGGCCCTTCCCTGCCGGACAGCCTCTGTCCCCTCACCCCAGAAGGAATGCCTCCCCTCTGTTCTCCACGATGTTGGGGAGAATACAACAAGCTGAGACCACCTGCGGGATGTTGTGCTCCCCCACATCCAGGCAGGTCAGGAGGCACCTGAACCTTGCCTTCAAGCATCTGAAGGCGCATTTGGCCTGGATGTGGGCCCTGCCAGGGGGGCATTGAAACGGTTCCTGATCAGCTCCAGGTGGCTGGTGTAGGGCTTCATAAGCTATGGCATGAGGGGGTAGGCTGCTTCCCTCATGATGCTCAGTGGCATCTGCATGTCCCTGACTCAGAAGTCACACTCGGGGAAGAATGTGTCAGCCTCCAGCTTCAGGTAGAAGCTGGAGTTTCTGAAAATGTGGGAACATAGGGAGGTTGCTGACTACACTGTGCCTCACTTTCCCTGCTAAGGATGCTAGGTAGAGGATGGGGCTCAAACCCTTGATCTGTGGCTCTAAAGGCAGGTGCCTTAGCCTCTGGAAGAGCTTCCCCCCCCCCAATCTCGGTACATTCTGGGACACCCTTATCCATCCTATATCCCACTAGTGCCAGGGCAGGGTTCAAACACACAACTTGTGGCTTCTGAGGCAAGTACCTTAGACACTGTACCACTGGAGGAGCCTAGCCCACAAAAATGTCTATAGACTGTCCACAGAGGTCAACCAGGGCCTGCAGGCTCATCAAGAAGTATCCTTTCCTACTAACGTACTGAACGGCTCGATGTTCTGGGCCCGGATGAGGATGTGGGTTCCATCCATGGTTCCCCCACAGTTGGGGAAGTCTAGGGTGGCAAATCTGGCCACGATGGGGTCCAGATCTCCCAGGCGGATGACCCTGCACAACAGGATGGAGTAATCAGTGTGGACGCTATCTTTCTAAATAGCAAATCACTATTTCATTGTGCTTTTTTAGTGTGAACACGCTCTTTCGAAATACACTTTCAGTCTACTCTAGATATAGCCTTAGCTTGACAGTAGTAGGGTTTTGCAGCAAATTTTATGTAAAATAATAAATCTTCTTATGGCTCTCCTTTCTTTGTTATTCCTTCCCTTTTGGGTTACTTTTGTTTCATACTACTTCCCCCTATCATGCCCTCACTTTTACTTGCATTATATCATGGCTTATCTTTTCTTGATATTTTTCAGGGCTTTTCTTACTGCTATGTTATTTTTTCCATGTTTGAAAATCCAGTATATTTTTCTCTAAGAACATTCTTCTTTTGTTTCCTTTCTCTTCAAGGAGCAATTTTTTTCTCATCTTGCCTCTCTCAGCTTCTTAGATTTTTCTGTATTGATTCTTACCTTGAAGATTTTCTCCTTCCTGCTTGGCACTATGGCTCTGTATTTCTTTTTTCTCCTCTTTGTCAAAAGTCTTCCTTTAATGTTAAGCCTTTGTCCACCTCTTTCCCACTCCTGTTTATTTGCCTATGCTTACTCATCCTCCTTCCCTCATATTTGTGATATGGAGTTTTCCTTCTCATCATTTCCTTCCCAACTCACATTTCTTTCCTTTTAATCTCTCTCCATCAATGCCTTCAAGGATGTTTGCACCAAAATCCTTCTTTCCTCTTGCACAGCCTTGGAGGCATGCCAGAATATGGCCTCCATTCCTGCTAACACATGCAGTGCCTGGGGGAAAGTCCTATCATAAGGCTTCCATCAGAGTACAAGGAGACCATTGGAGGATGGTGCTTGCATTCCTGCTTGGTGATATGGGTTCCTCATATCACTAGGGTCAGTGGTTCTCAACCTATTTGTAATTGTGGGATGCATAATGCAGCCTTCATCCTTTCTGTTCTGTCCCTTCCGTCCTGAACCTGTCAGAGTCCTGTCTCTTCCCCATGCCTGGTTCTGTGTCCCAAAACCATTCTCCTAATCATTCCCTGTCTTCACTCCTAGAGCTGAGGGTCTATTCAGTTGTAAATATATTCTCTCTG
Organism: Pelodiscus sinensis; assembly: GCF_052426305.1. Taxonomy (NCBI): domain Eukaryota; kingdom Metazoa; phylum Chordata; order Testudines; family Trionychidae; genus Pelodiscus; species Pelodiscus sinensis. The sequence goes on along the minus strand of NC_143053.1, from coordinate 62,408,418 downwards.
ACCTGGCACTTTAAATTCTTTGCACTTACCTGCAAGAAAAATTACAGAAGGTGTATATCCATCCATCCATTTGTCCAGCAGCAGTTTCTTGAGGCCTTGTGTTGATTATTGGGCACTCTACAAGGAAATTATACAGAAATGTGCTCTGCTTCTTCTTATCTATGAAACTCCTTGATCAGTTGCAACACTGCTCAATTTTTCACAAAACTAGATTGATAACATGGTGTGTGTGAGAGGCACGTGAGTGGAAGTCTGCTTTCCATACACCATATGGTCAGTAAGAATTACATCTGCATATAATTTCATAAAACCGTCTGCCTTGGAGCAATTTGAGGGAGAAGAAGCATGATAGTCATGCTTTTGCTTTAAAGAACAAGAGGTGATAAAAAGTAATGTGCTGGACAACGAATTTTTAGTACCTTTTTGCTCATGTAGTTTTGTAAAAAGGTAAGCATGTTTCAAAGGACACAGAGCATGTCTACACAGCAGGGCAAAAGTCAAATTAAGCTGCACAACTTGAGCTACGTCAATTGTGTAGCTTAAGTTGAAATAGCTTAATTTGGCTTTTGGCACTATCTACACAGCAGGAGGTCAAAGAAAGTACACTTTTCCTTCAACTTCCCTTACTCCTCGTGAAATGCGGGTTACCAGGAATCAGAGTAAGAAGTCCTCTAGCTCATCATTATTTTGAAATAAAGACTTGTAGTGTAGACATGCACTATGTTGTTTACTTATTTCGGAATAATATCAATTATTCCGAAATAACGCTGCTATGTAGACATACCAAGAGGAGGCTTCTGTGGCTGGCAGGATTTATAGCTGACAAAATCGTAATTGGTTCATGTGTGACATTTTTCACAGAAATGAGCAGAGGAACTTTAGTGAACTTTTTGTGATTTGACTTCTTTCTACGTATCTTCATCTTTATCTTCATCTTCTCTGTCCTCTTTTTACCTTTCACTTTCAAATTTTATCCACTGTTTCTTTTTTATACCTTTTTTATCCCTTTCTCCTCTTTCTCATACTATATTGGCTCCTCTTTTTCCCTCCTCGTTTTTCATTGTTCTCTTTCATTGTTCCCCACCTCCCGTGTGACTGTCCTCCAGTCCTGCCTTCCTGGAGTGTATGCTTTTCTCCTTGTTGCTTCCTCTCCATTGAGTTGTCTTCATAGAGCCAGAAAATGTATAGGAAAAAGAGGGAGGTAGACATCACCTGTCTTCTACTCTCATCTTTCTTCATAATTTCTTCTCCACATGGTCATTCATTTAGATGCACTATTAGAACAGTCTAATATTCTTTGTTGACCCTATGAAAATGTTTGTTTGCTTCTATCCACCAGTAAGCATAAGTGACACCTGTCTACCGTGGCTATGCACAGGATTGGCCTGAGGAAGGTCATAGAGAGTTCATTTAAATACTCCCAAAATGACAGTCATTTGACATGAAAAGGGAATTAGGGAATGCTCAGGCTATCACCAGCCTCTTGCTGTGGAAGCAATTGAGCTCTTTGTGCTGGGGCCCATGAATAGTTGCCCACATATTTAGAAGAAAAACAATAAGCAACCCTGCCAGCTATGATGAGTGGTTGGAAGGTGGGAGTTCTATAGGGAAACCTTCCTTAATTCCTACAAGCTTACTGAGGGTGATATTTTAACATCGGTTGGTGACATGGGAATGGCTGGGACAAACACATGGCTGTGCCATTGAGAAGACAGAAAGATGGGATACATGAAGTGAAGCAAGTGTAGCCGGACAGAGTAAGTCTAAACCCAAAGCCCATTGGTGAGGACTGATTTGCTAGGCTCTGAGGCAGCCTTAAATACAGTTTTCCTGCCCTGTTTGGCAGTTTGGAAATTTCCAGAGATTACTCATTAGTGCTGATGTAGAACTTAGCTGTTAGTTATCCATCTGGTTCTGATCTGGATCTTTCTGTCCTTTGGCCCTGTTTACGTGATCAGTATGTTAGGGTAAACAGAACGGTTTATGCATTCTTGCCCTTTACCGTTATGTTATACTTGTTCTTGCTATACTGGCAACAATGCTTATCTTCAGTGACGTATGTTACTAAAGACTTGCTTCTGGCTCATCAGCTATAGGGGAAAGGGAAAGGAGGGAAAGAATGTAGGCCTCACCACCCCTAAACTAGCATGTACAAAGTTCTTCTGCAATTGACCACTACAGCAAGGATGCCTGTATTTTTGCCAGTGAGATATATGTGATCAATTTGGTAGGAGCCCAACTAACACACCACAGTAGCACAACAGACAAAATAAACTGAATTGCTGGCTGTCTTCTAGGGACATACAGTCTTCTGATCTCTCAGGTCAAAATGGACCACTGTGTGCTGAGATTCATACCCTCTCCTCTGTCACCTGCACCTTTGTATTAAAGATGAGCGGCATGGCAGAGGGCAGTTTTTTGATCTTGCCTTCATTAATATAAACCCACAGCATCTCATACATTTCATAGTACACATGCCTCCCCTGACCCAAGAAGTGGAAGAAAGGAAGCCCACTTCACAGATGCTAGTCATGTCCTTTATTGCACTATAGAAAGATGCTGTGCAATAACCTGAACGGAGGGAGAGGGACAAACTGGAGTATGAACTGTAGTGTAGAGCTCTATAGTTTTCATTTAGCTACCCTTGAAATAAGGATTCACATGTAGAAGCTATACCAGTCTTTTGTGATTGTGCTAGTAACTTAAGGAAACTGTAAGGCAAACAAAAAAGAGCTTTCTGGGACTCAGTGTTCTGATTGCTGTTATACAAACAGTTGGGTTGGTAAATTTCCACGGTGTATCAGGTTTTGGTCACTTCTTTAAAGTGGAATAAGGTGAGAGGGAGAGGCAGTTTGAGTGAAGTGACATGTATTCCATTTCACTAAAGAGATTGTGTTAATGTTCCAATATGTGAACCAAGTTAGTTAGCAAATAGCAGGGGGAAGAACATGTGAAAGAATGAGATGAAAACCCACCACATAAGGAGATTTATTGGAAATTATGGAATAACAAACTCCAGATAGAGCTTTCTGTTCACTGTCAATATTACAGCTCTGCTCATAATGTCCATGTGTATTTTCCTTATTATTACTTATAAACTCCATTTCATATTAGCAGTAAAATACTGCAGGATTGCAATCCTAAGGAATTAATGCTTTTCCTAGGTGATGAAATGATTCACTCTTTGATCTTGTACCTTACTTCACCACCCGAAGTATGCTCTAATTGCATAGAGACTAACAGTATGTCAAGTCTGATCTCTTCAGTATAATAATGTAACATCTTAGTAATTATATTGTAAAAACTGATGTCACAGTACTGGATGATAATTAGCTTTCCTCCTCCCCTCTTCTAAAAGTCAGCATTGTGATGAGATCTAAAAATTGTAGCGTATGTGGTAATTAATCATTGAAAAACTGGGTAACTTTAAGCATAGTCAACAAATGTCTGTAGAAATAGTTATTGACCACGTATGATATTTTGTCATATAATTACTAAAGACTTTGCCATACAACTATGCATTCCCAGAAAAATTAAAAAAAAAAATCAGAAGATGCCTGCGAGTATTATTATTTGGCCTAATCAGTCTGAAATTTCACCCTGTTATTTATTCTAAATGCTCACTTTAAAAAATCATATGACACTAATGACATTTTCTGTTGGTTATACCACACACATGATTGTTATCCAACAGATAAAGTTGTCTCCGTGCTTGAACATGGCATTCCCTGTCATATCACATTTCTAGATCTAGAAACATCAGATGCGCTGCCAGAATATTATGCATTATCTTGCAGGCTTGCAAAGCTGTATAATTCGAAAGACTACAGATCTTTACTCCTAGACAGGCTGAGGAAATGACAGTTGAGATTTGATATCAGACATTTTTCCCCTACATGGAGGTTTCTGCTGCTGGGGCAGATGTACAGAAAGCTCTCATTACGTGAGAGATTCTTCATTTTCTGATTAACAATCCTTTCTCTCTACCATCAATAAGGTAAAGCAATCTTGTTCATTCTGAATCATTCAGTCAGAATGAAGCAATAGAGAATGTCAGATATTTGTGGACAGTCTTCAGAACTTTTTGATGGAGTGGATGGATCACATACTGGCTGCCTCAAGGACCACCTACCTTCCAGTTACAACCATGCAGACAGACTCCTTTCCCATTAAGGATTCCATAACATCCTTGAAATAGCTACATACGTTTGTACATGGAAAATAATATTAGGAACTTATTATCAAAAGAGAGGTTATTAGTGCAGCTGGATAAAAAAGAGGAGCCTATACCATATGACCACCCTACTCTCTACTGGCCACTGGTAAATGTTCCAGTGACCACTTCTGAGCCTGCCAAGTCTTTCTAAAAAATATAGCTTATTTTGTGATGTTGTCAGAGCATGTCACTTTAATGTCCCCATCTCTGTAAAATCAGTGTGCATTGGGTCCCATTTTGCTGAAGGCGTTTTTGTCACAGTGTTGACCACCCCTACTCAAAAAAGAGTTAGATGAGAGTGGTGAAAATGTCTAATCTTCACGCTGCATTTTTGCCATCTCCGATGGAGAATTATAGGTCCCAGTCAGTGGTGGAAGTAAGCAAAAGTTCTTACCTGTATGCCTGGGGAAGGGCACACCAGCGACCTTGTGACCTTCCATGTCATCCCTCATCCCAGCCTGGGATCCACTTGTTCTTTCCCTCCCCGTCCCACATTACATGATGGGCACAGGGCCTGGGGCAGTACGATAGCCAGAGAAGCTTCTGGCAGTTCTGTTCCTTCTCTGCTGCTCCTCCCAGCAGAGAAAGGAGCAGAACTCCCAGACCCCTTTCCCCAGAGTTGCCATGTCTGTGCACAGGGCTGGGGGAGAAGGATGGGGTGGGAGCTCTACTCCTTTTTCTGCTGCCCCTTCCAGCAGGGAAAGAAGCAGAGCTTCCAGCCCCACCTTCTACCCCTCCACAAAGCTGTTGCTTCTCTGTGTGCTGGGCAGTGCGGGGAGTGGCTGGCATTTTTGCTCCTTTCCCCACTGGGAGGGGCAGTGGTGGTAAACTTCTGCAGCAAGGGTGGGACGTTTTAAGGAGTAAAACCCAATGTAGACATCCCCACTGAGATTTTTTCCAAGGGAAATCCCAAAATGCACTCTCCAAGAATAGGTTTAGTCTGGTCCATGCTTCCACCTCAGATTGGAGGACCAATGCTGAGCAGCTGTCAGAAACAGTTTGGTGTTTTCACATAGAGAAACAGTCACAACTGTTTGTCTCTGTGAAGCCCTAGTTACACTAGGAAGCATACCAAGTGCAGCTGAACTAGCACTGAAAGGGGTTAGGGTTGACAGGTGTCCGGTTTTGAACCAGACATTCCAGTATTTGCGCTTTCTGGTGGGAAACAAATTGAGAAAATATAAATGTCCGGTATTTTCTAAATAAGATGTGATGTAGAATGTTATATAATGTCAAGTATGTCCGGTATTTCTGTTGAAACCATCTGGCAACCCTAAAGGGGCTAGAGCGTGGAAATCTCACAATAGAATGGGGATTAATAAATAATAAGCTAATTGATTAACTCTGATTCAGTTACGTATATGATATTTTTTAAATGAAATGTCTATTTTAAAATCCAGCTGTTGCAGTGAATACTCTTTAATTTCTCTTTTCATTTAAAGTATTTAATTAATAGCTTCTTAGCACTTTTTTTCCCAAGCTCTTCTCAGAAGTGTTAATTTTTTTGTTTGTTCAGCTTCTGGACCTCTTAATTTGTTATGACATATATAGGATGTAGAATATTTTCATTGATCTTTTGCCTGATCTATCATCTATGATTACAGGCAGTCCCCGGGTTACATACAAGATAGGGACTGTAGGTTTGTTCTTAAGTTGAATCTGTATGTAAGTCGGAACTGGCGTCCAGATTCAGCCGCTGCTGAAACTGACCGCCAGTTCTGACTTACATACAGATTCAACTTAAGAACCCCAAGCTTCCCCAAGTCAGCTGCTGCTGAAACTGATCAGCGCTGATTCCAGGAAGCCTGGGGCAGAGCAACTCTGCCTCGGGCTTCCTGTAGTCAGCGCTGGTCAGTTTCAGCAGCGGCTTACTTGGTGACGCCTGGGGCAGAGCAGCTGGGGTGCTGCTGGGTTGCTCCAGTAGCACCGCTCCTCGGCGCTACTGGACCAACCCAGCAGCACCCCAGCTGCTCTGCCCCAGGCGTCCTGATTCAGCCACTGCTGAAACTGACCAGCAGCGGCTGAATCAGGACCTGGGGCAGAGCAGCTGGGGTGCTGCCGGGTTGGTCCAGTAGTGCCCAGAGCGGCGCTGCAGGACCAATCGGCAGTGCCCCAGCTGCTCTGCTCCAGGGTCCAAAACAAAAGCCTGGTCTGCTGGGGGGGGGGGGGCACACTAGCCGCGCCCCCCCCCAGCAGACCAGGGACACCGGGAGCAGAGCCGCAGCGGCAGCGGGGTGCCGCGCCTCTGAAGCTTTGCTCTGGCAAAGTCTCAGAGGTGCGGGACCCCCCGCGGCTGCGGCTTCAGTCCCAGTGCCTGTGATCTGCTGGGGACGGTCCCCAGCAGACCACAGGCACCGGGACTGGAGCGGCAGCAGTGGCGGTTCCCCGCGCTTCTGAGGCTTTGCTCTGGCAAAGTCTCAGAGGCGTGGGGAACCGCCGCTGCTGCGGCTCCAGTCCCGGTGCCTGTGGTCTGCTGGGGACCGTCCCCAGCAGACCACAGGCACCCGGACTGAAGCGGCAGCCGCGGGCGGGTTCCCACGCTTCTGAGGCTTTGCTCTGGCAAAGCCTCAGAAGCGCGGGAACCCTCCTGGTGCCCCTGGTCTGCTGGAGACGGTCTCCAGCAGACCAGGGGCACCAGAGCAGCTTACGAACGGGGCTTTCTCGCCCCGGAACTCGCAGGTAGCAATCCGCTACCTCGACCTCCGGGGCGAGAAAGCTCCGTTCGTAAGTGCGGGTCCGACGTAAGTCGGGGACTGCCTGTATTACATCTGAGATACAAAGTTGATTGTGGGCTGCCCTTTGTTTTCTGTGCATTGCACCTTTCCCTACATCTCTAAGAGCTCTCACTGTGTGATGAGTTTAACAGCCAATCTCAGAAAAGCTGAAGCTAAGTCAAAGGAGAAACAAACACTGTGTTCTGAGATAGAAACTTTAGGTTTGCTTATTCTAGTTGTTTCCTTAGTGTAAAATAAAAAAAAAATAATGTTTTGCTTTTTTGTGTGTGAATAGAAACGTAACAAGAAAGAAGTGTGAGATATACATTTTAAGAGTTGAAAAGTCATTTTCAGCAGAAAATCTGAAAGCAGCATGTTTGCAAATTTGGCTTGACCTTATATGATACAGATCTGAATAATTGTATACAGAAGTGAAGGACGGGGTTAGATCTAGTTCATTATAATTCAAGCAGCATCAAGACTTGTAGGCCCCGTAGGATCTTTTCAGTCTGATAAATGGAGTGTGAATTAATAGTTAGTTTTGCTATCTAAGCTCTTGATGGATTTATGCATGCAAATTATTTTGAATTCACCGATTGTACTGTTTAGAGCTATAGGATGGGCTTAGCAATTATCAAATAGCTTCTGATAAATTAGGACAGTGATCAGTGTTTTGAAGCTTAAGTGTATTGCAGTTTGTGACGGGCCAACGGCGGCCCGCACTAGAACCAGCAGGACGCCAGCCCCGACCCCGGCGGGAGGGCAAGAAGGCGCGGCTCAGCCGGCGTGCTACTGGGATCCCGGCCCCACTGCTGACCGCTCTGGGCCAGCCACAGCGGGTGCTAAAACTGGCAGGACACCAGTGCCGACCCCGGGGGGAGAGCGAGGAGGTGCGGCTCAGCCGGCGTGCGGCCAGAACACCGGCCCCGCCGCTTCCAGCTCCGAGCAGGTCAGATGGACACCGGGAAGCAGTACTGGCTGGCGGCAAAGGGCAGGCTTCTGCCCATCCCCCACGGCATGCAGGGAGGTAATCTCGCCCCCTGAAAGCCGACACTCTGGACGTCGGGGGAAGGCAGAGGGAGGGCAGAACGTCCGGTGGGACTTCAAAAGATGCCGGCAGAGCAGAAGGGAAAGGGGGAACGCAGGGAAACTTTTCCTTCCCCCGTGCTGGAGGCAGGACCACCGGACATTGGAGCCCCGCGGAGAGGAGGTCAGGAGCCCCGGAGTCGCAGTAGGATCCTGAGTTCCGGAGTGGGAGGCCTCCCCGACTAGGGGAGGCTAGGAAGCAGCCCGGGGCAGAGCGCTTTTGGCGCCCGTGGGCTGCTGTGTTACGGGGTGGGACCCCGTCAGCCGAGTAAAGGTGATACCTGAACCCCCTTAGGGCCCCGGGATGGGACCCGGTGGAGAGGGTGGGCCCGGGTACCCCTAGCTCCCACCCCATTATCTTGTATAGTGACTGCACCAGTAAACTTGAGGACCTTGAGAGAGACCGTCACCTCAGTGGGACGTGATTATGGAAGGCAGACCCCAGGGTGGAGTCGAAGGGTCATGGGGTTCCTTGGATGGAGGGCTCGCTGGGCCCTACTTCACCTGGACTGGGGGGAGTTGGGAGCTCGTTCCCATCTAGCCGCCGGGCCCCTGGCCTTTAAGACGGTGGGCTCACTGGGCCTCACCTCTGAGGCAGGAAGTGGGAGCTCACTCCCGGACAAATCGGTCACACAGTTTATGAAACCTTCACTCTAAAAAATATTCTTCATTCAGCAGGTTTGCACAAGTTTTTTGACATCTAAAGGAGAACTAATTACATCACAAAATAGATTACCTATATTTTTTCAAACTTATGTTCAAATGTACGCTACATCTTCCATCATTGTTGCCTTGATGGAGAATTACTAGTACTTTTTTCCCTAATGTAGACAGGACTCTTCATCATTTACACTGGTTTCTGTACTGGGATTACCCATCCCGAAGACTGTTTCTTAGCAATTTTTCAATTTCCTAGTACAGGTAAGACTTTTCATTGAGGGATTTCATCTAATCAGGAGTCACACCTATATTGGAATTAGTTGGAAATGCTGCTCTGAGTTATCCATTCTGCTCTGTTAAGCGAAAGGATATTAGTATTGCGTATTGAATCATCTAGACAGTCTATGCAGCTTTGAAGAAAATTTTCCCAGTGATTTCTCCAGTCTAGGTGAGATAATGAACTTGCTGCTTTATTGCTGGGTATCATCCCTAGAATGAGAGGGATGGAAAGTTCTGGCCCAGGGACTGGATTCAGGGTTCTGTAATCCTTCTTGATGGTGTTTTCCAGGAAAGGAAAATGATGACATCCACAGGGCAGAAGGGAACGGCTTTGTGTGTGTGTGAGTGAGTGAGAGAGAGAGAGAGAGAGAGAGAGAGAGCGCAAATGCAGCCTGAAAGCTAGGACAAAAGGTGTTTCTGGCAGATGGTAGCAGCTTACAAGCAGGAGCTGTGACACTCTCCAGCATCTCTACAGTAGGAGAGCAATACAACGATGCCACATTCAGTGGGACTGAGCTCTGCATAATACTACAAAAACGTAATTGCCCTTTTCAGAGAAGAGTGGACTAAAAAGAATGCCTCACAACTCTAGTCCTCTCCTCCACTAGAGCTGAATTAAGAACATGGTTATCTGTATTATCATTGTTCCAAGTCACTGAGGCTGGTGTATCTGCTGCCTTTATTTTCTGCCTATCCTAGTAAATAAACATGATGAAAGTGCTTCTTGGAAACTCACTATACTCTAGAGGCTATAGGAATTAGCAGTTCAAGTGTCTTCAGTGCTGCCTTTGATTTCCAGCATCTAACACAGAGAAAGTTGGCGATATATCACAACACCCTAGTAACTCCATTGGGGGAGAAAATTACCAAGCAGGCTCCTGACTGTGGATCTGTGGCTCACAAAGCTTGTAAGTTCCTGCTTGCATGGCAGGGCTGCCCTAGATATTCAGATCCTGAAAACCAAGGTTCTGGGCAATCTGAATGGCAGGATACTGCTCTTGAGCCATGGATCTGGGAAACTCTGGAGTCCACAAGAGACATGGCAGGAAATGAGGCAGGTGTGTGATGGACTCCCATGCCTCTTATTCAGTGAAAATGTGTCAAACCTGACACTTTTTTGAGACAGTTCAGGTGTGATGAAGCAGCATTTTTTGACAAAATAATAATTCACTCAGAAGTGGTAATAAGCATATTGCTTACTTAACTGGTCATAGGTAAAAAAAACCTGTAATTGTTTTCTACTAGATTACCATATATTTAATCTACTCAGTGATATTTAAATTAATTTATTTATTAATATTTATCTTTTCTTCCATCCAAGGATTTCAACCTTGTAAACCTGAGTGAATTTATTCTCACACAATCCCTAAAATTTGGATAATCAGTATTATTGTTACTACCATTTCCCAGATGAAGAAAATAATGAAGTTCATTAAAAATGTATAGGACTGTTGCTTGTGAAGCACATTAAGTTTCCCAAACACTTTGAGACTGTCAAATGACAGAGGCCTTATTTCTGCTAAGTACTTGTATTATCTTTTCTCATGTTGTCTTGAAAAAGAGTGTTTACATTCATAATTTGTGCGATGCTGATCTTTCCCACAACAACAGTAAAGCTAGTTTTCTTTAGTACTTGCTGGCTATCAGAGTATTTAATCATTAGTATCACATCAGAGTATTAATAATGAATATCATCTTAAATCCCTGAAGAGAATCCTTGATGTATGCCATTGTAATATTTCAGTTACATACTAAGTAGCTAACCACATAGTTCTATACCTTAGATTTGTTTAATGAGAAGTATGAATTAATAAAATTAAACATAAGTCTTAAATAATTAACTGATAGACTGTGATAACTCCCCATTTTGTTACAGATACCAGAGATTCTCAGTGTGTCTTTCTCTTAACTAATTTGGCGCTGAGAGAAATTATCATGATCTGGATAAGCTCCCTTTCATGTTCCTTACTCTGAAAACAATTATCAGTTACTTTGAGAAGACTGTATTGAAAAACTCTATCTGTTCACCTTTTCCCACTTAAATATTAATTAGCTCTGTGAAAAGTGGCTATTTCTTTGACATATGATAATTGGAGAATCAGAGTTTCTATTGGACTCTTAAAGAGTAAAACCAGAAATCACTTGCCTGCTGTCAGTAAACGTGATCCTCGGGAGAGACCTTCCAGTTAGAGTAGGCTAACTTATTATACCAGCTGATTATTTTTGTGACAGACTGCATTAGAAATAGTGCAGTCCTTATTCCCAGGTCACTGACTTGAATAGCACCTTCTGTTTTATTCATTTTCATTATCTTTCCAATCCTTACAACTAAGTGAAACAGATTTAATAAGCTGTAATTCTTTTCTGCAGACCCATCACTATAATCCGATTTCTTTTGGCAGTTAATAAATAACAGTGATTCTTTCCCTACATAGATCACCAGGGCTTACATTTTCCATTTAACACAGTGAGTTAAGGAACTTTTTTTTTCGTAGCTTTTGAATTAATGGAAGCTTTCCCCTCCTCCCAGCTGAAATGGATTTTATTTGTATTTATGGTCATAGTGGTGTTCAAATACTTTTTGTGGGGTTTTAATTAAAATGATAGTGGAAGCTATGCAAAATAGCAGAGCTGAGCTGACTTCTGCAGCCTACAAAACCCACAGTGGAAGAGTGTCCCAGACTTAGTGAGAAAATGGGAAGACTGCAGCCCATTGTTTGGGGCTCCATTAGCTCTACTTTATCTTGCCTGGAAGAAGAGACTGAGTGCAGAGGTATGCTCCTTCATAACCTTGTATAACACTGACAGGAGAAACCAAAGCTTGGACTTCTGGAGCTCAGTGCATGAGTCTCTACTGCTTGAGCTGAAAAGCCAGCTGACTCTCAGCTAAGGCTATAGAGGAAATTAATTCTCTCTCTGTAAGTGGTCTCAGTGTCACTGCATGGGACATTGAACCACATGCAGTAGGTATGCGGGTTACACTTGCAGAGAGCATCGAGATTTCTAAAGATGGCCCAGAGTTGTGAATTTGATACCAAAATGTATCAATAACAATGTAATAGGTGCCTTAAAAATACTGCACAGCAGATCTTCTTTCCGTGTAGGACTGTGACTCCCATTAGTGTGAACAGGATTAATGGGCAGCAGGTGAGAGAAGATCCTTCACCTGTGGAATTTAATGTTGATACATGTAAAGTAATGCACATTGGAAAAAATAATCCCAACTATATATACAATATATGGGGACTAATTTGGCTACAACTACTCAAGAGAGAGATCTTGGAGACATTGTGGGTAGTCCTCTGAAAACATCCCTTCTGTGCAGCGGCAGTCAAAAAAGCCAATAGAATGTTAGGAGTCATTAAAAAAGGAATAGAGAATAAGACAGAAAATATCGTATTGCCTCTATATAAAACCATGGTACTCTCACATCTTGAATATTGCATACAGATGAGATTGCCTCATCTTAAAAAAGATATATTGGCATTGGAAAAGATTCAGAAAAGGGCAACAAAAATGATTAGGGGTTTGGAATGGGTCCCATACGAAGAAAAATTAAAAAGACTTAGACTTTTCATATTAGAAAAGAGGAGACGAAGGGGGGATATGATAGAGTTCTATAAAATTATGACTGGTATAGAAAAAGTGACTAAGGAAAAGTTATTTACTTATTCCCAAAATAGAAGAACTAGAGGTCACCGAATGAAATTAATAAGCAACAGGTTTAAAACAAACAAAAGGAAGTTTTTCTTCACTCAGCATACAATCAACCTGTGGAACTGCTTTCCAGAGGATGTGGTGAAGGCTAGAAGTTTAACAGGGTTCTAAAAAGAGCTAGATAGATTAATGGAGGTTAGGTCCATAAATGGCTATTAGCCAGGATGAATAGGAATGGTGTCCCTAGCCTCTGTTTCTCTAGAAGTGGGCTATCTATTGTGATTCCTCCCTCTGGGGCATCTGGTATTGGCCACTGTCGGCAGACAGGATACTGAGCTAGATGGACCTCTGGTCTGACCCACTATGGCCATTCTTATGTTCTTATATTCTTATGTAATTACTCAACTGCAAGCACTTGAAGTGAGCTCTAATAGGATAGAGTATATAACAGAATACCATGGTGTATTTGTATTACCTTCCTACAGAGGATAACTATCCTACTAGCTCCTAGATGTTAAAGCAATGGGCACATTAGAAATGCCTTATATTTTTTGTATTATTTTTGGCTGAGTTTTACTTTGTTGGATTTTGGAACATAATTGAATCACCATTGAAATCTAACTTCAGCAGTTAAATTAAGTCTTAAATCTCCATGTAAATAATTCTTCCCATTTCAAACATATCACTTGCTGGCCTGATACAAAGCCTAATGAAGTTAAGGGAACTCTTTCCAAAAAACTAAAAATAACATTACCAAAGAACGTTAATACATCAGACCCAGATCCTGCAAGAGATATGCATGCGAGTAATCTCCTTGAATTCAGTGGTACTGCTTCTGTGCATGGAGATACTCATATGGTAAGCATTTGCCAGAACAAAACCTTGGAACTGACTACTAGCGTATTGGATTTCCCTTAATAGGAAAACCTGGCATTGACCATTTTACATGTCTTCATTTCACCATTATTTTCATATATCCAAAATCTGACTATTAAAGTGCACCAAACAGTCTTAACAAGAGTGTAAGTGAGGTACTCAAATGCATTTATCGAAATGGTTAATTTTCCCTATGATTAATTTTTCATTAGATAGAATAGAATGTATTCCTATGGTACTTTGCAGCTCATATTAAAAGCTGAAGAAAAGACAATAAAGTGTGTGTCTTAGAATTAAGATTACACAGAGTTTGGTATTAATTGTGGTGCCTGGATATTTTTATTTGGAGCTCTAACATCTCCATATCTATTTTTGCTATCATTTTCTTGCCCAATTAATGTAAGCTAGTTTATGCATCATATAACCATCTTCAAATCATAGAACTTCCTAATGCAATAGATATCTAACACTTATTTCCTTAAACTTACTCTTTATTTTAATAGCAAATACAACTTTGAGCAACTATTTCACTCCCCTGTGTCCTTAAGGGAAAGGGGAGGAAAAGGAAAACAAAAGTGAAGAGTTGTGTTAGGAAAAGAATAAACTGGTGGATAGATGGGGCACCTGGAGAGTATCTGAGTCTAACAGAATTACCATTTCATCCCTATGCAATTTACTTTTGGAAAGTAGCAAAATTATATTTACTAATTCCATAGAATGGAAATTGCAAATTTGTTGAGCTGCTGGGACAACATAGTGGATGAATCCCTGTTTTCAAGTTTCAACAGCCTCTTCCAAACATGTTGTGGTGTCCTTTTAGGATTGGTGGAAAGTCATATGTCCTGAGAATAAACACAGTGGTTACATAACACCTCATGAATCTGTGTGACAAGATAATTCATTTAGCTTCCATTTTTTACCTTCAGCAAATATTGTCAAAACACTACATACTAAAGAGAGAGGTCATCCAAAAGTGAAATGGCTGAGAATACCTGGAAGCTGTAGAAATACCTATGTAAAACTGATTCTAGTGTCAGGCTTACAAAGAAATAATCCAAATATATAGTTGCTAGCGCTAACTAACCAGATTTTCTAAATGAAGAGAAACATTCAGATCTGTCACAGAATGAGAAGGAAACTCATCCACCCACTGTGAGTAATGTAGTTGTTTTCACTGCCTCCCTGGCAGGACTTGTTTTCTGAAGTGTCAGCTACTATACCAGGCCAGATGTATAATCTGGGAAGTTTTCCAGAGCATTCATTAAAAAACATGAGGTGCTCAGCATTAGCCACTCTATGGACATTTTCTTTCCATCTCAAACTGCCGCCAGCAACACTGAAGATGTGTACTCTAGATGGTGGGGAAGTCAGACAGAGAGCACAGCCAAACATTTCGTTTGCAATACACTACTGCTCTTCCTTCACAGCTAAAAGCATTTTAATCTAATAAAAAGTCTTCTGCTGATACAGCAGTAGCTTGAGTTTGTGTGAACGAGCCACATTCTGGGCTGGCAGATAAAAGTTCACACTTTGCCCTTTAGACCTCAAAAATTATGCAGAAGCAAGACTAGAGTTTATTGCTGATATATGTAGCGGTGCCACTCCGCTGGTCTGTAACTGTCTCACCAATTTCTCTTCCACTGATGCCCAAGGAAAAATAATGACCAAACTGAGATGATGATGATGACACAGTCTCCAGCTCTCACAACATCCTACAAGTGATCGTTGTTAATACAAATGGGTATCTGTTCGGTGCCTGAAACAACTGACAAGCAATAGTTGCAACATACAGCCTTTCCTTAGAATACAGTAAGTAAGCTTCCGATAATCTGGCACCTTTGGGACCCAGGGGGTGCTGGATAATCAGATATGCTGGACTATCAGAAGGGGGAGCTATGAGGAGTCTGGGGTGGGGAGGGGATGCCACCCCAGACCGCTCATAGCCCCCCCCTTCCGATAGTCCGGCTCTGCCCCAGGCGTCCCTGATTCAGCCGCTGCTGAAACTGACCAGCAGCGGCTGAATCAGGGATGCCTGCAGCAGAGCAGCTGGAGTGCTACAGGGTTGGTCCGTTAGCGCCAACCCTTGGCGCGGCGAGACCAACCCAGCAGCACCCCAGCTGCTCTTGGGGACGCCTGGGGCAGAGCAGCTGGGGGGCTGCCGGTTGGTCCCGCAGCGCTGCTCCTCGGCACTACTGGACCAACCTGGCAGCACCCCAGCTGCTCTGCCCCAGGTGTCCCCAAGTCAGCCTCTGTTGATACTGATCAGCAGCTGACTCCAGGAAGCCCGAGGCAGAGCTGCTCTGCCCCGGGCTTCCTGGAGTCCAGCCGCTGGTCAGTTTCAGCAGTGGCTGAATCAGGACGCCTGGGGTAGAGCAGCGGGTGAGGCTCCCGGGTTGGTTTCAAGCACCGAGGTGCGGCACTACTGGACCAACCCAGCAGCACCCTAGCTGCTCTGCCGCAGGCGTCCCCAAGTCAGCCGCTGCTGAAACTGACCAGCGGCTGACTCCAGGAAGCCCGAGGCAGAGCTGCTCTGCCCCGGGCTTCCTGGAGTCAGCCGCTGGTCAGTTTCAACAGCAGCTGAATCTGGATGCCTGGGACAGAGCAGCTGGGGCGCTGCTGGGTTGGTCCCCGCAGCGCCACACCTCGGCACTGCGGGGACCAACCTGGCAGCACCCTAGCTGCTCTACCCCAGGTGTTCCCAAGTCAGCTGCTGCTGAAACTGATCAGCGGCTGATTCCAGGAAGCACGGGGCAGAGCAGCTCTGCCTCGGACTTCCTGGAGTCAGCTGCTGGTCAGTTTCAGCAGCGGCTGAATCGAGGACACCTGGGGTGCTGCCCGGTTGGTCCTGCAGCCCTGAGGAGCAGCACTAGGGGACCTACCCTGCAGCGCCCCAACTGCTCTGCTTCCGGCTTCTCCTATTCAGCCACTGGTCAGTTTTAGCAGCGGCTGAATCGGGGAAGCTGGGGGCAGAGCAGCTCCAATGGTCCAGCTGCCCGGAGCACTTCCAGGTTCCTGATGGTGCTGGACCATCAGGAGTGCCGGACCATCAGATGCCGGACCATTGGAGTTTTACTGTAATTAGCTGATTCTGGAATATAGAGAAGAGAATTTTTTAAAATTTTAAATAGTCTTCAGCTAATTCAGATGATAGAGAGAAGCCAATTCCTCACTCTTGTAAGGACCCTTTGTGTTGCATAAAATGCATTTAAGCTGGCTTTAATTAGGCAGTTGAGGACCTCCCCCCCCCCCCCCCCGTGTGAGAGAGCCCTGCATCCTGTAGTTTCATCATCTGCTCCTCCACTTCAGTGAGAGAGGTACACTTTAGTGCAACCCTTAGCCTGCTGAAACTTAGCATGAAGTGAAGGATTACCAGAAGAATAAGGCCATTTTTCTCATCCCACTAAAAGGCTCTGTGCAACTAAGGAACTAGCCAAAGGGGCTTAAAGTAAACAAGCCTAACACAATGAGGGTATGTCTACACTAGCCCCCCTAGTTCGAACTAGAGTGGCTAATGTAGTCATTTGAACTTGCAAATGAAGCCCAGGATTAAAATATCCCGGGCTTTATTTGCATGTTCCCGGGCACCGCCATTTTTAAATGTCCGGTAGTTTGAACCCACTGCCCGTGGTTACATGCGGCACGGGCTAGGTAATTCGAACTAAAGCCCCTAATTCGGACTACCGTTACTCCTCATTGCTGGAGGAGTAACAGTAGTCCAAATTAGGCTTTAGTTCAAACTGCTTAGTCCGTGCCGCGTGTAGCCGTGGGCAGGGGGTTCGAACTACCGGGCATTTAAAAATGGCGGTGCCCGAGAACATGCAAATAAAGCCCGGGATATTTTAATCCTGGGCTTCATTTGCAAGTTCGAATGACTACATTAGCCACTCTAGTTCGAACTAGGGTGGCAACGTAGCCATTCCCTGACAGCTTAAATAACCAAACATGGTGAATGGATCATGGTGCCAGTTGTGATAGTCTGAGCTGTTTGCATTGACAGTTCTTCATGCAGCAAAATGTTTTTTATGAATTTTAAATTTTAAAAATATCAACCAATTGAAATGCAAATTTTAGTGAAAATGCTTTTTAAAACTTTGCTTCAAAATGTAAAGTAAGAAAAAGTAGGCTCAGCACAACACACAGATTCTCCACTCTAAATGAGAGTTAAGAATGGTTACTAAGATATTTCTAGCTCCACTCCATATTTTCTCGAGCAGATCAGAGTAGTGTATGTAAAACTATTTATTCATTGTGATCCTAATGAGCAACAATAAACCTCAGTCACAGCAGGTTTTAAAACTTCTAATCATTACATTACAATTATAAATGACTGTGATATTGATGCTGTCAAATACATGTTTAGACTGTTGATGTTGCAGAAAGTCTAATTAGATAAATACTGCCTGAGGTATTCAGAAGAACTTGAGGTATCTTTTTGTTCTTTTTAAAATCTGCTTCTTCTATTGCTGGCTTTTGATTGTCAAGTGCTTTTTTCACTTGAAATGATGTATAGTACAGGTTGAACCTCTTTAGTCTGGCACTCTGTGGTCCAGCAACATCCATGGTCTGGAATGATTTTAGTTAGCTGGATGTTCACTTATGTAGGGGTGGTCAAGTTTCCCATGGTCCAAAAAGTTTGTTTACAGCCACCTGTTCTGGCTCTTAGTGTTCTGTGTTGTTATTTAGCTTTAATTTATCCCTAAATGTCTTCTAAGAGCCCAATAAGCAGTGGAAGTATTCGTAATACAGCTAGACAATATTGATCATCCGTGGTTCGGCAAATTCGCTGGTTCAGCACTGGTCAGATCCCGAGGGTGCCAGACTAGAGAGGTTCAACCTATAGCACCATCCTAAGGCCAAGTTCTATGGTAATGCAAATGGGTTCAGCTGCATTAACTTGAAAGGACATTTTGCCCATTTACGCCATCAGGGAGTATGACTCCTTATTGGGAGGAAACGTTCTATAAAGTGGGCTCTTTGTTTTCCACCAGCTTTATGGCACTGGCTCATGCCTTGTATCTGAATAATCTTTTTGTTTAAATGTTATTAGTCCAATGTTATAAGTCAACTTGACTGTTCCCTAGTACCTGCTTGTTCGTGATATAGTACAGCCTAACTGGCATAGCCAAAAATTATATATGTGACATAACACTTATTTCACCAGCGTGTATGCAAACTGTAACTTTGTTTTGGAGGCTGAGGGCCTTGTAATTTTGTTTGTCTTTGTTTTGGAGGTTGGGGGCCTTGTAATTTTGTTTGTCTTTTCCTTCTACAGTGGAAAAAGGGAAGCCAGTAGAAGAAATTCAAAGAAGGAAGTGATATGGTTAGATCACACAGCATCGTTATTTCAGAATAAGGGTGTGTCTAGACTACATGGCTCCGTCGAAGGAGCCATGTAGATGAGTTTACTAGACATAGCAAAATGAAGCAGCGATTTAAATAATCGCGCTTCATTTACATCAAAATGGCCGCCGCGCTGTGCTGATGATCAGCTGATCCAGCATACCGGGGCAGTCTACCGCTCAGGTAAACATCATTTCATGAAAACAAAATTTTCCCAGTCCTGCAGGTCGTGAATTAAAAAAGGTTGTGCACCACTGGTCTACGTGGACCAATTAAGAAGAAAGAGTGAATTATTTAAATTTGTCTGAGCATCTACTGTGAGACATAGGTCCACAAATATGCATGCAATGGCCTACAAGGCCTGAAGATTATATTTCAGAAGGTACATGTGGCTTTAAGCAGGAATAATGGTTAGAAATTGAGAGAGGGAAAACTAGCTGAATACCACAAAATGTTCATAACAGCAGGAGTGGGACTTGCCCCGGTGGTACAATCTTGCATCTCTCATTGTCTTTCTTACATCTCGTCTTGTATGGCTTGCTCTCATCTGAAGTTTAATATAGCCAGACTCAAGCTCAAGCCTCCTCATCATTTAGCCTGGGGAAGGTGATCTGAGATTCAGCTCCATCTTTCTCGTCTTCTAGCACCCAGGCTCTTACCTCGTCCTGTTTCTTCTTCCTCACTTCATCTTAAAAAATCCCTGCCTTCTTACATGCCACTACCTATACATCAAATGCCATCTCCAAGTTGAGAGCCAAGATATTTCCTTTACCTTGTTGAAATCATCTCTGAAAATTCATTTCTATTGTATTTCAAGCAAGAAGTTGGGAGGTAGAGAAAGAGGAGAGAGGAGATCTGTAAGATCTCATCAAAGTTACTCTTGTCTTGCCTCTACCAAGTCTCCACTTTTGTATCTCATTAGGAGCTCTTTATGACAGGGATCAGTGAACTACGGCCACTGAGAGCTAAGGGAGCTGTGCCTACAAATGCTCAATGTAAACAAACTGTCTCGCAGCATGCCAGAAAATATGCCTTCTAGGCTAGGTCTACACTGCCACTTTTTCTGATTCTTTTGTCGGAAGAGGCTTTTCCGACATTTGGCCCATCTAGACTTGGAACAAGGAATACAGGGTCTTCCAAAAGAGCATGTTTTCTTTTACAAAAAAAAGAAGAAGAGCAAACGCATTCCCTGGACACAGAACAGTTTTTCTGGGATACTTCTGGTATCCCGTAAAAACTATGTAGTCTAGACTAGCATATAGTGATAGACTCAAAGAGCACAATATATTTAGTTTTTATAAACATATTTTCACAATATATTTTCTCAAAGAGAAAGTTAAGGGGTGATTTGATTACAATCTTTATGCAGTTCCCTGTGTAACAGATGTTTAATAATGGTCTCTTCAATCTAGTAGAGAAAGGCACGATCCAGTGGTTGGATGTTTGACAAATTCAGATGGGAAATAAGGCATGCATTTCTGACAGTGAAGTTAATTAACTATTGAATCAATTTACCAAGGATCATGGTGGATTCTCCAACACTGTCAATTTAAAAAAATAGATTAGCGGTTTTATTTTTCTAAAAGATGTGCTTTTGGAATTTGGGGGTGGTTGGGGCGGGTGGAGGAGATTCTATGGCCTGTATTATACAGAAGGTCAGACAAGATGATCACAGTGGGTCCCGTTTGGCCTTGGAATCTATGAATTACTAGGGCCCAATTAATGTCACTAAAGCCTCTTTACAATAGTCTAGCAGTGTAATTACTCCCCTGTTGGGGATGCCTGCATAGCGCTTGGAAGTAATCTTCCTGGTCTGAACAGGCAGACTAGGGTGAGCAGGGCTCCTGCTAGTGCTCGAGGACTAGCTGTAGACAATGCTTTGAAGTTGCAGCTCAAGCTCTTAAGCTCACCCATCTCCCTAGGCTCCATAGCCTGAGCTCTAGCCCCAGCTGCAACTTCAAAGCACTGTCTACATTCCTAGTTCTAGAGCACAGTCACCGGCCCCACTACCCAATGCTCTGTCTGCTCTGCGATGCTCAGGCTTGTCGACCTATTTAAGGCTCTTTGACCCAACACTGCCAGAGTTCAGTAAAAGGGCCCTTGACCTGTCTCTACACTGCTTTTTTTTTTTTCCTGATAGAACTACTTCAGCCTAGGGGTTGAGTGTGTGTGTGTGTGTGTGTGTGTGTGTGTGTGTGTGTGTGTGTGTGTGTTACTGAAATACTGTGGGGACAGTTATACCTGTATAAAGATGTCTCATACCAGCATAGTTTATTGTCCTTCCTCTGCTGGAATAAGATATGATAAGCACCTTTATACCAGTATAACTGGGGTGGGGTTCATACTGCTTTAATGATTTTGGTGTAGTTAAAGGGACACAAATTGTGCGTAGACGAGGCCTCAGTGAACATGGCAATCTGTCCCATACTGATTTTGTTTAATTCATCAGAGACTCACACAAGCAAATTATTCTCATTATGATGATCAGTATAGCGTAGTGAGCTATGTTAAAGTGCCCTAGGGAACCTGTTGGCTGCATGAGCAGGGTCTATATGGATCAATTAATGCTAAGCATTTTAGCACACCAGAAATCACATCCTTATAGTACACAATATCCCACCAGGTAAACAAGCCTTAAGTCTGTTTTATATTGTTTGGACTATCTTACTCTTAATATAATAATGAGGCATAAGAAATCATGCTATAAGTGTAACTTAGAGGTGATTTTAGAGGGGTTGAGTTCATTAATTTTTTTAAAAGAAGAGATTTTATTGGAGGCTGTGATTTTTTTTCTTCTTTTCTGATATTTATAATTTTGAATTAAAGACTTTGAATGAAAGACTGATTAATAGTTTTGATGTGCCAGAACTCCAGCTGTTGTAACACTAAAATCAGTTGAATGACACTGGTTTGCACCAGTTGATGTTCTGCCTCTTAATCGTCATTTCCCATTCATTGTGACAAAAGATAAGAGCCTGATTCTGTGGTGCTAAGGAGTAAATAAGGGTCTTGGTCTCTCTTCTCTGACCCCTGTAACTACATTGACTCCAGTGGAATTACTCCTGGATTTATACCCATATCATGAGGCCCATAACCACTGATGACATTAAAATAAAAGTATCAGAGGGGTAGCCGTGTTAGTCTGGATCTGCAAAAGTGACAAGAAGTCCTGTAGCACCTTATAGACTAACAGATGTTTTGGAGCATAAGCTTTCGTGGGCAAAGACTCACTTCGTCAGATGCATGTAGTGGAAATTTCCAGAGGCCGATATAAATATGCAGGAAAGAATCAGGCTAGAAATAATGAGGTAAATTCAGTCAGGAAGGATGAGGCCCACTTCTAGCAGCTGATCTGGAGGTGTGAACACCAAGAGAGGAAAAACTGCTTTTGTAATTGGCTAGCCATTCACAGTCTTTGTTTAATCCTGAACTGATGGTGTCAAATTTGCAGATGAACTGCAGCTCAGCAGTTTCTCTCTGAAGTCTGGTCCTGAAGTTTTTTTGCTGCAGGATGGCTACCTTTAAATCTGCTATTGTATGTCCAGGGAGATTGAAGTGTTCTCCTACAGGGTTTTGTATATTGCCATTCCTAATATCTGATTTGTGTCCATTTATTCTTTTCCGTAGGGACTGTCCAGTTTGGCTAAAGTATATAGCAGAGGGGCATTGCTGGCACATAATGGCGTATATTACATTGGTAGGTGTGCAAGTGAATGAGCCAGTGAGGGTGTGGCTGATCTGGTTAGGTCCTGTGATGGTGTCGCTGGTGTAGATATGTGGGCAGAGTTGGCACCGAGGTTTGTTGCAGGGATTGGTTCCTGAATTAGAGTTACTGTGGTGCAGTGCATAGTTGCTGGTGAGAATATGCTTCAGGTTGGCGGGTTGTCTGTGGACTGGCTTGCCTCCCAAGGCCTGTGAAAGTGAAGGATCATTGTCCAGGATGGGTTGTAGATCACTGATGGTGTGTTGGAGAAGTTTTAGCTGAGGACTGTAGGTGATGGCCAGTGCTGTTCTGTTGGTTTCTTCTTTGGGCTTGTCCCGCAGCAGGAGGCTTCTGGGTACACGTCTGGCTCTTTTGATCTGTTTCCTTCCTCATGTGGGTATCGTAGTTTGAAGAATGCTTGTTGAAGATCTTGTAGGTGTTGGTCTGTCTGAGGGGTTGGAGCAAATGCGGTCGTGCTTGGCTGTAGACAATGGATCATGTGGTGTGTCCAGGATGGAAGCTGAAGGCATGAAGGTAGGAATAGCGGTCAGTAGGTTTTCAGTATAGAGTGGTGTTTATGTGACCATCACTTATTTGTACCATGGTGTCCAGTGAGTGGACCACCTGTGTAGACTGGTTCAGGCTGAGGTTGATGGTGGGGTGGAAGCTGTAGAAATCATGGTGGAATTCTTCCAGAGTTTCCTTCCCATGGTCCAGATGATGAAGATGTCATCAATGTAGCGTAGGTAGAGAAGGGGCGTGAGTGGATGAGAGCTGAGGAAGCGTTGTTCCAGGTCAGCCATAAAAATGTTGGCATATTGTGGGGCCATGCAGGTGCCCATAGCGGTGCCACTGGTCTGGAGGTATATATTGTCACCAAATTTGAAATAATTGCGTGTGAGGATAAAGTCACAGAGCTCAGCCACCAGTTGTGCTGTGGAATCATCAGGGATACTGTTCCTGATAGATTGTATTCCATCTGTGTAAGGGATGTTTGTGTAGAGAGCCTCTACATCCATGGTGGCTAGGATGGTGTTTTTTGGCAGATCACCAATGCATTGTAGTTTTCTCAGGAAATCAGTGGTGTCACGGAGATAGCTGGGAGTGCTGGTGGCGTAGGGTCTGAGTAGAGAGTCCACAAATCCAGACAGTCCTTCAGTGAGAGTGCCAATGCCTGAGATGATGGGGCGTCCAGGATTTCCAGGTTTGTAGATCCTGGGTAGTAGATAGAATAACCCCGGTCGGGGCTCCAAGGGTATGTTGATTTGTTCCTGTGCTTGTGTAGGGAGTGTCCTGAGCAGATGGTGCAGTTTCTTAGTGTATTCCTCAGTGGGATCTGAAGAAAGTGGCCTGTAGAATTTGGTATTGGAGAGTTGTCTAGCAGCCTCCTTTTGGTAGTCAGGCCTGTTCACGATGACACCAAGAGCCTCCCTAATCTGCCCCACTGGGGGCTTGTGCCTCATTCCTCCCTCACGTCCTTTCACTTACCCCTCCCTAACCCCTCTTCCTGATGTCAAATAAAATACACGTATTTTCATGAACACAAAGTCTCTTTATTTAACAAAACTGGAGGGAGAGGGAGGGCATGAAACTCTGGTGAGACTGGGAAAAGGAAGCGGGAGAAGGGAGAAGAGAGGGTGGGAGAGGGGAGGGGGAAACCTGAGAGGAGGGAGCTGGAAGGGGGAAGCAAGGGGAAGAAGGGGGAGGGGAAGCTCAGGGCTCAGGATTAGGGGTCTCGCCGGACCAACTTGGTTTTCATGCAAACCTGCTCCTGGGTTCGCATGTGGCCTTTGGTGGCCAGGCTGGCAGCTAGCCTGCCATAGACGGCCGCTTTCCTCCATCTAGTGTGGAGATCATGGACGTTGAGGGCATCCCCTCCAAACCTGAATAAGGTCCATGATCTCCACCCTGGACCAGGAAGGTGCCCGCCTTCTCTGGCCCCTGTCAGGCTCCTGGGAGCTGGCAGACTGCTCCTGGGGAGCAGTGGAGGGCTGGCTTGCTGGCTCATGTTTTGGGGCCACTGGGTCGGGGCAGTGACTGCTGGCTTGGAGCTGGCACAGGCACTGTGGCCAGAGTCTACCCCTTTAAGGGCTCTGGGGACGGGGGAAGGGAGAGAAGTGTTCTTGGTTGAGCTGGAGTGGCCACCAGGGCACCCTGGGAAGGCTGGAGGCCCCCTATTTCGAAATAAATGTCTACACAGCACTTATTTCAAAATAACTATTTCAAAGTTGGCGTTATTTCTCGTAGAATGAGGTTTACAAAATTCAAAATAAGCGCTCCGCTATTTCAAATTTATTTCGAAATAGCGGTTTGGCTGTGTAGACGCTAGGAAAGTTATTTCAAAATAAGGGCTGTTATTTCGAAATAACTTCGCTGTGTATACATACTCATATTCTTTCAGCACAGTATCATTGATTCAGACCCACAATTTAGGCTTAGTAAAACTTCTGAAGAGTATGGGCGCCCACACACACACATGCAAATGTGCTCCACAAAACATACAAAAAAAGTGAACCTTAATGAAGCCATACACTAATGCAAGAATAAAAGCAGAGTTATACTGCCATGAATTATAATGTCAGAATTAATGATGGCTTCCATTTGCACCAATATTTCATGCCTTTCATTGCACAGTAGCATCAGACTGTGTTCCAATTTGGAAATATATTCCAGGAGACCTCGTTATGGGCTGGAAGGCGGGTATTGTTCCATGACAGCACTATTCAGTTTAATTGCCTCCTCTCTGCAAGCAATACATGTAGTCATTACTTAAAATTATTTAAAATATATCAGGGAAAATCCATGTTTACAACGTAAACTAATTATAACATCTAGACAGCATTTCCTATTTCTGTCACCTCTCACTAGGTGTTCCTTCAATCTGAATACATTTGCAGCCCTCCATCATTTTCTACATTTGCATTTTTAAAATAAACAAATCATTCATTCCAATAGCCACTGAGGTTCTGTCTTTGCCGGGAATATTTATAACTCCACTGAGGCTGTGTCCAAGCCTACTCTGAAGAGCAAGTCCCAGCACCCTCCCACGAGGTGCCTTTATGATTTATGTTTCCTTACGTGATTCCTCCTTGTTCCGGGGTGAAAGAAAGTTTCTGCAGCTCGTTACAGGGTGTTACTATTTTTTATTTTACTCCTTATGGCAGCCTTGTCTTCTCCTTGTTTTCTGTATCTCTGTCTTGCTCACTTGTGGATTCTCTTCTCTCCCCTTGTGCCCAGACTCACAATCTGGACATGTTCCTGTGTAGCCGTGCAGAGAGACGATGCAGCTCTTTCACTTCTTTCCATTTTTATCTGCTCCCCTTCACACTTCCTACTGAAGGCCTTTCATGGTTTGGGAGTTCTTAAACCTTGATAAACAACTTGCCAGTCAGACATAGATGGCTGTTAATGTTTGTACTAGTCTATTAAATCCATTGATCATAGCCCAGTGGAAATACTCCAGCTGGAAATACTCCTCATTCCAGATATGAAGTCAAGCAGATTCAGATTTTAGAATGCCAGCTTCACTTTCTGGGCTGACTTTTGATCAATACATGAAACCAGCGGAGTTTGCTGCTATGTCTTCCTCTTCCATTGGTATCTTCATCAAGATAGAACACTGGGTAAAATTCAACCTAGTGCAGAAGGCCAGAGCATGGCCCTTGTATATCACTGAATTCCTACCGAAGTCCTCAAAATAAGTTTTAAGTGGGAATTAAGTGATGCATAGTTCTTCTGATTTTCCCCACATTCACTCCCACTTCCTTCATATATTGTGATCACTTCAACCCATTGTGAATAAAGTCTGTGCATTTACATTATGAATACTGGGACAGATACTTGGTTTGGGTAAATGGCCATAGCTTAGTGGAAATCAGAGGAGTTAGGACAGTTTATACCAGCTGGCAAAACGTGTCATGGTTGGGAGAGGAAAGCTGGGCACCATGGCCGAAGTGTCAGAACCATATAGATTTAAGGTTCCTTTTACACATCTCCTGCATTTGGCAAATTCTGTCTCCTGGCTGGGACAAACAACCTCTGCATGGGGGAAGCATATGCTGGAAAGTGCAAGAGGGAAGCTCATGACTTTTCTTAGACCTCTGCCCTCCTTCCAGGAATTTTATTTCAATAGGGGACAATGTGGCTGTGGTATTACAAAGTCCCACACATTCCTTTGTGAATCATGTCAATAAAAGTAATTAAAGCTGATCTTTACTTCTGCTGCAAAGGGTTTAAATGGGATTAATGGAGAGATTAGAGATTGATTGTAAAGAGTTGGGAATCTACTGAAAGACAGGTAGCTTTTATTATATTCATTTTTAAAGAACTGTAACTAAATCACTAATTTTCTGTTGGTTAGAGGGTACAGTAAGAAAATGCATGTACTGTTACATTTTTTTAAAGTTGCTCTCTCGGACAATACATTTGTGTTTGGAATTTGGATTTATGTGATTTTATGATCCTGCAAACTATATTTGCCATAGTTCTATTTTTCCCTTAAGAAATGGACTAGTGGCTATGTGATGGTAAAAAAAAATGAGATTGCATTGGATTTTCCATTTGAAATCCTCATTTTTAGGGATTTACAGCATGACCATGTTTTGAGGGTTGTTAAGCAGTTAAAAATTAATCATGATTGATTGTGCACATAAACAATTAATTTAAATTAATTGTGTGATTAATTGTACTCAAACAATAATAAAATACCATTTATATAAATATTTTTGATGTTTTCACATTTTCAGATATATTATTTCAACACAGAATAAATGTTATACTCTTAATAATATAATATATGGGGATATACCATCTCAGAACTGGAAGAGACCTTGAGAGGTCATCAAGTCCAGTCCCCTGCCCTCATAGCAGTACCAAGTACCATTCCTGACAGATTTTCCCCCAGAAGCCTAAATGGCCTCCTCAAGGGCTGAACTCACAACCTTGGGTTTAGCAGGCCAATGTGCAAACCAGCGAGCTCCCCCTCCCCCTGAAATATACTGTTCTCACTCTATATTTGTATTATAAATATTTACACTAAAAATAAAAAATGTATTTTCAATGTACTTAAAGAGATTGCACTACAGTACGTGTGTTATCACAAAAGTTGAAATTATAAATAATTATGTACAAAAATGAGTGCTTTCAAAAATAAAACAATGTAAAACTTTAGAGACTACCTGTCCCCTCAGTCCTCCTCCTTTTTCAGGCAGTCACTCAGACAAACAAGTTTGGTTTTAATTTGCAGGAGATAATGCTGCCTTCTTCTTGATTAGTGTCCCCTGAAAATGAGAACAGAAGTTCACATGGCACCAGGGTACACTTTGTATTCTATATTGTATTTGAAATCATTATATTTGAAAATGTGGAAAAACATCCAAAAGATTTAATACATTTAATATATTCCATTATTTAACATAGGTGATTTTTTTTAGTTAATCACATGAGTTAACTGCAATTAATCAGGAACCCTAATATTTTTTTAAATGAATCCTGAGACAACCGTGACAAACCTTTTATTATATTTTTTATTTTAGTGCTGTTACAACTTGGTATATTTTCAGTTAAAAATCATCTCCTTCCCCTGCACATTTTTTTAAAAGTATGACTTTTCTGAGTTAAAGGAATGAAAAAGTGAAGCAGAAATTAATATTGAGATCTTTTTGGCCATTAATATACTTTAAAAATTAATTCATTTTAAATGAAAATTTTCAGGTCATAACTCTTTAATGTGGACTATTCATTTTTCCTGTCTGAAAGAAAAAAAGTCGAGAAGGATTTTCCTTTAAAAAATAAGATTAATATGCTGTATGTGAATAGCATGTTCTGTTAACTCCAATGGCTTAGAATATTTTCTAAACTTGAAGATTTAAATATTCTAGCCATATGATAGTCTGCATGATATGCAAAAGCTACACCTGGGCTATGTCTACACTCGCGACTTCTTGCGCAAGTCTAGCCGTTGTTCCACAAGAATCTGCAGAGCGTCGACACTGCCCACCCGCTCTTGCGCAAGGAAATTTACAGTATGGTGTGGTAAGAGAGGGCTCCCTGCACAAGAGTTACGCTCTTTTTTATCAGGTGTAAGCCTTCTTGCGCAGGAGCTCTTGCGCAAGAGGGCAGTGTGGACGCTCGGCAGAGATTTCTTGCGCAAGCGAGCCCTATGGC
The DNA here is from genome assembly GCF_052426305.1 of Pelodiscus sinensis. NCBI lineage: Eukaryota > Metazoa > Chordata > Testudines > Trionychidae > Pelodiscus > Pelodiscus sinensis. The sequence continues at coordinate 62,379,722 of NC_143053.1, read as the reverse complement.
TAAAATGGCCATCAGAGCTTTCTTGCGTAAGAGAGTGTCCACACTGCCATGGGAGCTCTTGCACAAAAGCACAGCGCGCACATGGCAGTGTGGACTTTTTTTGCGCAAGACTTCTTGCACAAGAACCCTTGTGCAAGATGTTCTTAAGAAGGCGAGTGTAGACATAGCCCTGGTGTTTATACACATACAATATACAATTATTACTCACAAAACAACAAAGAAGACATTTTCATTTCTATCCCTCTGTCTGTCTGAATGCCCTATTTGTTGTGGTGTGAATAGTTATATTTTAAAGGAATAGCACTCAGATGGGCAAAATCTAATGTATACCATAATAAGAGAACAAAGTTCAGTGACCAATCCTGAAGTTATCTTTTTAAGTATGTAGATTAATATTAATCTATATACTTCTCCATAGATATCCAGCCTATTACTATTCTATCTCAATTCTAAACACTATAATTCACATTGAGTCTGTTTTTCTGCCTGATGTTCAGTTTTGGTAGGATCTGTGGATTTCAGTGGATGTTGTCTACCACCCACATTGTACAGGCTAGCTCTAAACACCATTTAGTGAAGTTGTATATTGTAAGGCATAGAAAATTTAGGCATGCAATATTGCACAAGTAAAAACAAAGTGATATTTTCAGAAGTGTCACTGAAGAACATGTCCAGTGCAGGTTCAACCTCTGAGATTTTTCACATCTCAGTCCCTTATGCATGCATCTTTTAGATGACCATCAAAGGCACCATCCTGCAGAAGGATTCAGAAATTTATGAAGTGGCTCCCTTTTAAGGGGAAAGCTGATACAGAATGAACAGGAGACTGAAGAGACTCAGAGAGGAGTGAAAGGAAGATACAGAGAATAGGGACTGGAAGGGCAAAGAAGAGTTGGAGAGGACAGAGAGGAGAGAAGATGGAGGATCTGTGAAGGTATGAGGAATTGGAAGAAGTGTAATGGGGAAAGGATGTAGAGAGTGGGTAGGGAACTGGAAAGAGGAGTATAGGAAAGAAGATGTGGATTCAGCAAAGAGCAAACTGAAGGAGAAAGGAAGAGATTGTTTGGGATGATGAAGTACAATAGGTGGCAAAGGAGAAAAGGAGCCAAAGGGTAACATCTGGGGAGAACCAACCCTAATAGAGAAATAGGTTAAAGGGTTAAAAAGCCTGTGGAGTCAGAGGGAAAGACACTTGAGAGGAAATAGAGCATTGAGGATAGATGAGACAGAGGAAAAGGCAACATCATGATAGCAAACTATAGCTATGTCTACGCTGCAGGAAAAAGTCAGAAAAAGATATGCAAATTCTGAACCGCAATTTTGCGTATCTTTTTCCCCTTTTCTTCCGAAAGAGGCTTTGCCGACATTTGGCCTTTCTACACAGGGCCAAATGTTGGGAAAAAACTCTCTTTTGGAACATCTCTTCTTCCTTGTAGAACGAGGTTTACAGGGATGCTGAAAAAATGCATCCGCTTTTCTGAATTTTTTTTTAGAAAAGCAAAGGCGTTCCTTGGACGCGGCAGAGCTTTTCTGAATTATCTGCAGTATCCCGGAAAAGCTCAGCAATGTAGACATAGTCTTATTCAGCTGTGTCCCAGATAAATGATGTTGCGGAAGGTAATGATCTCCTCCCAAACACTCTGCAGGTGAAATATGGAGACTGTGCTTGTGGGTGTCACAGGGAGGCATTGGATAGGGGTGAGGGAGGTCCATGAGGGCATGGGGAGTACAGAATCTGCCCCTGCCTTCTCCCAAGCCCTCCCCATTTCCTAACGAAGAACTAGGACAGTTGTAGAAAGGGGAGGGTTGGAGAAAACAGTATTTATCCTTCTGTGACTCCATTATTCTCAACTGATTCCCCTTCCCTCCAAGTCTAGCTCCAACAGTACCTCTCTTCTGCTGTCTCTGTCCCTCCCCTTCTGGCACACCACCAGTTCATCCCCACTGTCATTCACCAGCTAAATCCTCAACAGTTTGCAGATGCCTTATATGAGCATAGGAACAGGATAAGAACCTCTCCCCTTCTTGCCTATCCCCTTCACAGCTCAAAACTTCCCCTCATCCCATCCATTCTCTTCCACTGGATTCTTTGAAGCTCAGAACATGCCCTCATTACACACACACTCCTCTCCAGGCTCAAAAGACTTAACTACATAGTCAGAAATCTTCTCTTTACCTGGCACTCAGCACCAGTACAAGTCATCTCCATCCTAGCTCAAAATTCTCACCCCCTACACCTTGTTGCTGGTTCAGGAGAGCAGGATCGAAGGCAACAGGAAGTATGTCCAGGCAGCCTTGTACTCTGTCTCTTGTGAGGCTGGCCCTACAGAATGCAGTATTTCCTGTTCTTTAACACCTCCCTCTACTGTCAATGGCATATACAGGCCCAGAAATACTCCATTGGTGGGTGTTTTGCTGCATCCAGCCAAGACAGCAGTTGGTATACTTGTAGCCAGCTCCAAGCCGATTCAAATCTGGGATCTCCAGAGCTTAGTGTAGGAGACTCTACAGCTTGAGATATAAAGCCAGCTGGCTCTCAGCTTAGGCTGTACATTTACTAGCTGTAACTTGGCCTCTGAGGATAGAAAAAGAAGCAATGGGCTTAAACTGCAGCAAGGGAGGTTTAGGTTGGACATTAGGAAAAACTTCCTAACTGTCAGGGTAGTCAGACACTGGAATAAATTGCCCAGGGAGGTTGTGGAATCTCCATCTCTGGAGATATTTAAGAGTAGGTTAGATAGATGTCTACGTCGACGGAGCCATGTAGATTAGTTTACACAAAAAAGGGAAATGAAATGGCGATTTAAATAATCGCAGCTTCATTTAAATCAAAATGCAAAGTTACAGCTAGTAAATGTTTTTATTCTTATTATTGTAGATGTTTAGCAGCAGCTGTCAGGATGTTTAATTGTAATTAAAATTATAGATACATATTGCGGACCTTTTTCCTTTTTTTCATCTTGTAAGGGGGGAGGAAAAGCAGTCTTTGCCTAGGACAGTAGCATCTTTAAGGACATTCCCTGACCTCTGTTGTTTACTTAATGTATATTGAAATTCTAACCTTAAATTTAAATCCCAGCGTTAAAATGTAATTTGTTTTATTTTGGTCTTTGAGCTGAATGCTTGGTCTGCTTTGATCTACTTTATACTGAAAACTTTTATTTTGTCATGTTTATGGAATTTTATTCAGTGGACTAATAATAATCTATAGCTACTCTCTGCTCCTCCCAGAAAATGGTAAGGATGTTCACCAACAATAGTTAAAGGGACAGATTTTGAAAACAATAAGACAAAAATAATAATCCCAGTTTAGGTCAAGATCCAGCAGCCACTGTAGTCAATTGAAATATTTCCATAGACTTCACTGGATTTTTGGAGCAATATATCATGTGGGTGCCAACAGCTGGACACAAAAGGGACGCCCTCTTCACTATATGTCATTGTGCTAATGCAGTGGTGGGCAACCTGCAGCCTCTGGGTCACCCATGGTCCATTGGGGATAATCCTCTGGTGGGCCACGTGATATTTTGATTGCATTGACTATCTGTAGTCACTTTCCCCTGCAGCTTTCAGTGACCACCGTTCACTGTCCCTGGGCAATGGGAGCTGTAGGAAGTGATGCCTTCAGGGACATGCTGGCTTCTCACAGCTGCCATTGACCGGGACCAGTGAACTGTGCTTATTATGGAGCTTCAGGGGGTAGCCAAATTAGTCTGTTACAGAAAAAACAACGAATGGTTTGGTAGCACTTTATAAACTAATGAAACATGTAGATGGTATAATGAGCTTTCATGGGCACAGTTCACTTCTTCAGATGACCAGAGTTAACTGAAGAAGTGGACTGTGCCCATGAAAGCTCATGATACCATCTACATGTTTCGTTAGTCTATAAAGTGCTACCAGACCATTTGTTGGGTTTTTTTGTGCTTATTATGGACAGTCAACATAAAATGTCTCACAGGCCACAGGTTGCCCAGCACTGTGCTAATGTGTTGTGTATAGGGAGCACTGAAAAAAAAATCTTTCCTACTTTCAAGAAAGGCACATTATACTGCCCGCAGGCTCTTCCTCATCCTTCTCTTTTACCCTTCTCAAGTTGTCATTTCTTAGGGTGTGTCTAGACTACATGCCTCCTTCGACGGAGGCATGTAGATTAGCCAGATCGGAAGAGGGAAATGAAGCCGCGATTAAAATAATCGCGGCTTCATTTAAATTTAAATGGCTGCCCCGATCTGCCGATCAGCTGTTTGTCGGCAGATCGGGGGAGTCTGGACGCGATGCCCCGACAAAGAAGCCTTTCTTCATCGACACAGGTAAGCCTGGTTTCACGAGGCTTACCTGTGTCGATGAAGAAAGGCTTCTTTGTCGGGGCATCGCGTCCAGACTCCCCCGATCTGCCGACAAACAGCTGATCGGCAGATCGGGGCAGCCATTTAAATTTAAATGAAGCCGCGATTATTTTAATCGCGGCTTCATTTCCCTCTTCCGATCTGGCTAATCTACATGCCTCCGTCGAAGGAGGCATGTAGTCTAGACACACCCTTACTGTTTCTTAATGCAGGCCCCTATGAGCTCACTCTTATTAACATGCTTTACTTCAATAGGACTACATACAAATCTGAAATTAAGTATATAGATAACAGTTTGAAGATTTAAGGTCTTTAGGCTGTACATTCTCCTGCTTAGGGAGAGAGTCCGCTATATTTCTGTATTTTAAAAACTCCAGCATATTTTCTGTGAGTATTAAATAATAATAATTAGTATCTTGAATGCATAAACAACGAGAAGTCCTGTGGCACCTTACACACTAACCGATTTATAGAAACATAAGCTACCCCTCTGATACTTGTCTTGAATGCATAGCCTGATTAATGTCCTCTAAGGAACCATGGAAGTGAAAGGCACTAATCACTGTGCAGAATCAGGCCTACACGGTCAGTTTCTTTCTTTTCAGACACAGTCTTAAGATTTGTTTTGTATCTGTTACGTTTCTGCAAGAGGGTTATATTGTGGGGTTTGTTTTCTGTTTTCATAAAAGAGGAACAAAAATAATTTTTAATCCCACCTGTGCTTTTTTTAAATTGTGCCATTCCTGTAGTTACTAAAAAAAAACAGATGCTGAACTACTGTTCTTCCTTTTTTCCTCTATAAACTGTCATTATTACTTCAAAAGCTAAATGATTCCATAATTTAAAAGATTCATATGTTTTTATTCCTCTAAAGTATTCCAGGTCCATTTCTTTCTATTAGAGTGGGATAAATTACTACTTGAATGATAATGATTAACCACAGGTATACAGTGTTAGAAGCTGCATGGATCATTAGGTTTCAGAGGCTTTATTTCTGTGTTAAAATGACCAGCTTTATATAATTCATATTAGACGGAACATTTTTCAAAAGATCTTAATGGGCCATTGTGTCTTTTTATATTGAAATGTACTAATAAAGACATTCCTTGGTACAGAACACAATAGATCAGAAGAGCTTTTAAAACCTGTTTTAGGTCAGCTTAACTATGGCTTTCAGGAGTCTGAATGTTTTCACATCCTTGAGTGACTCAGCCAGGTTGACCTAAATTTTAAGGGTGGAGCAGGCCTAAGTGTGCTTAAAAAAGAGAGAGAATACTGTCCTTCCTACTTAGTGGATTCCTATTGACACTACACTTAAAGTCCTTAAATCTGATCAGCAGCTTGCCTGTTTTGCAAAACAGGAAACAAGTTCCTGAGTAGCTGGCAAATTAAACAAAGCAAAGCAGCTATTTTTCCCTTTAAGCAGCTAATTTGCCTGTTGTTCAAATAGACCCACATATTTCATATGCCTGCTTCGAAAAAAATCTGACATACGGTGATTGCCCTATAAACAAAATAAGCAGAAAACAGTGCGTGCTTTATTTGTCCTTTTTTGGAATTGTTCATCTGTTTGGCTGCACAGCCTGGCTATTTAACAACAACAACAACAGCAACAAAATAGCCAGTTATATTGCCTACTGCAATAAAGACAACCAACAATTACTTTCTACGAAGTCGGTGAATAGACTAAAACACTTGTTCAGTTTATTAAACGAGAAATAATTGGGCTGATTTATTTTCGGAGTCTACTCTTGTGAAAGAGATTCCTAAATACCCCCCGTGTAAAACACAGGCCATACCTGCCACACATAGAATCTTTCAAAGTCTAGGGTTGCCAGGTATCCGGTATTGACCTGGACAGTCCGGTATTTTCACCTCCTGTCCGGTAAAAAAATCAGAAAATACCGGACACCTAAAAATGTCCGGTATGTTCTGATTTTTTCCCCAGCCAGGAGGCAAAAATACCGGACACCTGGCAACCCTATGAAACGCTCGGCAACTGGGCCCAGCCTCCGGCCTCCCCGCCCCCCGGACCCTCAACACCTCTAGCTCCCCAGACTCCCTGCTTACCTGGTTCCGCAGGGAAGCTGCGTTTTGGCTTGATCAAGAATACAAAATGGCCACCGGCAGAAAGCCTAAAGACCAAGGGGAAGCAATGCCTTCCCTGGATCTTAGTGCTCAACCTCTCCCCTGTTCCTATCCCTATTCTGACTCTATTCTCAACAACTTTGGTCTCTCCCCCCCCTCCCCGTTTTTTCCCCCTCAACAGAATTTTTTCCCCAGTTTTTTTTGGAGGGGGGGGGGAGCTGTTCAGTATTTTTGGTTAAACTATCTGGCAACCCTATTCAAAACAGAAGATATTTTCTAAGTGTGTGTGGGTGTGTGTGGGTGTGTGTATATGTATATATATAATATATATATATATATAATGAACCACAGATTAATAAACACAAATGCTTCAAATAAGGTACAGTAAGATCAGCAGTTATCCTTCTGGGGAAGTCCTGACCCTACCTCCATAGTTGTGGAGTTGACTAGTGTCTTGACCACAAAGCTAGCTATCCATCTGTACCCTCATCAGGTCTCATTGGGTGCACCCTATCAAGTGTCAGGTCTTGTGCCTCTGCAGGGATGGAATCTCACTAAACTGCCTTCTTAAAACAAAGGAATCACAGAATAGTAGAATAGTAGCATACTGGAACTGGAAGGGACCTTGAGAGGTCATCAAGTCCAGTCCCCTGCCCTCATGGCAGGACCAAACACCATCTAGTTTAAACTTACCAGTGAGAACAAAACAAAACATAGGAAAAGAAGTTTTTAATACAATAAACAGTATGCTCACCTATAATTCTGCCTTACCATCCCCCTCAAAAGCCTAGCTCTCCAAGCAGGTGTCTGTGTTAGTCTGTTCCTCAGGAAACAGTTATTTGACAATTGTATCCTTTCCCTCCAGAACAGCTAATTTCAGCTGTTTCTCATGCTCTTGATCTGTATGCTCCCAACACTGGCAAAACAAGTCTTGTAACTTGACTGACAACTGGAAGTAACATCTTCACAGCTTAGTGTGAAGATCCATGATATATTTACGGAGAGGCTGTTTATTTGGCGCCACTGTGGTTTCTTTCCTAACATCTTTTCTACTAAATTAAACCAAGATGTGTACAATAAATATTTCAGTAGCCCAATATAAATTTTGTAGCTATCCCAATAATCAGGTCACAGATAGCATTAAAAATTATTACAGATCAGCCTCATATCTTTTACAACTAGACATAGTTGATACGGTAGATTTCCACTGCAGGGGATCAGACGCTGGAGGTGCCCAAATTCAAGATTCCCATCCACATACTGTATTATCTTTCAGACCTTGTTGACTCTTTTTCTCTCTCCCATTCAGGTTAGCAAAAATTGCATGCAGGTAGCATATGACCTTGTCTCCAGAAGTCCTGCTTATTCAAATTAACCCTTAACTATGTGAAGTTCTGTTTGATTAATTCGTGGTGGCTAAATCCACACAATATGGTTGCAATTAGCTGGATCAAAATCTGGGATATACATACCCCTCAAATCTAGGGTAACACTGTACCCTTTTAAATAATGCCTTCCTCTGCAGTCAGGACATAGCTATTTTTACAAGCTTGTGGGTCTTCATTCCATGATTATATGATTTGCTGAGTAGATTGCTTGCTGTGTTGCTATGAGAATGTCTCCTAGACCACTTTAGTTATATTTTTCCCAGTTACAGCCAGAAATGTCCATGCTAAGCGGAAGCCAGCCATTCTCAACTCTGTTTTCTGAAATTCCTCTGAGTCATGGTCGATGGATTATATAAGCAAGGGAAGGCATTGCCTTCCCAAACCTGCTAAAACTCCTGCCATCTAGGAAGGTGGGGCAGTGATGTGACTATGGTTGGCCAGCCAACAGGTGTTCCAGGAGGATCGGGCAGTGGCTTGGCTGCCCAGCCAACCAGTGCTCCATCTGGCCTGGAAGGCAGGGGCCATGGGTTGACTACCCAGCCAATCAGTGCTCCCGCCAGACAGGAAGAATTAGACCATACCACCTACTGGGAGGCTGGAAGCTAAGGAAGCCTGAGGGTGCTCCGGGCTTGGGGTCAGTAGCCTGGGGTAGGGACTAGCCACTTTGGTGGGGGGTGGGCTTCGCTCCATGAGGAGGTGATTGCAGAAGGGGTGGGGCCTTGGTTGGAAGAGGCGGGGCTGGGGCGTTCACCCACTGTCCGTGCTCTAGGTACATCTACTGGATCTCTCGGTATACAGCTTCATCAATAGTCCGTACATTATAAACTTGCCCAAGTGTGCTAGACATCTTGCTGACAGTTTTCACTGTAGTGAAAAGAGTAGTACATTCCTAGACTGGCAGTGTTGGATAGTACCTAACAGATGGTACAGTTGGTATGGTGAAAAATTGTCACATTAAAAACCTATCCATTCTGGTATTTGAATTTACCTTTTCAAATTCAATGTCAAATAGCTTGTTTGGGCACCACCTTTGAATTATCCATTGAAGATCAAGGTTGGTGGCTTGTAGGCAAACTTCAGCATCAGTATACTGGTTATATTTTATTTTCTCCGCAAGATTAGATGTAAGGTGTTTATCATGAGAAGTGTATTTCAACATGTCTTTGCACATTGCAGAAGTTTCAAGTCATTGTCTTTGCAGTGTTGTTTTCTGTGTTTGAACCAGAGCGCTGTGCAAAACCAACCTTCCAGGACTGAGGGAGTTTGACAGTGATACACTATCATATCTAGCAAAAATAAAAACATCTTTGGTACATATTTTATTGCTGTAATACCGGAAATACACTTTTTTTCTGAAATCACATTGGTATGCGGATAAATTACACATGTAGACAAACAAGCAAGCAGAGAACATATTTAAAGTAAATTTTCCATAACAAAATCAATATATATTATTGTACACATGTTAAAGGAGAGACATTACTTTGCCTTTTTCAGGAAATATGGGACAGCAGTGTGACATGATTTACAAAAGCATCCATAATCCTCAAACAATATACATAATATCACATCTCCTTCCCAAAAATCACTCTTGGGAGTCAATCCTTTCATCAAAATGTGTCAAGCCTATTCTGTGCAGGCTGACAAGATGCTACAAATTTAAGCAGGGTTTTCCATTTGGGCTACTAGACTGCTACAGCCATTCTGAGATTGCAGTAGTGGACATGTTTTGATTATTTGAAGTGCCAGCATCAAATAATGCAATAGTGCCAGCCATTTTCAGTTTTATAAATGGGTTTTTCTTGAGTTGAGGTGATGTCAAAAATTTTGATTTAAAAAAAGAGTAATTAATATTCAAAATATCAGAAGCATGAGACATCATTGCTAATACATGAGAACAAGTGACAAAGGTGCCCCTTTATAATGCCACTTCCTTAGTGTAGTCTGCCCAGTGCTTCAGAATCAGTCTGTTCAGCTGTTATGAGGAGAGACAGAGAGTGAGTGGTCAGATGCAGTATTAACTGGGTTCAGAATCTGTGGATTGAGGATGTAATGGAGTGAAAAACTAAGGTTATTCTGCAAATTGTAGACTTTGGCTTGCAGTTGAAGCTGCCTCTCCAGGGTATCTATATGGTTAAGGCAGGCTTCATTAACACTGGAACACATCATTTGCATCTAATGGGGATTAATGACTCTTTGAAATTAAATATTAGGGAATGTGCAGGCTTTTTGTTCTTGCCAACATCATCACATCAAAATTACAAACTTAATTGAGTGCAGGGAATGAGGACAAAATATTCTTTGTTGCAGTCTTTTTTCCCCAGAATTATGTACATTATATTGTAATTATTTGCCAATAAGTTGTTTGAATTAATGTATTTCCTCTATTAGTGAAAATGCAAGGCTTCTGTTTGCCCTTTGTAGTTCCTCTACCTCAGCTGCAATCCATCCCCTATTTCGCCTTTCCCTGTGCTTCTCTGAGGGGAAGCCTTTTATAAGGGACCAGCAGGCACTAACTGGCTGCAGGTGTTCCCATGGTCTACTTACTGCAGGCCAGCTCAGATGAGTTCCAGGTGCCTGCCTGAATTGCTGAGCAGCAGTCTCCAGTAGCCTATTCTGAGAACAAAAATTGGTTCAACCCAACTGCCTGCATATGTTCCCTCTATCAAGATCCTGCAGTCTACTGTCTTTGAACTGCCACATTTGCAAGTAAACTTTATGGCTACGTCTACACTGGCCCCTCTTCCGTAAGGGGCATGTAAATTTCAGCAGTCGTCGTAGGGAAATCCGCGGGGGATTTAAATATCCCCCGCGGCATTTAAATAAAAATGTCCGCCGCTTTTTTCCGGCTTTTAAAAAAGCCGGAAAAGAGCGTCTAGACTGGCCCCGATCCTCCGGAAAAAGTGCCCTTACTTCAAAGTAAGAATAAGAGCCTCCGGAAAAGGGCACTTTTTCCGGAGGATCGGGGCCAGTCTAGACGCTCTTTTCCAGCTTTTTTAAAAGCCGGAAAAAAGCGGCGGACATTTTTATTTAAATGCCGCGGGGGATATTTAAATCCCCCGCGGATTTCCCTACGACGACTGCTGAAATTTACATGCCCCTTACGGAAGAGGGACCAGTGTAGACGTAGCCTATGAGAGTAGCATTGACTTAGCCATGTTGCACCTGAGTAATTTTCTATCCCTGATTTTCTAGTTCAGTGTGTAGCTAAACATGGACTTACATTGTTAGAATGTATTCTATACAACATGCAATGCAGTCACATTGACTTTTCTGTGGAACCTTTAACATCTTTATTTCCTGATCTTTGATGGCTTTCATCATGCAACACAACAGCTTGGCATGTAAGCATATGACACATAAAATACCAACACATTTATATGGCAAAAAAAGGGATTGTAGGCAGAGTTTTTTGAGAATAAAGTTTCAAACTTATCTGTTCTACTACTGTGACCATTGTGACACATCACTATGCAACAATTTGGATGGATCTGTTGGCCCATTAAGCCCCTATGGGCAGAGGGGCCACTGATGGCCAGGGTCACACCTAGGGAAGGGTCATACCTAGGGAAGGGGAATTTAGCAAACGGAGGTGTGACACTTAGTTGGAACAACAGGGGAAGGTCGGCAGCAAGGCTGGAGTGCACCTCCAGACAGCAGAACACCAGCAAAAGTCAGTAGTGTGGCCTTCAAGGAGGAGGGGACCAGCAACACTGGGTCCAAGACCTGTGGTGGGGGGACCGCCACATCAGGATTCTGGTGGCAGAGGCAGGAGAACACCAGCCCACGCACCTCCACTAAGGTTCATCCTAGGGCCCTAACAGTGGTGGGATATCCTGCCACCAGGTCGACGGGGATCCTCCCTCAATACACTGACTAGCTTTTAAGCCACAAAATCATTAAATTAAAACAACTGTACTACTTCCTACCCCAGCTCTAGATCAGGTTCCTCAGGTTTGTGGGGCTGCCTGGCGTGAGAGTGCGAGCCTGGGGAACAGAGGCTGTGGGGCTGCCCAGTGCGACAGCAGGAGCTTGACGCAACCGCAGGAGCCCAGTGCGCAGAGGTGGTGGGGCTGCCCAATAGGGCAGAAGGGGATGACAGGGCAGCAGAGCCTTCAAGAGAGGGGAGCCAGCTGGGAGGGCAGCAGTCGGGCCAGGTCTGGAGGGGGCTAGCAGTAGAGGGTCCAGAAATGACCACCCCTGGTCTGACAAGATCCCTCATCCCAGACCTGTGAGATCCCTTGGGTGCTGGACCAGGGAGATCCAACCTGTAGTAACTTTTTAAAAATCAGCATACTTTTGTAAGACAACAGCAATTTAAATGACATAAACTAGGGAACACTGAGTATCTTGAAGCAATTACTTAATAGTTGTTTTTATCATGAGAACACAGTAGTGTTATTTGTTGAAAACTTGTAAGCACCATCTCTTGGACTTTCCTAATAAACCTTTAACTTTCATATAACACTGAAACGAGTAAGCAATCAGTGATGCAGTTTCAATACCTTTCAAAGTGGTAGTTATATGAGCAGTTCTGCAGAAACACCCAGACTAAATTACAATGGTATTTACAAGCTGCACATTGGGAGAAACAACCTTTGAAATTTTTTTGTTCCAAATTTAAGCAACGCACTTAAGCATGTTGCTTATTTAAAATATAAGCAAACCCATCCCTATTCAGCAAAGCACGTAAGCACATGCTTAAATACACAATGGCTAGGGATGGGCTTGTTGATGTGATTGATCTTTGCTGAATTGGGATTTATCCCATGTGCATACACTTTATGGATTTGGATTAAAATGTAATGTTGTGATGCTGTCATGATCATGAGGGTTAGCCAGCAACCTGGGGACTAAGGGGTTGACTATGTCCCTTACTTAACCAGGTATATTCAACCAATAGGAATGCAGGTAGGAATTTCAAACTGGGATAAAAGAATTTTGGGGGTTTCCCCTCCTTTCTTTGGGCAGTTTCTCTCCAGCTATTGAAAGGGACAGGATGTCTCCCTCTAAGAAAATACTCTTCACAGTCTGTAAGCAGGATACAGTTTAGATAAATCCATTTATTGTTTTATGGTTTGGGAAATGGGATCTGGTCTGCGCATTTAAAAAAAGGTTTTCCTCCCCTTTGTAACTAAGTTCCTGGCCCATGGTAGATTTCTCCTCCGAGTACATTATTTTGTTACTTTTCCATCTAGTCATTATGCTTGCAACAGGAATATTGTAGTGATAATAAAAGTTCTTTCTCTTTCCTTTTTATTAACCTGGTATTGGTTAATGGTTGTGTCCTGGTTTGTACTTTAGGGGTGAGATTTCACAAGTGATCTTTCCCCTGATTTTTGTATCAATACTTGGGTGGTGGCAGCGGAGATTTTATTCCCAAAATCTAGGTTGTTGAGATTTTGGGGGGGGAGTTTTATACCGAAGCGTGGTAGATAAGGTTTTCAGGTACTTCTGCTGCCCCCCACTTCTGCATTTATTGTGCCAGATTGGGGAAGGAGCCATGACAGGTGCATTTACATAATCAATGCAATTGCTGAGATATCTGAACTGGTATTGAGACGCTTTATTGTTTAATACGTTTTCTGTGCGGCATCCTAAATGAGTGTTGGTGTTTCACTATTGTATATGTTATGACATATATAAATTAAAGTTCAAAATTCTACTCATATTGCCTCCTCAAAAATCCAAATTTCTCTAGTCCAACAACACTCCTGGTACGTCTACACCACAGAGGAAGATCAAAGCTGCCGCTGTTGATCTTCCAAGGTTCAAATTACCGATCTAGTTGAGACAGTTAAGTTGAAATGAGAGTCGATGACGGTAACCCTGCTTTCATGAGGAGTAAGGGAAGTCGGAGGAAGAGTGTTCTCCCTTCGCTTCCTGCAGTGTAGATAGCACCAAAAGCCAAGTTAAGCTGCTTTGACTTTAGCTACGCAGTTAACATAGCTGAAGTTGGGTCTCATAATTCAACCTTGTCCCATAGTGTAGACATACACTTCATGACCTAGCAATAGAGAGGTAAGCCGTGTTAGTCTGATCTTGGTAAAACAAAAGGAAAAATACTTTAAAGAATAACAAGATAGTTTATTAGGTGATGAGCTTTCGTGGGGCAGACCCACTTCTTCAGATCATAGTGAGTGCTCTGGGTCTGGAGCACTCATTGGAAAAAACTGGCAGGCTGACCCCAGGACTCTTTCAGACCAGGGAAGAGTAGAGCCAATGCATTTAGGCACATTACTTCATTAAAAATAAACCTTATAAAGGAAAAACATCAATGTCCGTAACCTCATCTAGAGCTGGATGAACAACTGGAAAAATTCTCCCTGAGGACTGACAGCAGAGTCCAAGCATCTTGGGAGCCAGTAGTGGGAAATGGAGCCCTGGCACCATGGAGATTAACAGCAGGACATTGACCTCAACTGGTCTGGCATACTGTTTCAGATCCCAAAGGTGCCATACTTGAGAGATTCAACCTATAATTGTACCTAAAATGATGAGGTCATTACATCTGTGTACATGAATACATTTTGCTTATTGTTAAGATCACCTCATTTTGAAGCTTTTTTGAACAGGAATTATGTAATAAGTAGGCTTCTTAGAATTAATTTTATATACTTTTATTTTTCAGCATTTTTTCTATTTTTATCAATTTACATTATCATAATTGTGAAAAATTATTGGGAAGGTCAGACAACATTTTAACAACAGTAGTTGTTGACATTCAAATTCCTAAAGCACTGTAATTGTTAAACTCAACTGTCAACATCATATTTCAAAATAAATCCTTAAAGCAGATTCTGAATTCTCAAGAAGCATTTGTCTGTCTTCGACACTTGCCAACAAGGACTTAACAAGACTTTGAACTTTCTCACCCATTACCAAGACAGTTTCCCCAATTATCACCTGTAATACCATTAACTCACAAACATCCCACTCTCCCTACCTTTAATATCAGCAATTCACAGACACTTACCTTCCTTCCTCCCCCTTCCCACCCCCCCGCATCCCCCTTCTGTTCTGCAATGTGATTTGTCCTTTTCATATTTGTTCATTTTTTTTAATTGTATCCTTTGGTATATATGGTTGTGACTACTTTCTTCCACTATTTGATCTGAGGAAGTGGGTCTGGCCCACGAAAGCTCATCATCTAATAAACCATCTTGTTAGTCTTTAAAGTGCTACATTTTGTCCTGCATTTTGTCTGTCTTTGACGTTCTTTAACTTTAGATCAGGGATTCCCAATCTTTTTGATACTGGGGACCAGTAAATCCATTCATGAGCTTTTGGAGGACTGGTAACATTCATTTGCATATTTGCATATTCATTAAGCAGATGATGAATATGCAAATTGTTTCTGGTCCTCCCAAAGCCTCCGGTGCCAACTTTAGCAAAGCTTTTGATATGGTCTACCACAATATTCTTGCCAGCAAGTTAAGGGAATATGGATTGGATAAATGGACTGTAAAATGAATAGAAAGCTGGCTACACCAGGGTTTCCCAAACTTTATATAGTTGGAACCCGTTTTTTTTTTTTCAGTATCTTTTTTGCAGCTCAAAAATATAAATGCATATAAAAAAAGAATGAAAAATGAATACATTTTCACTGATTATTATTTATTCACAATAATAATAGTACATAATAATATAAATCTTAATATAAAATACCTAAGTGCCTATCTTGTTGTTATTACCTTAATTACAGTTTAACCAGTAGAATTTTAACGGTTGTAAAGTTTGTTTATTTATAATTGAATGAGTTGAATATAAGTCATTTATTCTGTGGACACTTTATAGCTTTTAAATAAGTAAAAGGAGAACTAATGGGAAGGGTGATGTTGTTTTGCAGCACATAGCAACTTTGTCAGGAGCAAAAGAAGAAAGTTTTATCCTCAAATCTGGTTTGACATTCAATCTATTTCTGTGTTTATTTTTGAAGAAAACCAAAGATGAGAAACTAGTTTCACACTTATATGTCGTGACGAAAGGCATTAAGAATTTGACTGCTTTCTCAGATAAATGTGAATATTCATTTCTGTAGCTCAACCAAAACTCAGTCGAGGAGAGTTTATCAAAGTTCTCTTTTAAGGCAGAGTCACAGGAAAGTTCAATTAATGCATCCACTTCTGATGCATTCAATTGTAATATTTCTTCATTTTCGGTGTCAACAGGAAACGGGTTCCTAATCCACATTTTACTGGCGTCAATTAGAGGAAAATTTTCATTTAAGCTTGATGTTAGCCTCAAGAGATGTTGTGGGGGTCTGGGTGTGGGGGGAGAAGCCAGGGACCGCTATCTGGGGATCCTGTAGCTGCATACCAAGGCCCAGGAAGTGCGCAGGCTGCTCCCCCAACCCCCAAACAGCAGCGCGGTACCTGAAACACTGGTCTGTCATACGCCTGATGCCTTCCTGCACAGGTGAGAGGGGGACTCCCGGACCACGCCAGCAACAAATGCTCAGGCACCACGCGTCTTGCTCCTCCACTCCCCATGGCAACGCGTGCCGCCTGAGCAGCCGGAGCCGGTGCAGTCCTGGACTCCCACCTCCTCCCCCATGCGCAGGAAGGCAGCAGGGGAACAAAGTCCCCAGCACACAATGGACTGGCATTTTAGGTACCACGCCGGCTGTTGGGGTAGGGGGGAGAGCAGCCCACGCACTTTTGGGACCTGGCGTGCAGCTGCAGAACTGCCCCCCGACCCTACAGGAAGCCCACTCTGGTCCTACCTGTCCGGCAGGTTGTTCCACCTCTCACCCCCTCCCCTCCGGGCTCCAATCCCAGCTGTTTTATCGGCCAGCACCAGGCATTCTGCGTCAGTGCGCATGGCGCCCGGTCTTCTCTCTGGATTCTAGTGCCCACAGGATCTAGCCCTGCCGCCCAGGAGCATGCTCAGCAGAGACGCTGCGGTGGGCTCTCTGCCAAGAATTTTTCTGAGGACCGGTATTTTTTTTTTTAAGGACCAATATTGGGCCACGGACCACACGTTGGGAAACACTACTTTAGATTATTATTGAAGAAAATATTTTTGGCTGTTTGTTTGTTTGTCTGTTTGTGTGCATATGGTGATATTCAGTGACATTTCCGAATAAAAACCTAATCCTTGTTTTGCCATTGTTGGGAGCATATAAATGTTTGTATTGTATCTAGTATAAAGGGGTGAGTAGATGCTGCTATCAAACAAATAATTATTAGTATTTTATAATTTATTAGGCATGAACAGTTTTGTCTGGAAAAGTAAGAGAGACGTAGTGGATCAGTGTCACAGAATCATAGAGCTGGAAGAGACCTCAGGAGGTCATTGAGTCCAGACTGCCGCCCAAAGCAGGACCAACCCCAACTAAATCAACCCAGCCAGGGCTTTGTCAAACTGGGACTTAAAAACCTCTAGGGATGGAGATTCCACCACCCATTCCAGTGCTTCACCACCCTCCTAGTGAAATAGTTTTTCCTAATATCCAACCTACACCTCCCCCCACTATAACTTGAGACCATTGCTCCTTGCTTTGCCATCCATTACTACTGTGAACAGCCTCTCTCCATCCTCTTTGGAACCTCCCGTCAGGAAGCTGAAGGCTGCTATCAAATCTCCCCTTTTCTCTTCTTCAGACTAAATAAACCCAAATCCTTCAGTCTCTGCTTGTAGATCAAGTGCTCCAACATCCTAATTTTTGTGGTTGCCATCCACTGCACCCTCTCTAATGTATCCACATGCTTTCTGTAGTGGGGGGTCCAGAACTGGACACAATACCCCAGGGCTAAGTCTACACTGGCACCTTTTTCTGGAAATGCTTAAAACGGAATACTATTCCGTTTTCAGTTTTTCTGGAAAAGGAGCGTTTACATTGGCCCCGGAGTTATCGTCGTAACGAAGCACTTTTCCGGAAAAGCGCGTCTACATTGGCGGCGCGCTTTTCCGGAAAAGCAGAAGCCCGGAGCCATTTTGAAGAGGGCAAAGGCCACCAGACCTTTCCGGGGGCGGGGCCAGAGCGCCGTTCAGACACGTGGTTAAAGGGGTCTCGCCAGGCAGCCGTTGGTCTCCTGCTCCCGTGCCTTGGGGCCTCTGCCAGGGACTGACACCCTTCGCAGGGTCTGTGGTTGCCCTCTGACTTTTGGGGACACCACCCTTTGGCCCCCAACTGCTTTTGTCTGCGGTTTTTTTTTTCTGCCCTGCTCTGTCTGCTGTGGAGCCATGGTTGGCCATGTGCCTGGTCGGGCCCCTGTTGGGGCTGTACAGGTGGCTGCGGCTCCTGCTGCAGGCCGGTGCCATGGTGTACATGGACCAGGAGGCAGAGATCGCCTTGGACTCCCTCACCAGGGAGGCCCTGGCAACCGTGTGGCATCAGCACCCGACCGTAGACCGGCCCGGCTGGAGTTTGGAGAGCAGCACCGACTGGTGGGACCGGGTGGTCCTTGGACTATGGGACGACCACCAGTGGATCCGGAATTTCCGAATGAGAAAGCGGACCTTCCTGCAGCTGTGCACCTGGCTCACCCCCGCGCTGCAGAGAGCCACCTCCCGGCTGCGGGCACCCATCCCCGTGAAGAAGAGGGTCGCCATCGCACTCTGGAAGCTGGCCACACCGGACAGCTACCGCTCGGTGGCCCAGCAGTTTGGGGTGGGAAGATCAACCGTCGGAGTGATCGTCGTGGAGGTAAGTCCCAGGGGGAGTGGGATGGGGGAAGGGTGCTGCACTCCAGGCCCAGGGACAGCCAAGACTCCCGGCTGGGTCGCCCAGGGGTTTGGGCCGCCCCTCCCTTACACAGGCCTGGTGAGGGGGGGCGTGCGGCGAGGGGGGCCTGGGTGTGTGTGTGTGTGTGTGTGTGTGTGTGTGTGTGTGTGTGTGTGTGGACAGAGGGAATCAAGGGGGGGGCCCAAGGGAGCGCACACTCACCCCTGCCATATGTGATGCGTTCCCTTGTGTTTCTCTGCACCCTTCTGCAGGTCGTCCATGCCATCAACGACGTCCTGCTCCCACGAATCATCCGCCTGCGCAACGTGGATGATACCATGGCCGGCTTCGCTGCCCTCGGGTTCCCCAACTGTGGGGGAGCCCTGGACGCCACCCACATCCCCATCCGGGCCCCGGAGCATCGAGCGGCCCATTTCATGAACCGAAAGGGGTACTGCTCCATCGTTCTGCAGGCCCTCGTGGACCACCGGGGCCGCTTCGTGGACATTTACGGGGGCTGGTCCAGCCGGGCACACGACGCCCGCATCCTCCGGAACTCTGGACTGTATCGCAGGTTGGAGGCGGTCACCTACTTCCCTCGGCGGGACTTGACTGTCGGGGATGTGCCTATGCCCATCTGCATCGTCGGGGACGCGGCCTACCCCCTGATGCCCTGGCTCATGCGGCCCTACCTCAACGACCGCCTCAACCGGGCCTGAAACCCAGGGGAGCTGGCCTTTGGACGTTTAAAGGCCTGCTTCCGTTGCTTACTCACCCGTCTCGAGATGGGTGAGCAGAATGCAACAGAGGTCCTGGCCGCGTGCTGCGTGCTCCACAACATTGTGGAGCGCAGTGGGGAGGCCTTCCTCCCTGCATGGATGGCAGCCGAGGCACAGACCTTAGAACAGCCCGACACAGCTGCCGTCCGCCAGGCGCGCCAGGATGCGGTGCGCATCAGAGAGGCCCTGGTGGACGTTTGCCCAAGCCCCGTAGTAAGGTCGCCTGGGTCTCCCCAGACTACTCCCGCCCATCCCCTACCCTTCCCCATCCCCTCCCCTTACCTCTCCCCCAATTGTAAAGCGTCGGGTCAAAGCATGTCGGCCGTCATCAAGTCTGTTCGTCGGGTGCGTCGGGCTTAGTTAGGGTTTTTCTTTTTAGCTTAGGCTAGGGTTTAGGCCACCATCGCCTGTCCCAAAGAACAGCCACGAGGATGCGGGGTTCGTGCGGAAGGCTGAAGTCAGTGTACCTGCTTCCAGTCATCTTCCGTCGAGGGATCTCCTGGCTGTTCCTCTCCTGAGGCCTGGAAGGACCAAAGGATTGAGGTGGCCAGCAACACTACCCAATTGTCCTCCCTGCGCCTAAACTATGTTTAATTATCTGTTGTGTGCATCTTGTAACTGTTCTTGCTAGTTTGTTATCTATGTAAATATAGTTTGTGGTTTACATTTTACTGAAAAGTGTCAGCATTTATTTCTGCACCACAAACCACTGACCACTTATGAAGGGCCCCGCCCCAGTGATAGAGTACAGATTTCATTCTCCACAGTTTGCCACCATGTTAAATTTAAGTGGCTACTTGGCATCTCACATCATTTCGTACACTACCTAGAGTTACACAATACCCAACACAGGAATGAACAGCAAAATAGAGAACTGTTTATTTACATGGGGGAGGGGAGGAGACCTTCAACTGGGACAGGAAGGGGGGGCAGTTACTGGGACGGGCGGCCCCTGCGAGCGTTCCTCTGGGGGCCAGCCTGCCCACGCTGGGCAGACCACATCGGGGCAGGCTGCACGCGGAGGTGGCCAGGAGCAGGGGCAGGTGCTGGGATAGGAGGAGGGTCAGGAACAGGGGCAGGAGCTTGGATGGGAGGGGGCATGAGCTGTGCTACGGGAGGGATGGCGGGGGCCTGGGCTCTGCCCATGCCATAGTGAATGGCATGCACAATATGTGCCGTCAGCATGTCCATTATGGTGCGCATTCCTCGGCATTCGTCCAGGAAGGCAGCCCAGCTGTCCTGCCGCCACTGCAGGTCTCCCTGCACCCGCTCCGCGATGGAGGCCTGGATTGCCTCCACGGCGTTGACGTGCCGGCGAAGCAGCTGGTCCCTCTGGCGAAGCCTGTGCGTCCGGGGTTGGCCTGCTGGGGGTGCCGCTGCTGCCGCAGTGGAGGGTCTGGTGCTGGGTCCCACTGCAGGGAAGAGAAGAAAGGATGGGTCAGTCAGGCAGGCCGCCTACTGTCCCCACACCGCATGCCCTCCACCCCTGAGCCCAGGTGACCCCACAGTTGTGTGGCTTGGGCCCACTTGGTTCCCCTCCTGCCCCCGTGTTGTATGTTTGCAAGGAGGACCACCCCTGGAGTAGGGTCCCCCCTCCAGTACTGTAAGCACTGGTCTGTATCCTGGCCCCGTGGAGGGCGGGAGGGTGCTTGTGCTGCGTTCACTTGTGGAACTCCCTGCCGGTGGAGACTGTGAAAAGCTTTAGGCTAATCACTGGTGTTAGACAGGGAGCGAGATGCATCCCCATGCAGTGCCTGGGAGCACATCTGGCAGAGGCGGTCTGGGCTCTCAGATCCCCTCGCATGGGATATCTCCTGGACGGAACCAGAAGAGTGACTGGGTGGGGGGATGTTCCATCCTTGCAGCAACACGCAGGGGCCCTTCCCCCTCCCACTATCCCTCCCGCAAGCCCGGTAGCCCAGGGACATATGTGGCCACAGTGGGGACTTCCCTCGGGGAGGCAGCCAAGGCACCGGGAGCAGGCGAGGGGCTCGGTGGGGGTCCACGGTCACAGGAACTTGATGCTGCGGTGTACTCAATAGCAGCTGGCTGTGCCTCACAGCGAGGCATGGGACAGTGTGCCGTTCTCCGTGCTGCACCGTTGGCGGAGCTGCGGGCTCTGGGCTGAGTCCCTGGGGCCCTGGCCGGTTCCAGCCGGCATCCACCCTTTCCCCTGGTCCCGCCGAATGTGTGTGAGCAGCACGGTCCCAGGCGTGCCCTGCAGCTGCATGCTGCGGCTACGTGCCGCTCGTTCACCAGGCTGCACGTGGTTGCACGTGCTGCTTGCTGCCTCATGCTACGCAGCGTGCAGCTCACGTGGCCTGAATGACATGCTCTCCCCCTCCCCCCTCTGGGCACCTGACCCCCCCTCCCCCCCCCGCCTGTTGGGAGTGCAAACTGCACAAACTCACCAGTGGGTTCCGCCTCGGCCTCGGAGGAGCTGCTGGAGGGGGCCTGCTGGGCGGTGGCTATGCTGGCCTCCTCACCGCCAGACGCGCTGGCGCTGTCTTCTCCCTCCCCTGGCTCGGTGGGACGGTTGATGGGGGGGGCGCTGGCAGGTGTCCACAGGGACAGCTGGGGCTTCCGGGGCTGGCTGGCCCAGAAAAGCATGGAGCCGGTCGTAATAGGGGCAGGCATCGGGTCCTGCCCCCCTTCCGTCGGTGGCCTGCACATACCCCAGCCGCAGCTCTTTTACTTTGGACCGCACCTGCTCGCAGTTATGGCCGGGGTGTCCCTGCTGCATCAGGTTCTGCGCCAGCCGCGTGTACAGGTCTGCATTGCGGCGGCGGGACTGCAGGTCGTGGAGACCCTCCTCCTCCTGCCACAGGTCCAGGAGGGTCTCCAGCTCCCTGGGGGTCCAGGATGGGGCTCGGCACAGGTCCAGGATGGGCCTCTGGGGGCTTCCTCCCCTGCGGGTGCAGGTGGCTCACCACCCGGGGCTGCCATGCTGGGCTCAGAGGTGCCTGTTGGGCAGCACAGCGGCACGTGGCAGAGCTCAAGCTGCACGCTCTCCGGCAGGCTCCTGCCACGGGCGCCCAGCAGCCTCCGAGCTCTTTAAGAGCTTGGGTTAGCAGGAAGTCCGGGGCTCCTATGGGGTCTCGCGGCGTCCAAACCGCTTTTTTCCGTTTCTTCTGCTTTTCCGGAAAAGCTGTCTACACTGGCCCTTTTCCGGAAAAGCTTTTCTGGAATAAGGACTTATGCCCGAGCGGGAACAGTGTAGGGTTTCCGGAATAACGGCTGATTTTGTACAGTACAGTGTCGTTGCTTTTCCGGAAATTCAAGGGGCCAGTGTACACAGCTCGCAGCTTATTCTGGAAAAGCGGCTGATTTTCCGGAATAAGTGGCCCAGTGTAGACACAGCCCTAATGTGACCTCATCAGTGCTGAATAAAGGAGAACAATAACTTCTCAAGATCTGCTGGAAATGCTCCTCCTAATGCAACCTAATATTCCATTTGCCTTCTTGACTACAAGGGCACGCTGTTGACTCATATCCAGCTTCTCGTCCACTGTAATCCCCAGGTCCTTTTCTGCTGAACTGCTTCTTAGCCAGTCCGTCCCCAGCCTGTAACAATGCTTGGGATTCTTCTGTCCCAAGTGCAGGACTCTGCACTTGTCCTTGTTGAAACTTATCACATTTCTTTTGCCCCAATCCTCCAATTTGTCTAAGTCGCTCTGGACCCTATCCCTGCCTTCCAACATATCTACCTCTCTTCCTAGCTTAGTGTCATCCGCAAACTTGCTGAGGGTGCAATCCATCCCCTCATCCAGGTGATTAATAAAGATATTGAACAAAACCAGCCCTAGAACTGATCCTTGGGGCACTCCACTTGAAACCAACCATCAACCAGATATCAATCCAATGATCACTAGCCTTTGGGTCCAACATTCTAGCCAGTTTTCTATCCATCTCACAGTCCATTTATCCAATCCATACTTCCTTAACTTGCTGGCAAGAATATTGTGGGAGACTGTATCAAAAGCTTTGCTAAAGTCAAGGTATATCACATCCACTGACTTCCCCATGTCTACAGAGCCAGTTACCTCATCATAGAAGCTAATCAGATTGGTCAGGCATAACTTGCCCTTGGTGAATCCATGTTGACTATTCCTGATCACTTTCCCCTCTTTCAAGTGCTTCAAAATATCCTATTTCTTATTTTCACCTTTGTTTTTATTTGAGTTTCTTTATTTCAGTGAATAATACTAAAACCAGTAGTTGAGGTTATTTTTTTAAAAAAAGGCATATTTACTCATTACAGAGTTTAGGTGTTTCCTAGAGAGAAAATACACTTTAGCTACTACAAGTTATTCATTTTTTCAAGCTTTTGTTTATTGATCAGTAGCTTAACACTTATCAACTGTACCTTTGTCACTTTGTGGAGTAAGCTATTAGAGGTCAAACTAAAGCACCAAATGATTTTTGTTAGTTTATACTTATAAGACTGATATCTGTTGGACAATTATTTACCTTTGACATTTACTTTGGAGAATCAGGATATGACACTCTGGCATTCACACTCCCTCGCAGCTGCCGAACAAAATTAATGATATAAAAACTGCCATGATCCAAGCTTTTGTATGTCAGAGCAGAGAATTTGAGGTGATATGGGTGACTCCTCTCACTGTACCATCAGAAGCTTGAACATCAGATAGATATCACAAATAGCTCATCTTCAATTACTGAATGAAGGATGATAATGGCCAGTGATATCAATGGGACTTGTTAAGCGCATGCTAAAACTTAAGAATATTTGTAGGTGTTTTGCTGAATTTTAAATTTAAAAACATTGACAAAATTTACAAAAGAAATCTGATAGAACTTTTCCAAATGTTCATCCATCTCTAGATGAGATTAAGGACAGTGATATGACTGAACTCAGTTAATGAATGACTGGCATTTCATAGAAAAGTAAAAATTCTAAGCAATTTGGGCTGACATCTTAGTGGTCTATGATTAACATAGACACTTAAGAGAGATTTGTCTCTTCCTCTCCCCTTCTTTTATTTTAATGCTCTTTATTTACTTTTGAATATTATGATGAACCTGGTATTTTGGTGTATTGGAAAAAATAATTTAAAAAGAAAAGAAAAGAAAAGAAAAGAAAAGAAAAGAAAAGAAAAGAAAAGAAAAGAAAAGAAACACAATTTATTGTTAGCTGTTTCCTACCTGCAGTGTCTTATGGATCCAAATGCTTTTGTACACAGAAAAAAATCAAAATATTTGTAAACGTTAGTGACAGGAATATAAAACATTAAATAAGCTTAAAAGCATCTTTCAAGTGACAATTTCATCAGTAAAGTATTTATAAAATTAAAGTCAGATACAAAGTAATAATATTAGTACGTGCCAATAAAACACAGCTATATAATGGTTGCCATTAAAAAGTCCTTTTGCCTACATTGCCCACATAGTGGTATTTGAGATTATCAGTTTTTATAATTAGAATAGATAGTGACTGTGTTAGCAAATTCTGACTTTCTAGTGGTGTAAAGTACACTCAGGCCCACCAGCGGAGGAGGAGGGGCAAAAGGGGTAGTTGCTCTGAGCCCGGAGAATCAATGGAATGCTGCTTCACATGAGGTGGAGTGAGGTGTGCGATGATCTGGGCAGCATTAAGGGCTGACTGTCCTCGACTCCACCCCTTCCATGGGTGCGGAGTCAGGCCACACTCACACCTTGCCCCAGGGTCCGCAGTAGCTGTTGGCCCCACTGACTATACTTGACTGAACTTACCTATGTATAAATATAATCTTTTTATGACTGATTCTTCTTGGACACTAGCAAAGGACTAACCAAACACAAACATAAAAGCAGGGCACTTAAACATACAAAACTTAAAAGCCAAACACAGAAGACAGAAAATAGTAATATAGTCACAAAAACCTGCTACTACCACTAATTTATTTCTGCATTGTGAGTATCAATATATATTACCCTTAGTACTTGATATTCTTCCACATGTTTAGTCTACACTTAGAGGCAGCCGCCAATTTAGATGAAGTGAACAAATCTGTTCAGTTTGACCAATTATACTTTCTCATACTGGCAAACTTCTAAAAGTACATTACAAGAGTGTACAAAATAACAGGGATTGTTGCCCTGAGCAAAAAATAAGAAATTGCCTTTTATTTATAGTTAAATTTTACCTAAGCAGAGTTTTCTGTCAATTCAATCAGATATCACCCTACAGCAAGTGAAAAAATCTCAAGTGGAATCAAAGAATTATGTTCCAAGTCAAAAGACAAACATCTCATCAAGTCTAAATAACGTCCTGGCAACGTTATAATATGATATATAATGGCAAAAATCCTGCAACCTTTTTTTGGTATGGATGCCTTATGGGTACAACCAGAAGACCAGCATTTTTGCAGGCACACCTGGAGCTGTCTTCAAAAATTTGTTAGCACTTTGCCACTTATACTGCTGTGCTAAGCCATGAAGGTGAAAGTGAGTGGGTGAAAATATGCAAGTTATGCTGCTAGACTTACACAAGATAATGGATATTTCCACTGCACCTGTTGCCTCAAATGTGTGATGTATCGGTTTATTATAAATACTATCCTGTAGGAAAAACATTGGGGATAAGCCAGGGTTTCTCCAACCATGGGCTCGGACCCAAAATTGGGTTGCCAGAATGTTTCAAAGGGTCGTATGGCAGCTCCTCTGGCTCCTGTCCCAGAGGGCAGGCTGGGCACACCTGCCTGCCCCTGGCACAGCAACTTGTGAGGTCTCAGCATCACTCAAGAGTGGCCCAGCCGTCATGGTGACAGGTAGGCCAAACGTGAGTGAGTAGCCCTGCAACCCGCTGAGCTGCGTCACAGCTCCTCTCACACAAACTTAGTTCAATCAAGGTGATGGGGCCAACCTGAGCAGCCCTGGAGATTACACCGCACAGAGCCAAGCCTAGCTAGCCTCACAGCACGGGAGCTGCCACTGTAGGAAGAAGCAGGACCCAACCACCCAGGGCTTCCATGCTCAGACTGTTTACCAGATCATGGGGCAGGCCATAAATATTTATAAAGGGGTCCGGAGCTCAAAAAGTCTTTTACACAATGGTTTTCAACCAGTCATGTTTCCCTGCCAGAAGAATAAAAAAAAAACCTTTCTAGTCAAGTAATAATTAGATAGGGATTGTTGTTTCTCTACATTTCATAGAGCACCTGGCCGATCAGGGCCCTGAGAAGATGTTCCTTTCTCTTTTTCAATTGTCTGATTTTATATTCAAGATTTTTATGTATTTGTTTATTTATTTAGCTTAGTTTTTCCTGTATATGTGAAATTACATCATTTCCTGTTTTCACCTTCAATGCTGTGACAGAAGATAATTTCATCCCCTTTTCTCTCTCTGTTTCCTAGGAAACTGATCTCATGACCTTTAATATTTCAATGCACCGTTCCTGGTGGCGAGAGCATGGGCCAGGCTGCATAAGGAGAGTGGTGCGCCCTTCAGCCCCTGGCATCCTAGATGATTACTCCTACGTCTCTGTGACGGGCTGCATCATTGACTTCCAGTATCTTGAAGTCATTCACAGTGCCATCCAAATATTACTGTCTGTAAGTTTCCACTTTCTGTTATCATCGGGTTTTACCACTCCTATGCTTCTTTATTATACAGGTCATATGCTATTGTTTCTCTTTACTGAAAGTGGATGGTTTCGGTAACTGATCAATCACAGTACAGATTTTAAGTTGCATATCTGAATATAAAACATGCCATTTTAAATGTGCACTGCACTCACAGGCTCATATTTCATAACATCCCTATACTGGGAACATGAGTGGTTCATAGTGCTGGACTGGTGTATGGAAGTAAGTTTCATCCCTACCAATCAAAGCTCAGTCACTAGAACATGGGCAGAAAGGGTACACTGATGTGCAGCAAATGAATTTATCTAAAACGTCTACCCCGTGTTTGCAGTAAATGGAGTGGAGCATCATTCTTAATATAAATCTGTCGTAGGTGGTAACTAGCTTCCTAATGCAAACAAAGAACATTGAAAAAGGTCAGGGCAATTGTAGCAGAGTACTGTTGTACCTATGAGATTCTGTATCCTTCTGTAGGAATCTGGGGCATTCAAACATTTAACCTTATTGGGCTACTTCCTATGTAATTACCATACCACCCTGAAACAGTGCACCATTTAGTATAACAATAATAATAAATTAATTAATAATGTGTCATCAAGAGAAGCCTATTATCTATTAGATACTGCACATTGTTCTGGTAGTGTACTAGGAACATTTGCACTAGGAAAACAAACAGAGCAGTGGGGGAGACAGAATTTCTCCAGAGCAGTAGAAAAGATTTAGTTTATTTAGTTGAAAATTTCTTGGAAAATGTACATAACTGTGATTTTTATAAGATGTTGGTATATTTCTGTGCAGGAGGCATGGAAGTGGACGTCAGTACTGCCGCAGAGCAAAAAGATGTATAATTCTGCAAAATTGTTTATGGCAAAGTAGAAATAAGATCCCAGAATGCTTCCCTGAATTGTAGTGGAGAAATAGCTTTCTAGTAACAACACTGGCACCTGTGAGGTGCTAAGTATCTTTCACAAAATGCTTGTTAAGTGCTCTTTGCTCTTACTGATTTAAATTTAAATTGAATGTAGTCAACATCTTACAACAACTTTAGTGACATTGATCCAAAACTCACAGAAGTCATTGATTTATTTACAGCTTTCATTGATATTAATGTCTAATGTCTCCTCAGCTTCTCAGTGTTAGATGACACTCTAAAAGAGTGTCATCTACATATTTTGTTAGTCCATAAAGTGCTACCAGACCATTCGTTTTTTAAGTTTATCCTGTACAGACTAACTCGGCTACCCCTGAAACGTCGAAACCAGTGTTTCTTAAACTGTGTGTGCCGCAGAGAACAACAGAGTTGAAAATGGCCATCCTTAAAGGGGGAGGCGACTTTTTTTTCAATAACTTCCCCCCATACCCTTTTTTTTTTTTTTTTTTTTTTGTCAACAAAAAATCCTTGGTGTTCCTCATAAAAAAATTATTTATTGGTGTTTCTTGGTCTTAAAAAGTTTAAGAAACACTGTTCTAAACTATAGAAGAGGTTCAGAGGGGTTGCCATGTTAGTCTCTAACTAAAAAAACTTAAAAAACAACAATGGTCCTGTAGCACCTTAGAGACTAAGCAGAAAATATGTAGACAGTATCATGAGCTTTTGTGATCACAACACACTTCTTCAGATAATAAATATGTAGCAAGAGGCACAGAGGTTCAAATATAAAGCAAAAAAAGAGGGGAGAGAGGGAGGAGGAAAAAACTTGTCAATTAAAGTGTCCATGCTAAATGTGGCTAAAAGAGTGCTCTGTAAGTTCCCAATACTTAGCTTCTGATATTATTTGAAAACAATGGCCCATCCAGTTCATGTCTTTGTTCAGGCCATGATAAATAGTGTCAGATTTTCATATGAAGGCTGGTTCCACAGACTCTCTCTCTAGCTGATTTCTGAAATTATTTGTAAGAGAATAGCCACCTTTAAATCCATTAAGAGTGCCCAGGCAAATTAAAATGTTCTCCAACAGGTTTCTGTGAGTTACCATTTTGAATATCTGACTTGTGTCCATTAATCGTTTGTCGTAGAGACTGTCCAGTTTGGCCAATATACATGGCAGAGGGGCATTGCTGGCACTTGATGTCATAGATCAGATTAATGGATGTACAGTTGTATGAACCTCTGATGTGGTGACTTATGTGGTTAGGTCCTGTGATAGTGTTGCTTGTGTAGAGGTTTGGAAAGAGATGGCACCGGAGTTTATTACAGGGGTGGTTTCCTGGGTGAGTATGATGGAGGTGTGTTGCATGGTTGCTGCAGAGGATTTGTTTCAGGTTAGGGGGGGTTGTCTGTGGGTGAGGATTGTCCTGTCCCTCAAGGCCTCTGAGAGTGGGGGATTATTTTCCAGGATTGGTTGTAGATTATTAATGATGCACAGGTAGGGTTTAAGTTGGGGACTGTAAGGGTATGTCTACACTTGCTCCCTAGTTCGAGCTAAGGATGTAGCCAACCGAAATTGCTAATGAAGCAGGGATTTAAATATCCTGCGCTTCATTAGCATAATCGCACCCGCGTATTATTCCGCTCAACAGCTGATTCAAACCAGGAAGTGCGCTCCGGGACACGTTAGTTGGAATCAAATCCGTTGGTTCGAACTAACGTTACTCCTCAAAAAATGAGGAGTACTCATCTAACTCTGACTTTTTCATAAATTTTGTTGAAAGATGGTGTAGGACATTTTTACTTACCAGAAGATTATTTTCAGTAAATCAAAATGTTCAGTAGCAACTTTGATTTTATTAAAACATCAACAAAGATTATACAAAATCTTTTTTAGGGAAAAAAGAACCAAACTCAGAACGTTTGGAAGATGTTGACAATTTCTTTGGATTTTTTTTTAAATAAAGGGCATTTTTCATTAGAAAAAGTTGTGTGTGAAAGGAAGGAAGGAACTGTGTTTTTACTACCAAAATAGGTGTGTTTCTATAGTGAGATAATTAATATGCATTAACTGTCTTGTTGTACAGTCACAGTAAACACAATACGGGATATAACTAGGTGAGGTGAGCCCTGTACCTATATCCACGACTGAGTTTGCCTAGCTACATCACAGTAAAATTTACTATGCCTATCTCCACTTCGATTTTATAGCAAGATGGCTCATGAATGTTAGTTGTAAAAACACATCCTATTTTGGCAGTGAAGACAAAGTCAGATTGATGAGCAAGTTTTGGCACTAAAAAGAAGTCAGCACTAATTCTGTTGGCAGGTAGCCATCAACTGGATCTCAAAATACATCACTTAGGGCTTTTCTGTATGAGAAAATGTATTCCAGAACAACGGAAGAGTGAGAATTGAAAGCACTATATAACTATTCCTCAATAGCTCCCCCTGTGGATATTCTTAATCCAATATAGGAGTGCCTTTTTCTGGTTTAGTCTAATCTATTTACAAAATGGATTAAATTGAACTGGAAAAAGGTATTCCCATTCTGGAACAAGTGTCCACATGGAGAGTTATTCTGGAATAGCTATAGCAGAAAAGTTATTCCTGAAGAGCTCTTCCAATTAGTTACCTCCTTTCAATAATGCAACAATACTTCATTGAGCTGGAATAAGAGACTTGAAATTACTCCTGAATCCAGACCTCCACACAGAAATGTGAGAGAGCTCTATGGGCAAGCTGAAGGCTAACCTTAATATTATAGCTTGTTTAGCAATGGACTTGTGCTGCCCCAGTACTCATCAAAATGTTATATTTTGTCTATTAGAGTTATCAACCAGGTAACCAGATTTTCATATATAGGGAAAACTATCCACTGATTAAAACCTATCTCTCTGGGGCCTGCAGACATTTTTCTTTTAATCATGTTGTAAAAGAAAGGTGGGCTCCAGAGAGATCCACCTAACCTCTTACCTGGTTCTCACCATTTTTACCTGTCTATCAGGGCACCAAATGAGGAACCCCCACACAAAATTATAAGGAAGCTATACTTTATATCTATAGGATAAGGGAGGTAAAATGGAGTAGGGAAGGATAGAATAACTGGGTCTGGAAACTGGGAGTCACACACAACAACAACAGGCACAACAGAGGAGGGGTAGCTGATGTTAGGACTCCTGTCTTACCCAGATCCAGGGAAAGCTGACTTCAAGTCTCTCCGGATGACAGAGATCAGGAACAACTCAGCAGCAGTAGGAATTTAGGCTAGTCCCTAACTTGGAACCTACCCTAGCTCCTTTGTTCCATCTCAGGTGTGTGTTAGCCCTGTCTAACATGATGATCTGTGCTTGGAACTGTGCTCCCCAATAATCAAATACCATTAGATATTACCCCACCTTACTAACAACTGACACTCCAAACCAGTGATCAGTTGTCTAAGCAGCACTCGCTGCCCCCTGTCAGTGAGCAGGCTGGAGGAAGAGAGCCCCGAGCGCTCTGAGCACCCCCTGTTGTGTAGCAACATTTTCCCACTCTTTCTCTGTTATCCCGCCTTTTCCTTGAGCAAGGAAGAAGACGACTAATCAAAATGGAGGCTCACCTGTTGTTTTGAACAAAACAAAATGGTGAACCCACAAATAAACAACTTAAGCCATCTCCGCTGAACTGATTACTAAAAAGGTCTAACATTAATAAAGAAGCCTGCATTAACAATGCTGTACATTGACAACTGTACTCTTCCATTACAATTTGTAAACTGAATGTGACCTGAATATAGAAAGGATTTTTTCCTAGACTATGTCCCAGGTGATTTGCAATATTCTGTGCATTATCCTGTTTCAATAGGAGACCATCAAGTTGGGATTGTGCTCTGTACACATTTGCTTCATCCCAGACTTCTGAAGTTTGTTGTAGCTCTTTGGTTTCCACTGCAAGAGAAGGTGTATGTCCATATGACCTCATTTCAGAGCAGCTCAGTAAAAGGCATATGCAAGATTGTCTAGGAATCTTGATTTGTGAAATTTACAGTCCATAAAAAGGGCTATGTTCTTTAGCTCCCAAAATAGCTTCAGTTTTAATGGCCTAATACCTTCTCCATCCTAATCCATGTGAAATATCTCAGCCTGTGTTGGCTGCAATTTTCCCCCTGCTTCATGACCTAGAAAGTCTAAATACATTTTTAAAGGCTTGTTCTATGCCAGTGATAGGAGGTGTCTCACATACCTGATGTATGAGTGAACATGCTAGGATGGACAAATTTGGGACTTCAGTTCTACCAACAAAGCAGAATTTCTGATTGTCACTGGGGAAATGCAATGCATTAGCACACACCAGTCGGGGTAGGGATGGGCTCCTGGCAGAACTTCTGGATCCGTTGCTAAATTTATTTATTGACCATTGCCTCCTACGGGGATTAATCCTGTATGCTGATGAGCACTCTTGCACTGATCCTGGACTTATGTTCATATTTGGTTTAAGCCTAGTAGAGTAGATGGCTTTTCCCTGCTCCCCAAAAGTCCCCTTTTCTTCCTGTTCCTCTCCTCACTCACAGAACAGATACTTGGGTTGCATGGTGGGGAAAGAATTTCCCCCTCGAAGAACACATGCATATGGGGAAAGGCCCTCAAAGATTAGCTGACAGAGTAAATAACTATGGAAGACTAAAAATGAACAGGCTGTATGTTAGTACATGTCAGTCACAGATTAACCATTGCCCAGATTGTGACATTTTACAATCAGATATTTGGAGGTTCCTGTTGAATCTGTCTTTCTTTTTATCTGTTTTCCCCCATCAATAGTTGGCAAGCGTGCTTGGGACCTGGGAGAGGCATCTCTTTTAACTTGTTTTTACAAATCTAAAGAAATGAACTAAATATATAAAATAAACTATGTATTGTACAAAGGAAATGTGCAAAATCTGGATGAGCATAAATAAAGAGGGTAGTGGCTGGGAATATGACCATGAGGAAGTGTGTGCCAATGTATATGTGTGTTTGGAATGGCTTGAGAGTGATTGATGCTTGTGTCATTTCTTTGACATGGTTTGAATGTGGTTGGGGAAAAAAGATTATTACGCACACCAAAGATTTTTTTGGCAGAGACTGTCGGGTGTGAATTACTTTCATTTTGTAGATTTGTCACGTGTCAATACCAATTTAATTGAGAGTATAAGAAGAAAAAGGCTGGATCCTCTTCTTACACAGGCCTGTAAAACAAATTTGTTTCCTCCAACATTTGAGGGGAGTGCAAAGACCATATCTGGATCCAAGGCTGATGATAGGGAGTAGCAAATGGGGCAGTTTCTCTATGGCTTGGCGATTTAACAGGGCCCAGAGCTCCAGGCTGCCACCTCTGCTAATGCAGCAGCAACAGCAGCTGGAGCTGCAGGTACTTTAAATCACCGCCAGCCTCCTGTGCAGTGTGGTTCAGGTGGTGCTGAGGGCTGGCTGGGGGAAGGTAGCCTCATCCCTTCTGCCCAAGGCTGCCCCCTTTCTAGGAGCCTGGAGTTGAGGCCTTGCCCAACAGTGCCAGAGGCTAGCAAAGTCTGTTGCTAACCCTGGCTGGAGCAAACCCTGACTTGAAAAGGAAGAAAGTTATAGAGAAAGATAGTGCTCCTGAATTCTTCTCAAGCAATCTGACATGACTCTGAACCAAAGAGAGAGTCAAATTAGTCAACTGTTCTGAGAAACAGTTTCAGCAGCTAGAATCCTACTTAAGTCTATACAACGTAAGAGCTTTAGCAAAATTTTTCAAACTAATGTGGAATACCTTAGGGAACTAGCTATAGATTTATTTGTATTTGTACTTCCCATAAACTCCCATCTGCCACTATAGCCAGGTCTACAAGGGACGACAATGTCGAACTAAGATACACAGCTCTAGCTACATGAATAGCATAGCTGCCGTCAACATACCTTATTTTGAATTTCCACAGCATTCCCACTGTCAGAGATAGATGAGAGAAACTCTCCCATTGACTTCACTTACTCCTCACGACCCTTTGGCGTATTGGAGTCAACAGGGGTCATGAGCAGTGGTTGATTTAGCAGGTCCTTATAAGCCCCGCCAAATCAAACCTCAGGAGATCAATCTCTGCAATGTTGATCTCCCAGTAAGTGGAGACAAGGCCTATGTAATGTCAGTGATAATTATCGTGAGTGACAGCAAAAGGACTGATAATTAAACATCCATTTAAAGAAATTTTACCATTTTCCATTTTTATCTGTCTAGTTTCATGTGTTTTATCATTATTTTATTAGCTTATAGTGAATATTACACATCCATGTATACTGTAACACACGCCCCCCAAAGCACAAAACACACAAACACTATCAAAGGCATTTTTCAACAATAGATACATATACAAAAAGAAGACATCTCTTGAAAACTTTACTCAGGAAGCATATTTATTCAAGCAAAATGCATTTTTTGTTGAATGTTTACCAGACTAAGTACTGCTGAAGATGAAGTCAGTGACTTTAGTGGCCTTTGAATTAACTAATTCCCCAACAGATTTTTATTTACAAACAGAAGTTGGTGTTTAACACAAATATAGGCGAAAACTTGCCTAATCAGTGTTACATGATTTCAATTCGGAATGTATGTGTGACAAGGAATGCTGGAGGATGCTTCGGTGGTTAGAGCATAAGTCTGGACCTTGGGATTTTGTATACACAAGAAAGGGAATCATGCCCCTAACTTGTAGTGCAAATATACCTTTAATCTTTTTATGCCTCATTTCCCCATCTATAATAGTACTTCCTACACTTTCCAGGAATATTATGAGTTTAAATTTATTTAAAAACAGAGAAGCACTCAGATGGGTGGTAATAGGGCCATAAAGTAGCATTGATAGATGTTATTGATTTGTATCTCTACATCAAAATTAACAGGACTAACAGGACTAGCACTGTCACAGTGCTGCTTTAGTATAATACTTTCTCAGTGGCAGTTTAAATGGATAACTAGGGGTATGAAATATCTAGAGTTTCTCCTTAATAGAGCTTAAACATCATGAAAGATATTAGATTGCACCCTTGTACAATTGCTGTTCAATGACAAAATAAATTGGAACAAGATGCAATTTACTGTGTGGGACTGAATACAATCATTAGAATGATTACTATCCTTAGGTTTAATTATGTTTTCAGTATGCCATCCTTACAGATGCCTAATGGGCTCAATAAACGAATGCATGCTCTAATTAAAAAAATTTGTATAGGAAATCTTAAAAAAAAAGAAGATGAAAATCAGAACTTGTACAGCTAAAAAAAAAATCTACAGGAAGTCTACATTGTCCTAATTTGAATCTATATTAGCTGGCAAATGGCCTTGTATCCTGTGCAAAGGCCTGTGCTCTAAGTTGTACAAGGTAACAAAAGTCTAATGCAACCTGTTACGTGAGATTGTTTATAAAAGTCAGCAAATGCTAGAAAGAAATACCATAGAAAATTGGATTAAGTTAAAAGAATTCAGATAAGGTATATACAAGGCTCCTAGTCAAGTTTGAGATGAAAGATTAAAGAAATCATCACAATGGGTTTTGACAATGGCTAATGTTAATGGGATGAAGCTGCCACCTCTTCTTGTATATTGTTTATCCAAGTATTATGAAGGATATGTCTACTACACAACAATTAAAGGGGGTCCCAGAGGACTCAGCAAATCTGGGCCAGTTGCAGCTGTGCTGTAGCTATTTTATTCCAATGCAGAGGTACCAGAAGTGCGAGTGAGTGGGACATGTGGATTGGATGGAGCCAGGTTGACCATCATGGCTGCTTCTGTTATCATTTCATGGGGCCTACACCCACCATGACATCATCCTGATTCTGAATGGCGTTCTGACCAGACATCACGAGGGACGGAACTGGTGAGATCTGCACATCCACTGGCTCTGGCTAAACCGTGAAGAGCACCTGGAAGGTGAAACTTGGGTTACAGTTGTTATCCTCATCCTCATGTATCTTATTCCCTTCTCTAGCTTATTTCTTCTTTCCTACCTTTCTCCTTTGCCTCCTGTGTAGTAAGAGTAATAAGATTCTGGCTTGGCTGCCAACGTTGCTGCCATTGCCACAGCAGCAGTGGCTGGGAACCCTCAGCCCTTTTGAATCTCTGGGCCCCGGGACAGTTCCCTCCCCAGCCCCGCCTGCCATTGACAGTCCTCGGCATAAACAGTGTAGGGTTTTTTTTTTTGCAACTCTGCTAGGAGCTTATGATCAGTTAAGCAGCAAAAAGCAACACCCTGAAGAGACCAATGCTGGTACCAGTTTGCCTGGCCTCAGAGCGGCTCATCAGCCTGTGCGCTCTGCCTTCATTTCTCCAGCAGCGATATTGCAAAAGTGAGCCAGCACCAGAGACAGAAGCTACCCTTTCCATCTTTATTGTTCTTTTCTGCCTCTTTTTTGTGTGTATTTGTCTTCAGGGGAATAGGTTTGGACTTCAACTGCGAGCATGTCTACTGTGCTTGCTTACTGCAAGTTGTATCACATGCACAACTACAAGTGCTACAATGGCGCAAGTGCAGCAGCACTGTAGCCATGCCCCGTAGTGTTTCAGGTATAGACAAGTCCTTAAGTGATCTATGGTAAATTTTGCCAGGCATTGCCAAGTTGAATATATCTAACTTACCTAAGTTGCAACTCACACAGGCTTATGCCATAATAACTTTATGCCATAATGTCTTTAGGGTGCCACTGGACCCCTTGTTGTTTTTGCTGACACAGATTAACAAGGCTACCTATCTATAACTTATCTAAATATTAACCTTTTAATTGAAGACTGAAGCAAAACAGGCATTAAATTTTTTGAACACTGTTGTAATTTGGGCCTTTACAGTGTCACCTGACAAGTTCTACATATTATGTGTTGTGTAAAGATGTACTTCCTTTATTTTGTTTTAATCCTGCTGAATAAGTAATTTCATTTGGTGACCCCTAGTTGGGGTGTTATATGAAGGGGTAAATGCAACTTCCTTATTCACTTTCTCCACTACAGGCAGTCCCCGGGTTACGTACAAGATAGGGACTGTAGGTTTGTTCTTAAGTTGAATTTGTATGTAAGTCGGAACTGGTACATATTGTAGGGGAAACTCTAGCCAAACATTTTTTTTAGTTTTGGATAGCATAGGGAAAGGTTAACTCCCCTCTAATGTTTGTTTTGCTGTCTGTTCCCCTGTTCAGAAGATTTCACATCTATTTCTGTCCCTGTGACAAACTCAGGACTAAAGGAGTAACTCATCAAATACCAAACAGCTCTGCACCATGCTTTGAGCTAATAGCTTTATTTCCACACACCACCCAGAGTTCTAGGAGGAGGGTCCTTTTTTTGCTAACACAATGAGGCCAGCACTTTGTTTGTTTTGGTGGAGTCTTTGTTTGCCCAGGGAGCCCAGCATGTATAGGGGGAGGAGGGGCGGAGAGGCTGCTTTTGTCTGCTGTTCGGCAGCCTGTTGCTCAGGGGAGGGGGCAGCCTGTTGCTGGCAGGGGGGGAGGGGGGAGGCGTGCAGGATGCGAGGCCGCGGGGGGGGGGGGCAGCGGGCGTGGGGAGGCACTTTTCCTCTGCCCGGCAGCTCTGCGGGATCCCTGTCCCTGTGGCCAGCTGCTGCAGGCAGAGGCCAGTTGGAGCCGGCAGGCCGGAGGAGCCGGCCGAAGAGGAGGAGGAGGTGGATTCTAGGACCCAGGTGAGCGAGCCCCGGGGACGCTGTTGCGCTCCGGGAGCCCGGCATGTATATAGGGGAGGAGGGGCAGAGAGGCTGCTTTTGTCTGCTGTTCGGCAGCCTGTTGCTCAGGGGAGGGGGCAGCCTGTTGCTGGCACGGGGGTGGGGGGGGGCAGCGGGCGTGGGGAGGCACTTTTCCTCTGCCTGGCAGCTCTGCGGGACCCCAGTCGGAGCCGGCCCGAGGAGGAGGAGGATCCTAGGACCCAGGTGAGCGAGCCCCGGGAATGCTGCTGCGCATGTGCGGGAGTTGCCTCACCCGTTCGTATCTAGGGATCCGACGTAAGTCGGATCCACGTAAGTCGGGGACTGCCTGTATATTCATGTTTTTACATCCCTCTACTGTATCTCCCCTTAGTTGTCTCATTTCCAAGCTGAATAGTCCCAGTCTTTTTAATCTCTCTTAATACAGAAGCTGTTCCATACCCCTAATAATTTTGTTGGCCTTCTCTATTTTGTTGGTCTTTCTCAATTCTAATGTACCTTTTTTTTAGATTGGGGCTACAGAACTACATGTGGTTTTCAAGATCTATGCGTATCATGAATGCCCACATATATTGGCATTATAGTATTTTCTATCTTATC
The DNA here is from genome assembly GCF_052426305.1 of Pelodiscus sinensis. Classification (NCBI taxonomy): domain Eukaryota; kingdom Metazoa; phylum Chordata; order Testudines; family Trionychidae; genus Pelodiscus; species Pelodiscus sinensis. The sequence goes on along the minus strand of NC_143053.1, from coordinate 62,341,694 downwards.
TATTTCTTTTCCTCAGTGGTTCCCAACCTTTTTTAGACCATAGTCCTGCAAACACATTCACAAACTTTTGGCGGTCTAGCAACATTTTATTTACATATTTGCATATTCATTATGTGAATAATGCCTGTCTGCCTAGCCCCAACCCATCCCCTTCCTCCCAGGTGCCTAACACCCTTTGACCCCGCTCCACCCCTGCATTGCCCAGCGTGAGGATGCCTCCTCTAGAGATCATGGCCATTACAGCCATGCGGTAGGAGAAGCAGCTACTGGTGGTGCACCTCCTTCCTCCCCAAGTGCATCTCGTGTTCGCATGGGTAGAGGCGGGATGGGGGGAGCACAGAGCCCCAGACAAGTTGCCATCTTACCTGGATGGGAAGGGGAAGGAGGGAGAGAGGTGCCTCCTGCTTTGCCTCCTCCTGCCACTGCCTCAGCCCCAGCGACACCACCAGGCAAAATCAGCCACTGTAGCTGCCAGAGCTGAGCCACTGCAAATGGCTGGTCCATGGACCAGCAGTTGAGAAATGCTGACTTTCCTAATGGTACCTAGTATTCTGTTAGCTTATTTGACTGCCAGTGCACATTGAGCAGATGTTTTCAAAGAACTATTCGCGATAACTCCAAGCTTGCTTTCTTGATGGATAACAACTAATTTGTATATGTAGTTGGGATTATGCTTTCCAATGTGCATTACATTGAATTTGTCAACATTTTTTGTTGAATATGATTTTATATCTACCACCTTATTGCCCAGTGACATAGTTTTGTGAGATTCCTTTATAATTCATCATTGTTGGCTATGAACTTTATCTTATATTGTCCGCAAAATTGCACTTCCTTTTCCAGATCACTTATTAATATTTTGAACAGCACTGGCCTAAGTATAGATCCTTGGAGAAAACTGCTTTTACCTCTCTCCATTCTGAAAACTGACCATTCATTCATACCTTTTGTTGCCTATCTTTTAACCAGTTGCTGATCCCTGAGAGGATCTTCCCTCTTATCCAATAGCAGCTTACTTTGTTTAAAGGCCGTTAGTGTGGAACCTTGTCAAAGGCTTTCTGAAGGCCTTGTTCCTAATGTATTTACAGAAGCTCTTCTTAATGCCATTAATATCTCTTTCTAGATGTAACTCATTTTGTTCCTTAGCCATTCTGATTTTGTCTCTGCATGCTTATGCTGTTCTTTTGTACTCCTCCTTAGCAATTTGTCTCTTTTTCCTCTTTTTGAAGGATTCCTCTTTGATTCTCAGGTAATTAAAAAGCTCCCAATGGAGTCATATTGGCTTCTTTACTATTCTTCCTGTTTTTCCTTTCCATCAGTATATTTTCCTATTGTGTCTCCTTAACTCCTTTTTCTGTTAGATCTTCCCCCCCCCCCCCCCCCCAGGATCTTACCTGCTACTTTTTGAGTCTGTTAAAAATCTGCTTTTCTGAACTGAATTGTCTTTATTCTGCTTTTCTCTTTGAGCAGTTCTCTACCCAGAGAGCTCCCACAAAAGTTACACAAGGAACACAAAGGCATCCATGGACATGTCAGCTTCTGTTTGAGACATAGGTGGATGGGAGCTGTTTATTCTGTTGTAATACCAGATTGAATAATCATAGATTTGCATTTATTTATGAGCCTTTCAAAACTCCTGTCTTCTTTTCTGACTGATGGAATTGTTTACCAGATGGTGGAGAAGGAGTTCTTAAGGATTCAAGATTTACCTTCCTCAAAAGCTCACGAAAGCTTATGGTACCATCTACATGTTTTGTTAGTCTTTAAGGTGCTACCAGACTATTTGTTGTTTTTTAAGTTTTTCCTGTTACAGACTAACTCAGATACGCCTCTGAAGCTTCCTCAAGTTGTTATAGACAGAAAGTACAAATAATACAGAGATTTCACATGGACTCCAATGTTTTTTCATTATATTGTATTGACAAAATCTCACATTTATAACCTAACCTGTGGGTTACATATGTTTTATGTGCATTGGTTCCTGCTGCTAGTGGTTGCTTGACTCAGTTCAGTTTAATGCCTGAAAATGTTAAATGAAAGAGCTCTCTGAATTGATGGAGGTTCCATTCACTTTTGCAAAGACATTCTCCACTCACACCAACATAAATCAGGATTAACTCAACTGAAGTAAATGGTGTGAGTGGCGAATCAGGCCCATTAGTAAAGATGCATAATGTGTAGAGAGGCTTGCATAGATATTCTGGCTCCTAGGCAGTAATATTTATTAAATGAGGGATTGCAATAACAAGTGGCACGTTTCTGGACTGTCATCCCTTTGTGAGCTTGGTACTGAGTAAGCAAGTTGTGAAGAGCATGATCACAGATTGCTGCCCTACCCTGCTACTGAATACTGGGCAGCACTGAACCTCTGATGCAGAAAGGATGGAAGCCCAGGAGCGTACGTACCATTCTAGTATAACTTCTCCAATCAACAGCCATTGCATGCAAATGATGAGATCTATAAAGAGACTATCATTTTAATGTTCTGTTTATGTGTTTTCTCATGTGATATGCTTTGGCTATGAGTTACATGGAGATACACTTGATTTACACACACTCACATACGACTTGATTCACTCTTACCTCAAGAGCAAGATTTCTCAACCTTTTTGGGTTGGAGACTTCTCTTGAGATAGCTTTATCCCAGGGCTCCTCATGTCTGTATCTACTGGTGCCTCTGAGTTTCCTTTGAACTCCTCTGGCAACCCTGGGGATAGAGAGCTGCTCATAGAAAACAGGAAACTAGACATATATACTGCATAAAAGGAGACACCAGCCATTCTCTGCTCCTTAGTTTGACCTCATAAAAGGAGCATTTTTGCAGTGGTAGCAGAAATTTCACCATTGCTGCCCCCTTCTCTTCCATTTCTCATGGTCTATCCAGTTGTTTCACCCGCTTCCATCCTCCAGTCTCACAGAGACAATCAAAGACAAGAGCAGCAACATGGCCTGTTTAAGAATCTCTTCTTGCTTTTTTTCCTCCTGCACTCATGCAGCAGGTTAAATGGCACATGCATTCAAAACAACTGCAGCCTCTCAATGTAGGGATCTGCCTCACAGATTAGAACCACTGATCAACAGAGAAAGAATTTCAGTGGACTGTAGATAGGTGATTTTACTCCGTTAAGATTCTGAAGCACCTAAATATATACAAGAAGCAAAAAAGAATTAGCAAGCTACAGAAAATGAGTGAGCAGATTGGACTGGTGGACACATGCTGGGCCTTTACAGAGGGCTATATTGCCGTTGTGGTTTTTAAAGAATACATTGTGAGTTTTTTTTTCTGCTTTCGGTCTAACAATTAAAAATCCAAACAGAGCAAGTGGATGGAGAATTACACTTCCATTTGCTCTGCAGCTTTGAAGCAGCAATTGCAGTGTCTCCATTCTTACGATCAAACATACATTTTTAAAAAGGGCAATAAAAGTAGTGCTTTAAATGGAACATCATCTGTGTCGTTAGCATATGCAAAGAATTTCTATTGCAAATGTGTGCATATTTCCATGCCGAATTAAATGTCTTTAGTGGGAATTCCTTTCATTTGAGGAAGCAGAGACACTTGAGAATGAAAGTACATCTGTACAGGCTGCCTTTCTTCCTCCCTTTCATCTCATATTTTTCAGCTTCCCATTTGTAGCTGAAGCCAGCATTTTGGTCTGTTGCTGAGATGATGGTTTTCTGATAAAAGGGAAGTCTTTCTATAGCAGTTGCATAGTGGGGGGAAAACCTCACTAAAATACATTGATATGGGATACATTTAAAGTACAGCCATAATGTTTACAACTGGCAGAAATAACGGACCTTGCCAATTGTTCTTATCATAGCTCTGTTAAATCAAGCTCCAAAAATCTCACCCTGTCCTATATCTGCTTCCTCTATTTTCTTTTGCCCTGAATAATATGATGAAAAGCTATAAAAAGCCAATGCAGGATTTTTTTAATCCCCAGAAGAATTGTTTTTGTGCAGTGGTTTTAATTTGTGGTGGAATTTCTTACTGAGGAAAAAATGATTCAACATGTGACTATAACTAGACAGATATCAATGTTGTCCTCATATAATAAATGTATGTGAATATAGCTATATAATAAAAAAGTTTTGTGTTACAGAATACATGTATTTCTAACCTGTAAGTTGCCAAGTCCCTAGATAATTGTAGCACAATACCCCAAAGTCAAAATCATAGATGCTCCAACGAGCAATAGCAGAAAGCTTAAAAAGAATATCTGACTTGTAATTGCATTCTATCAAATAGGTTAAATAAAGATAGTAGTTGGACCATTTTACATCCAGATGCATTAGATGATTCAACATACAAGGAGCTGAGTAATCCTATAAATATTTATGAGTGAACTACAGAGCCTAGCATAAACTTTACTCTATCTTCCAGCACATGGAGATTTTACAATGTGCACCATGTTAGTACAATATAATAAAACCTAATATTTTGGTTACTACTTAATAAATTGAACTGCATGGCTCTGTCTGCACCCGATATGCATATTCTCTAGATATTTTGTCACCAACAATTTTCTTTAGGGCAATTCATGAGAAAGCAGCCTGATTCCTAATTCCCAAAGCAGCTATGGGCAGCGTATGTCTTGGGAGAGGTGAGATATAAAATAAGCTGCTCTGCACTTTGACCTGAGGCAGGACGATTTGGAATTCAGAGATTAATAGATTTTAAGTGAATGGCTCAGAATACACAACACACCTCCATGAAAGAGCAAGGAGCTGACGAAAAAAAATCAGGCCAGAAAATTAAATGAGAGATCATCAATGTGACTTGTACAGATGCAGTGGCTTTAAGGACACTGCTGCCACTTATTCAATGAGTATTAAATGCTGTAGTAATTGGTTATTTTTACTTTAATTTGTAACTCCTCCGCCCCATTAATAAATTCTGACTAAATCTAAACATTGCATATGTTTAAGGTTTATCTTACTGGCATTGCTTTGACTACTCATTGCCATTCTCACCCTATCTACCTCAACTCTGATTCATCATACTAGAAGAACAGACATGAAATACATGAAAAAATCAGCATTCTGCTTTCTTTGTAAAGCAGCTGTCTTCCAAAAGCTGTACTTCCTTCCCACTGCTTACTGTTGTTGTTTTTCCTCTTTCGTAGCCTTTGCCCTTCCGCCCACAAAGCAGTGTTTTCTTTAATGTTCAGTCTGTCTAAGCTAGAGTCCAACCCTATACATACTAACTTCTCTATAGATTCTGTCTACACTGACCATGTGTTATCCCCTCACAATTTGCTTACATAGTCTGACTGTGCATGCACCATCCCCACATATGATTGGCCATGTTTTCCTCCAAGCTGCAGGGACTAAGGAGAGCTGTCCCTACAATTGCTCCTCTTAGCATCTCTTGGCTCTCTCTTCTACAGTTTCAGTGCTCGCCTGATGGAGGCAGGAGCTGGGTAGATGGGAGAAAAATAAGAGCTGAGGAGGAGACTGGGCAGCAAGCCGTGAGAGGAATAGTGGGTAGTATGGGCAAGCAGTGGAGGAGATGACAACAGAGGGGAGGGACAAGGACAAGGAGCTCTTGGTGGGAACAGAAGGGGACGTTAAGAGGCCTTAGGCCAGAGGCAGCAGTATTTATAAGCTATAGAGTATTTATAACAGTATTTCCCTACTGAGTATGGAATAAATCCCTGAATGAGATAGGAGGCTTGTGGGGGGGAAATTGTTTGTGGTCATGTAATTAAAGACCATTATAATGCATATGCACAAGGGAGCCGAATTAAAGTTGCACAGGCAATCTTCATTCTACTATTTCCTAACTTCTGAGTGCTTGACTTCACAACCTTAATGAACTTTTTTTATTTAGTCTTCAGGATGATTTAATGAGTATTAATACTAAGTACACCAAAGCTGCTGAATAAATAATTCTTTTCTTTTCTTTTTCTTTTCTTTTTCTTTTCTTTTTCTTTTCTTTTCTTTCCTTTCGGAATTTCAACAATGGGTATCTAGAATATCCTACACTGATATTCAGGCATCTAAATAAGTGGCTTGCTTGTTGACTCTGGCATGGGTGAACAATCAGTGACTGGTATGGAGAAAAAGGGGAAGAGGGGCACACAGAGGCCCTGACAAGTATGGAATAAGGGGCTCTCACTAGCTTTAGCATGAAGAAAGGGGTTGGAGGTTGCAGAAGGTCCCTGAGATAGATGAGTATGAGAACTTGTGCAGGAGAAAGGAGGAATGGTGTGTGCAATGAATTCAGTGTGTAAAAGTAAAAAAGCATGTGACACAATAGCTTTAAAATTTTGAAGCACTCCATGACTTTCATCACTATCAGTGAGAGATG